>NC_084743.1:70246901-70252300 GCF_033978785.1 Entelurus aequoreus | reverse complement strand
TGTTCTCCCGAAATGTGTTTGTCATTCTTGTTTGGTGTGGGTTCTCAGTGTGGCGCATATTTGTAACAGTGTTAAAGTTGTTTATACGGCTACTCTCAGTGTGACCTGTATGGCTGTTGACCAAGTATGCATTGCATTCACTTGTGTGGGTGAAAAGCCGTAGATATTATGTGTTCGAGACGGCACACAAAGGCAGTGCCTTTAAGGTTTATCGGCCGATAAATGCTTTAAAAATGTAATATCGCTCTGTACTTCTCCCTACGTCCGTGTACCACTCCGTACAGCGATAATATCGGCAGACCGATATTATCGGCCGATAAATGCTTTAAAAATGTAATATCGCTCTGTACTTCTCCCTACGTCAAGGTCAAGGCAAGTGTTGCCTTAAAAGAGGGCTCATATTTTAGGGCACTAAGGCAAACATTATTTTCTTTCGAGGCAGGAGATATATATATAAATAATATATATATATATATATATATATATATATATATATATATATATATATATATATATATATATATATATATATATATATATATATATTAGAGATGTCCGATAATATTGGTCTGCCGATAATATCGGTCTGCCGATATTATCGGCCGATAAATGCTTTAAAAATGTAATATCGCTCTGTACTTCTCCCTACGTCCGTGTACCACTCCGTACAGCGGCGTTTTAAAAATTCATAAATTTTACTTTTTGAAACCGATACCGATAATTACCAATATTACATTTTAAAGCATTTATCGGCCGACCGATGTTATCGGACACCTCTAGTCTTTGGTATGACTAGGCTGGGGTTTGAACTCCCGACCTACCGACCTCAGGGCGGACACTCTAACCACAAGGCCACTGAGCAGAATGAACACATTCCAGCCAGGTCTTTATTACACACTCAAGACGTCCCGATCCCGATCATGGGATCGGACCTGGAGTCGATATTTGTCTTTTTTAACTGAAAACAGCTAAAGATTGTCGTCGCGTGAAAGATTCTTTCAAAATGGATGCACGCTCAAGGAAAGACAATCACATTTCCGCTTCTTTGTAAATAGAGGTAAAACTCTCAACAATCGGTACTACAATTTCAAATAAAAATGTACAGTACGTAATAACGTGATTGATAGCCACACTCGGATAAACTGGCGCAAAATAGATTTTATTCTCGGTTTTTTACTTTTTTAAATGATAGGAAAATGAAAATGAACTTACTATCTTAAATGCTAACATGAAAACAAGAGACATTAACGTCCTTCCCCATTACGAAACGACATATCCCAATCTAAACTTGTATAAACACATTGCTGTCAGAGTAACTAAGTCCTTGTTCACACTGCAGGTCTATTCCGATTTTTTTGCCCATCCATTTTTTACCGCTTGTCTCTTTCGGGGTTGCGGGGGGTGCTGTAGCCTATCTCGGCTGCATTCGGGCGGAAGGCGGTGTACACCCTGGACAAGTCGCCACCTCATCGTAGTTTTGTTTATGTTTAGTTATTGTGCACTCGGCACTTTTATTTTGTTAAAATATGTAAATATCACAAATGTAAGTAATGAGTAATTACTCATCAGATTTAAATTCTAAATATAAAAATGACTTGTTCACTTTAGTTTCTTGCTATAAAACATTTTCAGTGGGATTGCATGGAAGGTCAAAGATCCCTGTTAAGTACATATTATTCTTGCTCTGCAGGGTCAATGGCGTCACTTTAGATGAAGAAAAGCCTTTGATGGCCAGCCGTGGGTCACATGACCTGGTAGACGACGACGCAGAGGAGCTGGGCGCTGACGACGAAGGGGAGGAGCCTGGCGACGTCCTGAACAAACCTCAGGAAGAGATGCCCTCCGATAACCTCAGCGGCGACATCATCCAAGACGAAATGGACTTCAGTACGACAAACGACGTGAGCTGCAAAATCTCGCCAAGCAGGTAAAAAAAAATCATAGCATCGGACCCAAACACAACTGTATCCCTTTTCCTTTACCATCGCTAATGATTGATGTTTTCCAGCTATACACATGAAGAAGAGCAGAGTGGCTTCTCAGCTTTGGATCAGATCCGACACTTTTCCGACATGCGCAAGCTGGATGAGAGCGAGATGAGCGACGGCGAAGGTGACGATGACGCCCGATCGTTCGGCCACCCCTCGCTGAGTGAGGCGGTCAAGCAGCCGCTCTTTCGGAAGTCCAAGTCACAGGTAAGAGCGCTTAGCCAGCGACTGTTGCCAGGCGAGAGAGTGCGTTGTGTCAATGTGCTGCGATGACTTGATGGATATGGGCTAGTAGGCCTCCAACTTTTAACTTTTTAAAATCAAGGCAAGTGTTGCCTTAAAAGAGGGCTCATATTTTATATATATATATATATATATATATATATATATATATATATATATATATATATATATATATATATATATATATATATATATATATATATATATATATATATATATATATATATATATATATATATATATTAGAGATGTCCGATAATATCGGTCTGCCGATATTATCGGCCGATAAATGCTTTAAAAATGTAATATCGGAAATTATCAGTATCGGTTTCAAAAAGTAAAATGTATGACTTTTTAAAACGCCGCTGTACGGAGTGGTACACGCACGTAGGGAGAAGTACAGAGCGCCAACAAACCTTAAAGACACTGCCGTTGCGTGCCGGCCCAGTCACATAATATCTACGGCTTTTCACACACACAAGTGAATGCAAGACATACTTGGTCAACAGCTATACAGGTCACACTGAGGGTGACAGTATAAACAACTTTAACACTGTTACAAATATGCACCACACTGAGAACCCACACCAAACCAGTATGACAAACACATTTCGGGAGAATATCCGCACCGTAACACAACGTAAACACAACAGAACAAATACCCAGAACCCCTTGCAGCACTAACTCTTCCAGGACGCTAGAATATCCACCTCAACCTCCTCATGCTCTCTCAGGGAGAGCATGTCCCAAATTCTAAGCTGCTGTTTTGAGGCATGTTAAAAAAAATAATGCACTTTGTGACTTCAATAATAAATATGGCAGTGCCATGTTGGCATTTTTTTCCATAACTTGAGTTGATTTATTTTGGAAAACCTTGTTACATTGTTTAATGCATCCAGCGGGGCATCACAACAAAATTAGGCACAATAATGTGTTAATTCCACGACTGTATATATCGGTATCGGTTGATATCGGAATCAGTAGTTAAGAGTTGGACAATATCGTAATATCGCATATTGGCAAAAAAGCCATTATCGGACATCTATATATATATATATATATTAGAGATAAATGCGTTAAAATGTAATATCGGAAATTATCGCTATCAGTTTTTTTATTATCAGTATCGGGTTTTTTTTTTGGTTGTCTTTTTTTTTTTTTTTTTTTTTTAAATTAAATCCACATAAAAATCACAAGATACACTTACAATTAGTGGACCAACCCAAAAACCTTCCTCCCCCATTTACTACACTCATTCACACTCATTCACACAAAAGGGTTGTTTCTTTCTGTTATCAATATTCTGGTTCCTACATTATATATCAATATATATCAATACAGTCTGCAAGGGATACAGTCCGTAAGCACACATGATTGTGCGTGCTGTTGGTCCACTAATAATACTAACCTTTAACAGTTAATTTTACAAATTTTCATTAATTACTAGTTTTTATGTAACTGTTTTTATATTGTTTTACTTTCTTTTTTATTCAAGAAAATGTTTTTAATTTATTTATCTTATTTTATTTTATAAAAATTTTTAAAAAGTACCTTATTAGGCATAATAATGTGTTAATTCCACGACTGTATATATCGGTTGATATCGGTATCGGTAATTAAAGAGTTGGACAATATCGGAATATCGGATATTGGCAAAAAGCCATTATCGGACATCCCTAATATATATATATATATATATATATATATATATATATATATATATATATATATATATATATATATATATATATATATATATATATATATATATATACACAGTATATTACGGTAATATATATATATATATATATATATATATATATATATATATATATATATATATATATATATATATATATATATATATATATATGTTATTATTTTATATATATATATATATATATATATACATATATATATATATATATATATATATATATATATATATATATATATATATATATATATATATATACATATATATATATATATATATATATATATATATATATATATATATATATATATATATATATATATATATATATATATATATATATATATATATATATATATATATATATATATATATATATATTACCGGGCGGTAAAAAAAAATAAATCTGCATCCAGGTGACGCGTGGACTTCCGGAAATTTGCGTCCTTTAAAAAAGACGCAAAAAGTGCGTTAACGCCAACACTGTACATATATAAAAAAGAATGTTGAAAGATGGCACCTGATGGCCATAAGACGTAACTGCACGTGTTGTCCATATAGATAAAAATAGTGTTCATGTATGAGATCTAGGGCTGCCAATTATGGCCAAAGTAATAATTAAGATGATCAATATTGAAATCATGATTACGGATTGTTAAGTAAAACAGTGTTGGGGTGTGAACGTAATACCATCATGTCATTTGTAATGTCTAATAAAAAGGCTATAGATAAATGTTATCCATATATATATTAATTTCCACACTTCCAGTGGACCCGAACATCTTGTATGTAATAGAAATGTGTAGGGGGGGTGTATGTGTGTGGTCATTAAATATGTATTCTGATATATGTTCTTCACAGAAAATGAGCCAAAGTCAGTGAGTCTCAGTTTGAAAAATTAATTAATTGTATCATTTTTCTTTTAATACAAAATGAAAACGGGTCCCAAAGACCCGAACACCACACAAGGGATACTTTTAGTGTGGTGACAAGTGCGTCCGTCTGCAATATTGTCCACACCTGTCTCCATCCAAACACAGCAGTGCGCTCTTAAACTCACGCCGGGAAGCGAGGGAAATTAACGTTAAACCAAGCGCTTGGCTCCGTTTACTCCGAGGGGAAATTTCCGGAGCAAAGTCCGTGTAGCTTGCCCGCCATGATTGTCAAGCCAACAAGCCAAACGAAGCTAGTGCGTATGCGCCTGACTTCGTGTTGCCTGAAATGCATTAATTAATGAAGTTTTTCTGTAATGAAAGAATTAGACGGTATTACTATTTTATCGCAAATTATTACCGTTAACAAGTAAAATGTCAAGGGCGGTCACGGCAATCGTCGATGTTGGTCAATTTTTTTAAGGCTTTACGGCAAGTCACAAGGGCGATTGCCGAGGTTAAATTTGAGCCCTGTAGTTAGCTACCCCGGTCCGCACTTTGGACACCCCTGGTGTATGG
>NC_084743.1:69875116-69902616 GCF_033978785.1 Entelurus aequoreus | reverse complement strand
GTCCTTGCACACTACACCGCTACAACAAAGATGACGGGGAGGAGACGCTGCCGAAGGTGAGCCACGTAAATAAGACCGCCCACAAAACGGCGCATCCTGAAGAGACGCTCAGAAAGCTACTTGGAAATGGTCTGTAAAACATAGTGGTTAGAGTGAGATCGGTAGGTCGTGAGTTCAAACCCCGGCCGAGCCATACCAAAGACTATAAAAATGGGACCCATTACCTCCCTGCTTGGCACTCAGCATCACAGGTTAGAATTGGGGGTTAAATCACCAAAAATTATTCCTGGGCGTGGCCACCGCTGTTGCCCACTGCTCCCCTCACCTCCCAGGGGGTGATCAAGGGTGATGGGTCAAATGTAGAGAATAATTTTGCCACACCCAGTGTGTTTGTGACAATCATTGGTACTTTACTTTAATAATCTATGCAACATTTTGACCAAAGAACCACCATTACATGTTATGTAGACCACAATATAATTAGACTTAGACTTCCTTTTTACTGTCATTCAAATTTGAACTTTACAAATACAGATAAGAACAACATTTTGTTGCATTAGCTCATGGTAGTGCAGGATAAAAAAGCAATAAAGTGCAGATATAAATAAATAGATTACTGTACAGATAAATATATTGCACTTTTGCATATGCATCCAGGTTTATGGATGTATGTTATATTGTCTTTATATTCCAATTTAATGTTTTAAATTTAGAAAAAAATCATAGTATGACCTCTTTAATGCGCCTTTTGTATGACAAAAGACCTGAATAGACCTGCTCATCGGCAGTGCCCTATGGTCCGAAAAATACGGTACTTGTTTTGATTGAAACGATACAGTCCAACATATGACCGCTAATTTCTGACTACGAGGAGGCCGGGAGATTGCAGGGCACCACAAGGTGGGACATTGCAGGTGCGACTTGTTCTCAACCCGGCCATTAATCGCTGCCATCTGACAGTTCAATCTGAGAGGGGTCGAGTGGTGCAGCCCGGCTGGTTAGCATGGCGGGTCATTCTCCAGCTTGGACGCAGCCAGTCGCATCAACAGTCAATGACAAAAGATGCATAGGGAAGAGAGTGAAAAGTATAAGGGAGAATGCAAGATTCGAAGGGGGAGAGAATCAGTGGAGCTCGGGATGAAAAGTGGGGAAAGGAAAAGTATGTTGTCATGGGCGGAGGGCGATTATGCTGCTGAAGGTCAGTTTTTGGTTGACAAACCGGTTGTCATTCACACATTCTGTGCAGGGCTGCAGAGAAATGCATCAAATCGTAGGAGACCCTCGATGACAGTGTTGACTGCAATGGCTGCCGTGTTAGGAATTGTTCATTGGTATTTATTTATCCAAACCCAAAGAGAAAAATAGTCTTGGAATTAAATAGATCCATTTTCAAACATAAAGGGGACTTGTGATGAATCGACGTTTCCAGGCCATTGACCCACATACTGATGGCGAGATAGAGCAGGGACACCCTACTTATTTATGTTGTATAAAAATTGTGTTTTAAATAAAGTGTCCTAAAGGTACATTGTTATTGTGCAATACTTACCGTATTTTTAGGACTTTAAATCGCAGTTTTTTTCATAGTTAGGCTGGGGGTGCGACTTATACTCAGGAGCGATTTATGTGTGAAATTAGTAACACATTACCGTAAAATATCAAATAATATTATTTAGCTCATTCACGTAAGAGACTAGACGTATAAGATTTCATGGGATTTAGCGATTAGGAGTGACAGATTGTTTGGTAAACGTATAGCATGTTCTATATGTTATAGTTATTTGAATGACTCTTACCATAATATGTTACGTTAACATACCAGGCACGTTCTCAGTTGGTTATTTATGCGTCATATAACGTACACTTATTCAGCCTGTTGTTCACTATTCTTTATTTATTTTAAATTGCCTTTGAAATGTCTATACTTGGTGTTGGGTTTTATCAAATAAATTTCCCCAAAAAATGCGACTTATACTCCAGTGCGACTTTTCGGCCGGTGCGACTTATACTCCGAAAAATACGGTAGATATATAGCACAGCATCACTAATTGCTAGCTGTCAACTAATAACCGGTGCTCTCATCACTAGCTGACAACAAGAGCGCAAAATGCTAGCTGGCAGCTTGCGCCGCTAATCGCTTGTTGGTGACTCACATGGTAATCGCTACCTATCTTAAATGCTAACCTAAATACAATACTATTCTGTTTTTATTTTAAATTTGAGTGAGTCGGAGGTCCATGTCAATGCTATTTGTTAACAACACCAAACTACATTAGTGTGTATTCAAAGACATTTATGATGGGGCAAAAATTGCGTATATAAATGAATGAGGAGAAGGTGTGTCCTATCTATATCTATATCTATATATATATATATATATATATATATATATATATATATATATATATATATATATATATATATATATATATATATATATATATATATATATATATATATATACAGTAGGAATGAGATCCATATGGCCCCATTTGTCACGGTTTATCTGACACATGAAACGTGACAAATGACGGGCGGGGGGGTTTCACTATCCACTCTAGCCGCCAAACGGCAGTAGAGTGTAACCTATCTTAAAATGTGTTTTGTGGCAATTCCAACTTTGACCATAGCGTCAGTTGCTATGTAGATTAGCCCTTTCCATATTTTTTTTAGACTGCATTGCAAAAATGCTTAACCGCCACCCCCACGTCTTTATCTCACACAAGATCCACCCAGGAATGGGGCCATAAGAATATCTTCCCTACTAATATATAATCTTTTTTTAAATTTTTTTTAAAGACTCTAATCAACCAAAAATTGTATGACCCCCCCCCCCCCCCTACAGTACCACTGCAGAACCCCCCTGTTTATGACCTCTGGTCTAGATAAAATGTATTAAATATGCTTTGGTATAAAGTTTGAGTAAATTATGCTCCACATTCATATTTACAAACCGTTTTTGTTTTCTTTTGTTTTTTTTCCGTCTGCAAGCTGTCGTAGTGGGAGTCGTTCCCCGATTGCAAATGAAACCACACCCCGCCCTCTCCAAAATGATCATACTTTATCTTTTGAAAATTTACACTGTTTAAATTTATATCTTGAAGTGGACACTGCTATTGTTTTTTTCCATATAAAGTCAAAAAAAAACTTCATAAACATTATATAGATTCACCCGGTCACAACATCAGTTGCTGTACACTCTCCTATCAATACAGAGCTGCATAAAAACACTAGTTTTATCAGAATTTATATCACTGTTTGTCAGTGTTATTATGCACATGTCGGGATTAAAACTCCTTCATTCCGCACTCCATCCAGCTGTATAATCACTCGCCATACAGCAATAGACATCTGTCTACTACCTGACCGCTTTTATGTTAGCTACCTCTCTTTGTTTATAATGTATATTTCTGCTGGATCTACTCTCTGTTTTATGCTGCCCTTTTTTTCTTTTTTTTTTGCTGCAGTTGTTACATATACTATAATATTGTACATGGTAATTGGGATGTGTTATGTATTGTATATATTATACAAAAATATAATAATATAATATATCGGTATATATTATATACTGTATTTTTAATATGTAAATATTACATATGTTATATTTTATATTGCTACTATGGTCTACTTATTAAATGCATTTTCCTTTCCATCCTTACCCTTTCCATCCTTTGAAACTGAGCTAATGTGTGGAACAATTTCCTTTGTGTCATGATCCGTGGTCCGGATCATGTTTTTGTATGTTCTGTTAGTTTTGGACTCCCTGAGTTCCTGTTTTTGTGCACCCTTGTTTTTAGTTACCATGGGTGCTTATTGTTTCCACCTGTCTCTGATTGGTGCTTGGGACGCTCACCTGTTTCCCGGGCACTAATCAGAGGGACTATTTAAGCCTGCCTTTGCCAGTCAGTCGGGCTGGCGTCATTGTTTGCTTCATGCAACCTGCTACGTACGTTTTGTTTGTTTCATGCCACAGTTACGTGAGTATTGCTTGTCCATAGTCCATGCTAAGTAGTAGCATTGGCTTCAAGTGCTATTGCCACGTGTTTTCTTCGACTTGTTTTCAGTTTGTGTGCTCCTTTTGATTTTTGATAATTAAATCATGTTCCTACCCGCACGCCTTGTCCGGAGTGGTCCGTCTGCATTCCG
This sequence comes from Entelurus aequoreus, assembly GCF_033978785.1. Classification (NCBI taxonomy): domain Eukaryota; kingdom Metazoa; phylum Chordata; class Actinopteri; order Syngnathiformes; family Syngnathidae; genus Entelurus; species Entelurus aequoreus. Next base: position 69,898,467 of record NC_084743.1, on the reverse strand, counting down.
GGAAAACGAACCCCACAGTAAACTGCGAACACCCCGTCGTGACACTTTGTGGATCAATAAAGTTTGTCTAAGTCTAAGTCTCAGATGAAAATAATACTTTAGCTTACATTTGTTATGTTTCCTCATAGCCTGAAACAAGAGCTTGACTTTGTGTCCAAATAAGTACGTCCACCTCGCTGTGATGTCACAACGTAGCCAGACTGCAAAACCCTGTGAAACGAGGCGTCTAAAACTGCGCGCAAGCTCACATTTGACATTATTTAAAGGCCTACTGAAATGAGATTTTCTTATTTAAACGGGGAAAGCAGATCCATTCTATGTGTCTTACTTGATCATTTCGCGATATTGCCATATTTTTGCTGAAAGGATTTAGTAGAGAACATCGACGATAAATTTCGCAACTTTTGGTCGCTGATAAAAAAGCCTTGCCTGTACCGGAAGTAGCGTGACGTCACAGGTTGTGGAGCTCCTCACATCTGCACATTGTTTACAATCATGGCCCCAAGCAGCGAGAGCGATTCAGACAGAGAAAGCGACGATTACCCCATGTATTTGAGCGAGGATGAAAGATTTGTGGATGAGGAAAGTGAGAGTGAAGGATTAGAGGGCAGTGGAAGCGATTCAGATAAGGAAGATGCTGTGAGAGGCGGGTGGGACCTGATATTCAGCTGGGAATGACTAAAACAGTAAATAAACACAAGACATATATATATATATACTCTATTAGCCACAACACAACCAGGCTTATATTTAATATGCCACAAATTAATCCCGCATAACAAACACCTCCCCCCTCCCGTCCATATAACCCGCCAATACAAATCAAACACCCGCACAACACACTCAATCCCACAGCCCAAAGTACCGTTCACCTCCGCAAAGTTCATACAGCACATATATTTCCCCAAAGTTACATACGTGACATGCACATAGCGGCACGCACGTACCGGCAAGCGATCAAATGTTTGGAGATCACAGCTGCGTACTCACGGTAGCGCGTATCCAACTCAAACTCCTCCTGGTAAGAGTCTCTGTTGTCCCAGTTCTCCACAGGCCAATGGTAAAGCTTGACTGTCATCGTTCGGGGATGTAAACAATGAAACACCGGCTACGTGTTTGTGTTGCTGCAGCCTTCCGCTAATACACCGCTTCCCACCTACAGTTTTCTTCTTTCCTATCTCCATTGTTCATTAAACAAATTGCAAAAGATTCACCAACACAGATGTCCAGAATACTGTGGAATTTTGCGATGAAAACAGACGACTTAATAGCTGGCCACAATGCTGTCCCAAAATGTCCGCTACAATCCGTGACGTCACGCACAAACGTCATCATACCGAGACGTTTTCAGCAGGATATTTCGCGGGAAATTTAAAATTGCACTTTACTAATCTAACCCGGCCGTATTGGCATGTGTTGCAATGTTAAGATTTTATCATTGATATATAAACTATCAGACTGCATGGTCGGTAGTAGTGGCTTTCAGTAGGCCTTTAACGTGAATATTCAACAGTGTTACAACATTTATAGGTCAGAAAAACCCCTTTTTAATATTTTATTTCTAAACATTTTCACCTTCCCAACGCTGTTGTCCCTGTTTTCGTAAAATGTTGATGAAGGAACAAGTTGACTTGGCGGGTGACAGTCTTTGGCCCGAGCGCTGGTAAAACAACAGCGAGGTCTCTCTTTTCTCCCGAGGAGCCAAGAATAGCAAAAACTGCTCGTTTATCCTGCGCTATCTCTTCACAGATTTCAATTCTCACAAATGCGTACCTCCTGAAAAAGACGCTCACACACATTATGCAAGCCATCCCGTCACGACCACCGCTGAGTGATGAGTCATTGTTGAGAGGATGCCCTTTGACCCCTCGGAGTCCATATGGATCGTTCTCTGGCATGGACCTATTCCCTGAAGTCAAGTCTCTGTCTGTTTGCCTGTCCGTCAGACAGTCAGGTTGCGGTTTGTCTTGTTCTGGGCCTTCATCACATTCACACACCACTTCATCACAGTCATCTGTGGCTGTTTATTTGAATAACAAGAAACAAGAGAAATATCGCATTGCCAAATGTTTAAATGTGATCGTTTTTCTTCAGCCAGAATTCCGTAGTGACATGTAAGCACCAATCCCATCGGGACAACGATGTACAAGTTTGTTTTTTTTTAATCAAAGAACATACCAGAAATAACGTGGTGTAAATCTTGTCAATGACAGATAATACCAAAAAAACTGATGGATGGCACACTAAGTGACTTCAAAAAGAGCTCTAGAGGGATCATCGGAAGATCTTTCACATTTGAACCTATACAGTACCAATACCCGGTACCTGGGTATCCATTCCAGAACTACATTTTTGGTACTTTAGGGTATGTTCATGTGATAATAAATATCAATTGTTCAAAACATGGGCAGCACGGTGGCACAGGGGTTAGTGCATCTGCCTCACAATACGAAGGTCCTGAGTAGTCCTGAGTTCAATCCGGGGCTCGGGATTTTTCTGTGTGGAGTTTGCATGTTCTCCCCGTGACTGCGTGGGTTCCTTCCGGGTACTCCGGGTTCCTCCCACCTCCAAAGACATGCACCTGGGGATAAGTTGATTGGCAACACTAAATTGGCCCTAGTGTGTGAATGTGAGTGTGAATGTTGTCTGTCTATCTGTGTTGGCCCTGTGATCAGGTGGCGACTTGTCCAGGATGTACCCCGACTACCGCCTGAATAAAGCTGAGATAGGCTCCAGCGACCCCCCGCGACCCCAAAAGGGACAAGCGGTAGAAAATGGATGGATAGATGGATGTTCAAAACATTTACACTTGGCTCATAACTGTGCTGTCCAATTGTTATATCTGGTTTTCTTACACTTTTAAACTTTATTTGCAAGTATGCATACATTCTAGTCTTGTCCTGATACCAATATTTTGGTACCGGTACCAAAATGTATTTCGATACTTTTCTAAATAAAGGAGACCACAAAAAATTGCATTATTGGCTTTATTTTAACAAAAGCTCTTACGGTACATTAAACATATGTTTCTAATTGTCATGTCTGTGTGATCATGTTTTGTTTTGGTTATGTTCGGTTTGGTTTTTTGACTCTTTGTGCACTGTTGTTTGTTTTGTTTCCATGACAACCCATTAGTTTTCCCCTGTCCTCATGTCACGCACCTGATTCATTTGGACTCACACACCTGTCATTAATCATGTTCAAGACTATTTAAGCCGATAGTTGCCATTAACTCTGTTTGACTTCTGCTACCCATGTTACCCATGCTACCTTAGTTCCATGCCAAGTGAGTTTTGTCTATTTTCATGTTCCAAGTAAGTTTTTGTTCATTGTCCATAGTTTTGCCTTTGTGGTAGTTTTTATTTCTTAGCCAAGTTTATCTCCGCCTTGAGCGCGCTTTTTGTTTGTACCCTTTTTGTAGTTAGTGTTAAAATAAAATGATGTCCTTACCCTCACGTCGTGTCCTATCCAATTTTACTTGCATCTCGGGAAAACAAACATCCCATAGTCCACGCCTTCACACTTATTGTGTTTCTTATTATTTGCAATTATGTCCTTAAATAAAATAGTGAACATACAAGACAACTTGTCTTTTATTAGTAAGTAAGCTCTTTCAAAGGCTCCTAATTTAGCTGCTGACATATGCAGTAACATATTGTCATTTTCCATTGTATTATTTTGTCAAAATTATTAAGGACAAGCGGTAGAAAATGAATTATTAACCTACTTGTTCATTTACTGTTAATATCTGCTTACTTTCTCTTTCAACATGTTCTATCTACACTTCTGTTAAAATGTAATAATCACTTATTCTTCTGTTGTTTGGATACTTTACATTAGTTTTGGATGATACCACAAATTTGGATATCAATCCGATACCAAGTCGTTTCAGGGTCATACATTGGTCATATTCAAAGTCCTCATGTGTTCCTGAGTTTATAAACATAATATAATTTTTTTTTTAAACGAAAAAAGATTTTGTGATGCTAAAAAATATGCATGTAATCAGAGTAGTATCGACTAGATGCTCTCTTGTACTTGGTATCATTACAGTGGATGTTAGGTGTAGATCCACCAATGGCGTTTTTTTATATTTTGACACTGGTGAGCTACGGTGTGTAGTGAAGCATGTTTAGCTATTCCTCGTCCTGCAGGTTTTGATACGTGTAAGAAACATACTTTATTTGTCGCCATGGAGGCGAGGATTAGTGATTTAGAAGTAGCTAAAACACTGCCGACTGCAGCTGGACTTTAGCTGCTAGCTAGCCATATCTTAAAGCACCTCTTCCTGAGGGTGTTTCAGTGTTATAACTTCACCTTTATGGGGTGGGGGGTACTTTTTAGACCAAAAATAATTCCTGGGCGCGGCCACCGCTGCCGCTCACTGCTCCCCTCACCTCCCAGGGGCTGAACAAGGGGATGGGTCAAATGCAGAGGACACATTTCACCACACCTAGTGTGTGTGTGACAATCATTGGTACTTTAACTTTAACTTTCAATGATTAATTAGTATTGCGGTACTATACCAATACCGGTACAGCGTACAACCCTAATACATTCTTGTAGTTTGTCCTAGGTGTGTTGATGTAGCCAGGAAGTAGTCTTTGCCATCAAGTTGAATGTGCCAGTCTTGTCTTTTGTTGAGCCCTGCAAAGTGTTTGTACTGTGAATATTGTACTTCTTACACACCAGCTGTTGTATTGTAACATGCACCTTGGATTATGGCCCAAATCATAATTATACATATACTCTCCTATCAATACAGAGCTGCATAAAAAACAACTGATTTTATCAACTCATTGTATAACATTTGAAAATAGGCTTCCTGTTGATTAATTCGGGCAATTTTACTTTCTAGCGGTAAGATTGTTTATTGTTAAAGTGTAATGGTGGTCAGTCAGTGTGGCTTGGCCATGTGTACGTTAGTATACATCTCTCCCTGATGACCTCAAGAGCAGTGCTGGCTATCGGGTTGTTAGCCGAACTTGAGTCCTGGGCAGAACAGAGAAAGCAGGGACTGAACCAGGTGGGTTACAGTGGTGCCGTGACCCGGATGAGAGTGAGGTTTAAGAAGGGTGAGTGTATGACCCCCCTACAGCACCACTGCAGATCCCCTAGGGGGATTAATGACCTCTGGTCTAGATCAAATGTATTGGTGTAAGGTTTGAGTAAATTTTGCTCCAAATTCATATTTATAAACCGTTTTTGTCTTGTTTTTTTCCGTTTGCAAGCTGTCGTAGTGGGTGTCGTTCCCAGATTGCGAATGAAACCACACCCCACCCTCTCCAAAAGTATCATAATTTATCTTTTGAAAATTTACACTGTTTAAATGTATATTTTGAAGTGGACACCGCTATTGTTTTTTTCCAGACAAAGTTGAAAATAAACTTCATAAACATTATATAGATTCACCCGGTCACAACATCAGTTGCTGTACACTCTCCTATCAATACAGAGCTGCATAAATAACAACTGATTTTATCAACTCAATGTAAAACATTTGAAAATATGAATGAATGAATGATCTTTATTGTCATTGTGCATGTACAGGTACAGGTCCAACGAAATTTAGATTGCTTCCCTGAGGTGCCTTGCATTTTTTTTAAAAAGAAGAAACCACACAATATACAAAAACAACACAATATACACAATATGCAATATACAATGTGGCTTAAGACCACTCTAGGAGGCAATGTAAAAGAAAACGAGACAGTAAAAAGTATAAAGTGACTAGAGAGGAGTAATGCTGAATCCCAGTGTGCTAAGGGGGTGGGAGTCAGCATTTCCTACCTCCTATGCTGTGCAGGCTTTTTATTGTGGATTAATTGTGTGAATAAATATGATAAATATTGTCCAGTTGGCATGTAATCGCTGATTGCACAGTCCCGGATCGTGATTGACCGGTGGCTTCCTCATGTTGCACGTGAGGGAGTTTTTTTTTTTTTTTTTTTTTTTACAATTTAGCTGCGTTTAGTGCAGTTATGGCCCGGGGGTAGAAACTGTTCCTGAGTCTATTTGTGCGGGTTCGCATGGTTCTGAAACGTCTGCCAGAAGGCAGCCGATCGAAGTGGCTGTTGCCGGGGTGGGATGGGTCCTTGAGTATGTTGGCTGTCTTCTTCAGGCAGCGGGAGTTATACAGTTCTTCCAGGGAGGAGAGGGGGCACCCAATGATTTTTTGGGCCGAGTTGACGACCCTCTGGAGAGCTTTCCTCTCTGCTGCTGTGCAGCTGCAGAACCATACGCAGATGCAGTATGTGAGGATGCTCTCCACAGAACAGCGGTAGAATGACACCAGCAGATCCTGTCTCAGGTGGAGATTCCTGAGTACTCTCAAGAAGTAGAGCCTCTGCTGTGCCCTCTTGATGATGGCCGTGGTGTTGGTCCTCCAGGACAGGTCCTCATCCAGGTGAACTCCCAGGAAGCGTAGGGATGAGACTCTTTCACACACAGCCCCCGTCGATGTACAGGGGCTGTATGGTAGTTTTTCTCCTCCTGCTGTCCAAGATCACTTCCTGGGTTTTGAGCTGGTTCAGCTTCAGGTTGTTCACCCTGCTCAACACTGCCAGCTGCTCCACCTCGTCCCGGTATGCCGTCTCGTCGACCCCAGAGATGCAGCCCACCACCGTTGTGTCATCGGCAAACTTTATGATGTGATTGCCAGGGTGGGTGGCTGTGAAGTCGTGGGTGTAGAGTGAGTAGAGCAGGGGGCTCAGCACGCAGCCCTGAGGTGAGCCGGTGCTGAGGCTGAGGGCTGTGGAGGTGTGGGTACCCATCCTCACCCTCTGATGGCGGTCAGTCAGGAAGTCTTTAATCCAGAGACAGGTGGGGTTGGATATTCAGAGGTCTGCTAGCTTGGTCACCAGTCTGTCAGGTAAGATGGTATTAAATGCAGAGCTGAAGTCTACAAAGAGCAGCCGTACATAGCTCCCCCCCCCCCCCCCCTCCATGTGGGACATGGCGGAGTGGAGAGCCGTAGCGATGGCGTCCTCCGTAGACCTGTTGGCTCAGTAGGCAAACTGATGGGGGTCCAATGCGGGCGGTAGGGATGAGAGGATGTGGGTCCGGACCAGTTTCTCGAAACACTTCATTGTGATGGAAGTGAGTGCCACTGGCCGGTAGTCGTTCAGACAGCTGACAGTGTTTTTCTTTTTGGGGACCGGGATGATGGTGGAGGTTTTCAGGCAGGATGGGACGGTGGCCTTTGACAGGGACCGGTTGAAGATGTCGGTGAGGACACCAGCCAGCTGATCAGCGCAGTCTCTCAGCACCCGTCCGGAGACGCCGTCCGGTCCCGCAGCCTTCCTCGGGTTCACGGCTTTCAGTGTGCGTCTGACCTCGTGTTCCGTCACTGAAAGGGTGAGGCTGCTGTGGTCTGCCGAGTGAGGTGTGACTGCTGATTGAGGTGTGGCTGTTGGGTGAGGTGTTGCTACTGAGTGAAGTGTGACTGCTTCCGATGGTGTTACCTCAAAGCGGGCGTAGAAGGAGTTCAGCTCCTCTGCCAGCCGGGGGTCTCCCCTGCCGGCCGGGAGGTTGCTGGGCCTGTAGTTGGTCATGTGCTGGACCCCCTGCCATACCCTCCTGGAGTCGTTGCTTTGGAAGCAGTCCTCAATCTTCGTTTTGTAGTCTTCCTTAGCCTCCCTGATACCACGCTTCAGGCTGGCTCTGGCAGTGCTGAATAGACTGCCTGTTGATTAATTCGGGCAATTTTACTATCTAGCGGTAAGATTGTTTATTGTTAAAGTGTAACGGTGGCCAACCAGTGGGGCTTGGCCATGTGTACGTTAGTATACATTTCTCCCTGACGACCTCAAGAGCAGTGCTGGCTATCGGGTTGTTAGCCCGAACTTCTAGCTCAATAGCTAGCACGCTTGTCTCTCATGCCGGTGACACAAGTTTGAGTCCTGGGCGGAACAGAGAAAGCAGGGACTGAACCAGGTGGGTTAGAGTGGTGCCGTGACCCGGATGAGAGTGGGGTTTAACGGCGGCCAGTCTTGTGTACGTTAGCTCAGGAGCTAGTACGCTCGTCAATCGTGGTTCCGCCCAGGTTCGAGTCCCGGACGGAACAGAAAGCAGGGCCAAGCATAAATAAAAGACTAAAACTGAAGGTCCCTGTTTGAACAGAACTGCCTTAATGAAATGATTTTATACACATATATGTGTGTTCCAGTCTTATTTGTTCTGGTGGCACTGGCATAGAACTGACTTTGATGTAATAAAAATGTCATTGTTTTTCAGTGACGTCGATTCCCCTCCCTACCTATTTCTCACTTTTTCGGGTTTTCCTCGAGAGGTCCGTTTAAATTACCGCAGTCGGTCTTCTCCTCGTTCGCGATGTTCTATTAAAACAACACCAGCGCTACGCCGAGTGAGGCTAATTTAATCGTGGTGCGCGCCGGCGTTTGAGCCTCCTCCTTAATAAATGGAATTTGTTTGGTCTGATTTGATCACCGGGGCCAGTGAGGGTTTGTGCAGGCAGGCGCAGAGAGAAGAAGTTGAAATGTTTGGTGTCAGAGAGGGAGGAAACTCTATTACAGGTGTCTGGGACCACGGGGACCTCTGATGAAATGCTTCTCCAGTGTTAATGTAATTCTGATTTTGTTTATCCCGGAGACTTGTTACCTCTGGGGGTTTTCGTGCGGCCCCAGAAAGGCCAAAAAGCAAAGTCTGGCTCTTAACCGTATAATTAGAATGGTAGAAACTTTGAAAGGCACTTCCTGATGTGGCGCACTAATCTTCCATTGCTGCTTTGTAATTTTGGTATTGTTGTTGTGGAACACGCACTGCTGTTTGCACATTGAATGCATCTTTCTGTCTGGACTTGAACCAATATTTAGCCATCATCAAATTGTTCAATCTGTATATAAATGACATCTGTAAAGTTACAAAGGACTTTAAGTTAGTATTATTTGCGGATGATACAACGGCATTTTGTTCAGGAGAGAACACAAAAAAGATAATACAAATAATAACAGAAGAAATGAACAAATTAAAAAGATGGTTTGACAAAAACGGACTATCTTCGAATCTCGGTAAGACTAAAATAATGCAATTTGGTAACAGTAGAAGAGAAAGTCAAACACAAATACAAATAGACAGACTAAATATTGAAAAGGTTAAGGAAAACACATTTTTGGGTGTAACAATAGATGATAAAATTAATTGGAAATCTCATGTAAAAAATACACAATAAAGTAGCAAGAAACATGTCAATAATGAATAAAGCAAAACATGTTCTAGACCAGTGGTTCTTAACTTGGTTTCGATCGAACCCTAGGGGTTTGATGAGTCGGCTTTAGGGGTTCGGCGGAGGTCAAAACACACCCGACTCATCGTGTAAATACAAACTTTTCCCTATCGGCGTATTACGGATATGGCAACAGCTGACTGGTTTGCAGGTGTGTAATTTGTTGTGAATTTATGCACTGTGTTGGTTTTGTTGTTTGAACAAGGTGATGTTCATGCACGGTTCATTTTGTGCACCAGTAATAAAACATGGTAACACTTTAGTATGGGGAACATATTCACCATTAACTAGTTGCTTAATAACATGCAAATTAGTAACATATTGGCTCTTAACTGGTCATTATTAAGTACTTATTAATGCCTTATTCGGCATGGCCTTATTATAACCCTAACCCTCTAACCCTGACCCTAACCCTAACCAAATAACTCTAAATTAAGTCTTTATTACTTAGAATATGTTCCCCTAGTGTCCAAATAACTCTAAATTAATTCTTTGTTACTTAGAATATGTTTTCCATACTGAAGTGTTACCAAAAACATAACTTTGTCTTGAATTTGAAAAAAAAAACATTTTATTTTTCACTAAAGAAGGGTTCGGTGAATGCGCATATGAAACTGGTGGGGTTCGGTACCTCCAACAAGGTTAAGAACCACTGGTCTAGACCAAAAATCACTTCATAAACTATTCGCTAGTGTCACCATATCTGAGTTATTGTGCAGAAATATGGGGAAACAACTACAGATGTGCACTTCATTCACTAATTGTGTTACAAAAAAAGATCAGTTATAATAATCCATAATGTTGGATATAGAGAACACACAAACCCTTTTATTTAATAAATCACAATTATTGAAATTCAACGATTTGGTGCATTTGCAAACAGCTAAAATTATGTACTACCCGAGAATGTACAACAATTATTCCCAACAAAAGAGGAGAAATATAACCATAGAGGAAATTCAAATTTAAAACATTTGTATGCTTGTACAACACTTAAAACCTTTTAGTATATCAGTATGTGGAATTAAATTATAGAATAGATTAACCAAAGATATCAAACAAAGCACCAACATGATTCAGTTTAAGAGACTGTTCAAACTCCAAGTGTTCACAAAGTACACAACAAGAATTATAATGAACATCTTGAACCCTTTTTTTTGTGTTTTTTTTTCTTTCTTTCTTTTTTCCCCCCTTTTTAAAATTGAGACAAATATTATTTATGTATTTAATATGTGTTTGCTTACTATGGTATATTATTTGTTTATTATTTATTTGTTCCCTGTTCTATTACAGAGAACAAGGAAATTGAATACAATTCCTATGGTATGAAAAGGGGTAGGATTAAATAAGCTCTGCTTCTTCCTACTCTTTTTCGGACGAGCTGTAATGAAACAACTGGAAATGTGTGAGGCATTACATTGTATCGTATGTACGTTCCAAATAAACTGAAACTGAACTGAACTGAACATATTGCAGCCTATATTCTCGCATTTGGCTCTATCTTATTTGAAAAAAAAATCTACATATTTTGTGGCAATTTGTGTAATTGTAATTTTATTATTGAACCATGTGAAGAAACAATAGTAAAAAGAGGACTTTTCTTAATTTCCTTCAGTTTTTTTATGCAGTGTTTTACTTCTTTTTATACTTGTATCAGAGTCAGTTTTCCATTTGTATTGCATTCACACAATATTAAATACAAACTAATTGAAACGACATCATGTAAATAAATCATGATTGAAAAGGTGCAGAAATAAGTATAAACTTACTGTATAATATCTGCCTCCTATTCACACAAATACAACATGAGATATTCAACTCCAACATGCAACAAAAAATAAAAACATCAGCTTACTCAAAGTCATGCAATATCTTTTATAATGATTTTTAGTACATTTTAAAAAAAATACTGAAATAGATTTACATTGTTTTGTTCCATTGTCTCTTTTATTCCTTAAAGGAACGCCTTTGATTGGAACGCATTGTTCCTTTGTCACTGTTCTAAAACTAATTTGTTTTTTCTAAATCTCAGTTCCTTTTCTTTTTCCTTTTCAATTTCGCAAAGTTGTTTAAGTTGTTTGGTTACATTTTTTTCCTCCACCGATATACAAAACCCAAAACCAGTGAAGTTGGCACGTTGTGTAATTCATAAATAAAAACAGAATACAATGATTTGCAAATCCTTTTCAACTTATATTCATTTGAATAGACTGCAAAGACAAGATACTTAAAGTTTGAACTGAGAAACTTAATATTTTTTTGCAAATATACAGTACCGTTCAAAAGTTTGGGGTCACCCAAACAATTTTGTGGAATAGCCTTCATTTCTAAGAACAAGAATAGACTGTCGAGTTTCAGATGAAAGTTCTCTTTTTCTGGCCATTTTGAGCGTTTAATTGACCCCACAAATGTGATGCTCCAGAAACTCAATCTGCTCAAAGGAAGGTCAGTTTTGTAGCTTCTGTAACGAGCTAAACTGTTTTCAGATGTGTGAACATGATTGCACAAGGGTTTTCTAATCATCAATTAGCCTTCTGAGCCAATGAGCAAACACATTGTACCATTAGAACACTGGAGTGATAGTTGCTGGAAATGGGCCTCTATACACCTATGTAGATATTGCACCAAAAACCAGACATTTGCAGCTAGAATAGTCATTTACCACATTAGCAATGTATAGAGTGTATTTCTTTAAAGTTAAGAGTAGTTTAAAGTTATCTTCATTGAAAAGTACAGTGCTTTTCCTTCAACAATAAGGACATTTCAATGTGACCCCAAACTTTTGAACGGTAGTGTACATGAACTTAGAATTTAATGGCAGCAACACATTGCAAAAAAGTTGGCACAGGGGCATTTTTACCACTGTGTTACATGGCCTTTCCTTTTAACAACACTCAGTAAACGTTTGGGAACTGAGGAGACCAATTTTTGAAGCTTTTCAGGTGGAATTCTTTCCCATTATTTCTTGATGTACAGCTTAATCCAGATGGTTCTTTTCCTCTTAGTTCCGGAGGACACGACATTCACAGCTTCCAAAAACAATTTGAAATGTGGACCACAGAACACTTTTCCACTTTGCATCAGTCCATCTTAGATGAGCTCGGGCCCAGCGAAGCCGGTGGCGTTTCTGGGTGTTGTTGATACATGGCTTTTGCTTAGCATAGTAGAGTTTTAACTTGCACTTACAGATGTAGTTACTGACAGTGGTTTTCTGAAGTGTTCCTGAGCCCTTGTGGTGATATCCTTTACACACTGATGTCGCTTTTTGATGCAGTACCGCCTGAGAGATCGAAGGTTCGTAATATAATCGCTTACGTGCAGCGATTTCTCCAGATTCTCTGAAGCTCTTGATGATATTACGGACCGTAGATGGTGAAATCCCAAAATTTCTTGCAATAGCTCGTTGAGAAATGTTGTTCTTAAACTGTTCAACAATTTGCTCACGCATTTGTTGACAAAGTGGTGACCCTCGCCCCATCCTTGTTTGTGAATGACTGAGCATTTCATGGACGCTGCTTTTATACCCAATCATGGCACCCACCTGTTCCCAATTAGCCTGTCTACCTGTGGGGTGTTCCAAATAAGTTTTTGATGAGCATTCCTCAACTTTCTCAGTCTTTTTTGCCACTTGTGCCAGCTTTTTTGAAACATGTTGCAGGCATCAAATTCCAAATGAGCTAATATTTGCGAACAATAACAACATTTTACAGTTCGAACGTATCTTGTCTTTGCAGTCCATTCAATTGAATATAGGTTGTAAAGCAGGGGTGTCAAACTCAAATACAGAGTGGGCCAAAATGTAAAACTGAACAAAGCCGCGGGCCAAGGTTGAACAAATTAACCTTTTAATAGGGACCCAAACAAGTTTTGCATTGAATATTGAACAAGCAAGGCTTATATAACTTTATAGTGACATGCAAAATCCAGTTTCAAATAATAATAATAATAATTAAAAAATATCAATGGCATATCAAATAAAAAAATTAAATACAAATGTAATGCCTCTTTTCTATTTGCAGCCTTCTGGGGTAAATATCAAAATAAACTTTTTCCACAGGCTAATAATAAATTTGAAAACAAAACAACAATAATAAATGAATCAAACATTAAAGCCTTGAAGTAGCAAGAGAAAGTGCATGAATAAAACGTTAATTATTGCTCAGTTTGCTACACTGATTTGCTTTAACACTGAATATGGAACAAGCAACGCTTATATAACTTAATAGTGCAAAATCACCTTTCAAAAAGCAAACGAAAAAACATCAATGGTATATTAAATACAATTGGGGCGAGGGTGGGGTTGGGGGCGGGGTTTGGTGGTAGCGGGGGTGTATACTGTAGCGTCCCGGGAGAGTTAGTGCTGCAAGGGGTTCTGGGTATTTGTTCTGTTGTTTATGTTGTGTTACGGTGCGGATGTTCTCCCGAAATGTGTTTGTCATTCTTGTTTGGTGTGGGTTCACAGTGTGGCGCATATTTGTAACAGTGTTAAAGTTGTTTATACGGTCTCCCTCCGTGTGACCTGTATCACTGTTGACCAATTCTGCCTTGCATTCACTTGTGTTTGTGTGTAAAAGCCGCATAAAGTATGTGATTGGGCCGGCACGCTGATTGTATGGAGGAAAGAAGAGGATGTACACTACCGTTCAAAATATACACACATACACTACTGTTCAAAAGTTTGGGGTCACATTGAAATGTCCTTATTTTTGAAGGAAAGGCACTGTACTTTTCAATGAAGATAACTTTAAACTAGTCTTAACTTTAAAGAAATACACTCTATACATTGCTAATGTGGTAAATGACTATTCTAGCTGCAAATGTCTGGTTTTTGGTGCAATATCTACATAGGTGTATAGAGGCCCATTTCCAGCAACTATCACTCCAGTGTTCTAATGGTACAATGTGTTTGCTCATTGACTCAGAAGGCTAATTGATGATTAGAAAACCCTTGTGCAATCATGTTCACACATCTGAAAACAGTTTAGCTCGTTACAGAAGCTACAAAACTGACCTTTCTTTGAGCAGATTGAGTTTCTGGAGCATCACATTTGGGGGGTCAATTAAACGCTCAAAATGGCCAGAAAAAGAGAACTTTCATCTGAAACTCGACAGTCTATTCTTGTTCTTAGAAATGAAGGCTATTCCACAAAATTGTTTGGGTGACCCCAAACTTTTGAACGGTAGTGTACGCCGGCAGTTCTTGAAGCTGAATACGCGGAAGGCCCCCGGGCCGGATGGTGTCTCCCCCTCCACTCTCAGACACTGTGCGGACCAGCTGGCTCCTGTCTTCACTGACATTTTTAACACCTCTCTGGAGCTATGCCGCGTGCCGTCCTGCTTTAAGACCTCTACCATTGTCCCTGTCCCCAAGAAAGCACGGATCACAGGACTAAATGACTACAGGCCGGTCGCGCTGACGTCTGTGGTCATGAAGTCCTTTGAGCGCTGGGTCCTGCCCCACCTCAAGGACATCACCGCCCCCCTCCTGGACCCACTGCAGTTCGCCTACAGAGCCAACAGGTCTGTGGATGATGCAGTGAACCTGGCCCTCCACTTCATCCTGGAGCATCTGGACTCCCCAGGAACCTACGCAAGGATCCTGTTTGTGGACTTCAGCTCTGCCTTCAACACCATCCTCCCTGGACTGCTACGAGACAAGCTCTACCAGCTCAGCGTGCCCGACTCCCTCTGCAGTTGGATTAATGACTTCCTGACAGACCGAAGACAGCACGTACGGCTGGGGAAGATTGTCTCGGACAGTCGAACCACAAACACTGGTACTCAGGGCTGTGTACTCTCCCCCTGGCTCTTCTCCCTGTATACAGACTGCTGCACCTCCAGTCACCAATCCGTAAAACTGCTCAAGTTTGCGGATGACACCACCCTCATCGGGCTCATCTCGAATGGCGATGAGTCCGCCTACAGGAGAGAGGTGAACCGGCTGACGTCCTGGTGCAGCCTCAACAACCTGGAGCTGAACGCCCAGAAAACAGTGGAGATGATCATGGACTTCAGGAAAGTCACAGCCCCACCATCCCCCCTCACCCTGATTGACTCTCCCACCCCCGTCCCCATTGTGGACTCCTTCCGTTTCTTGGGCACCACCATCACCCAGGACCTCAAGTGGGAGCTGACCATCAGCTCCCTCATCAAGAAGGCCCAGCAGAGGATGTACTTCCTGCGGCAGCTGAGGAAACTTAAGGTGCCGACCGAGATGCTGGTGCAGTTTTACTCAGCCATCATAGAGTCCATCCTGACCTCCTCCATCACAGTGTGGTTCCCCGGTGCCACAGTCCAGGATAAGAATAGACTGCAGCGCATCGTACGTGCTGCCGAGAAGGTGATTGGCTGCAAGCTCCCATCCCTCCAGGACTTGTTCTCCTCCAGGACCAGGAGGCGTGTGGGTCGGATCACAGCTGACTCTTCTCACCCTGGACACACACTATTCTCCCCTCTCCCCTCAGGCAGGAGACTACGCTTCATCCAGACCCACACCTCCCGCCACCTGAACATTTTTTTCCCCCTCGGCCATCAGGCAAATGAACAATAACTCCTAACAGCAGCTCCTTGAATTCCTTAAATTCCTTCTAAGTCTATCTGATAGCTCAGTTACAGCTCTTTTTATTACCAAATATGTGTTATATGTGTTTTATGTCGTACGTTTGCACCAAGAAAAATTCCTAGTTTGTGAACCCGTTCTTAAACAATGGCAATAAAACTATTCTGATTCTGAAAAGCGGACGTGGTGACAGTTTGTAGAGGACGTTGAAGGCAGTGCCTTTAAGGCACGCCCCCAATAATGTTGTCTGGGTGGAAATCGGGAGAAATTCGGGAGAATGGTTGCCCCAGGAGATTTTCGGGAGGGGCAACTGCTTTTAACGTCCTCTACGAGCTGACGTCACGTCCGCTTATCATCCCTTCTAACAACGTGCCCGCCCAGTCACAAGATATGTGCGGCTCCTGTACGCACACACACGTGAATGCAAGGCATACTTCATCAACAGCGATACAGTTTACAATGAGAGTGGCCGTATAAGCAACTTTAACATTGTTAGAAATATGCGCCACACTGTGAATACACACCAAACAAGAATGACAAACACATTTCGGGAGAACATCCGCACAGTAACACAACATAAACACAACAGAAAAAATACCCAGAACCCTTTGCAGCAGTAACTCTTCCGGGATGCTACAAGGTGTGTGTGTGGGGGGCGGAGTTTGGAGGTAGCGGGGGTGTATATTGTAGCGTCCAGGTGTTGTGCCGGATAATGCACCCCCGGCGTAGAATGCACCCCCTGACGGGAGTGTTATATCAACTACAGCCCACACTTAAACTTTTCACGTGCAAGATTGAATCTATTTAAAAAAGTTTTTTAATAAGAAGCCAAAAGTGCAAAAACAATAATGTTCGTGTTGGAGGAGTTGTGAATGAATGAAATATGAAATCTGTGCTGCAGTCGCTGCTGGGCCACAACATTAGGTACACCTGCATGTTTTTTTAAATTTCTCTTTGCTATTTGGGCTTTTCGGACCCTATTTAGAATAAAAAACTAAGAACCATCTTTTGATATGATGTACTTAGTCCATAAGTAACAAACGCGTACTTCATGTTTAGTGACATGCTAATTCATATTTTTACACTTTTTTTTTTTTTTCCAAATTCCATTGTATGTTATACTCTTCTGACACCACCAGATGGCAGTATAAGTGTCCACATAAGCACATAAGACCCCAACTCAGTAGTGTACACAATTTTGGAAATAAGAGCTAAAAGGTGCTGTCCACGCATGTGGCCAGCTAAGCCTTTAGAGGTTTTTAATACGCCCTATAGTCCGGTACGCCTTTTGTATGAAAATAGACCTGATTCAACACGCTCCTCAGCAGTGCGCCTTATAATCCGGTACGCCCTATGGTCCGGAAAATACGGTACTTGGAGAGCCGAGTGTTTTCTGAGGTGGTACGTGGTGAAAAGAGTTTGAGAACCACAGAACAAAACACCCGAATGGTCCTTGGATTGATACCGCAGTCAAAGAAAAGCTGGCCCTGCGGAACAAGTGACCCGTTTCATCCCCTTGGGGGGGGGGGGCTCTGAGACACAGGGTCACGCTAGCTGACACATTGTCAGCCAGCCCAGAGCGGAGGCAGATCAAATACAGGTATGATTTATGTCCGCTGTCGCAGCCTTCTCACAGTAGGTCCTCCTGCGTTGAAGTTGTTGGCAAAAGCAATGGCAGGAGTAATTTGTCTCCTTACATGTGTAGGAGGTGAAGGTCGAAGGTCGGGGAAATGAAAATGACCAGACCTGACTTAATTGTTGTATCTATTGGCGGTTCCAGACAGGATGTCGGTCCAAAAGTCTATCTGTCTATTTGTCCATCTGTCTGACTTTTGTGCTGGCGCCGTGTTGTGTGTCGCTGGGTCGAGACCCTCTGGCTGCAGGCGGCCATAATGGGCACTGATCTGATCCAGCAGGAGCACAAGGGTTCACTTCGGGGGTCTCTCAAGGCCAGATAGCATCATTATCACAACACACGGCCTCAGGTGAAATCCAGTCAATGGGCCTCGATTGTTTCCCCGCTCTGCATTGCGCAAATATATCGTGATATCAGCGTGTTTTTCCTCGACATCTGTGAAGGTTAAGCCTGTAAATTGTGTCAAAGTCTTCACGGATAATTAGGAAGTTCTGTTCTGTCTGCACGTGGTGACCCTTGACCCCGAGTGTGACAGCGTTAAGGTGGTGTTGCCAGACACTCGCATATGATGTCCAGGTCACGGTAGCTTTCGAAGACCGGGACATGTGTTTAGTGGACTTATATTTGTGGCTATTAAACACCACGGTGGGTAATATGGCCTAAACTCTATATCGCAGCCGCCTGCAATAACGATATGTAACACGTTTTATTATTTGCCATTAAATGATAATAGAACTAAGTTAAAGTTAAGTTAAAGTACCAATGATTGTCAGACACACACTAGGTGTGGCGAAATTTGTCCTCTGCATTTGACCCATCCCCTTGTTCACCCTCTGGGAGGTGAGGGGAGCAGTGGGCAGCAGCGGTGCCGCGCCCGGGAATCATTTTTGGTGATTTAACCCCCAATTCCAACCCTTGATGCTGAGTGCCAAGCAGGGAGGTAATGGGTCCCGTTTTTATAGTCTTTGGTATGACTCACAACCTACCGATCTCAGGGCGGACACTCTAACCACTAGGCCACTACCGTATTTTCAGGACCATAGGGCGCACCGGATTATAAGGCGCACTGTCGAGGAATGGTCTATTTTTTAAATCTTTTTTCATATATTAGGTGCACCGGATTATAGGGCGCATTTAAAGGAGTCATATTATTATAATTTTTTTCAATATGTAAAACACTTCCTTGTGGTCTACATCAGTGGTCCCTAACCACCGGACCGATTGGCCGTGCAAGAAATTAAAAAAAATAGTTTTTTTTATTTTTATTTTTATTAAATCAACATAAAAAACAATGTATACATTATATATCAATATAGATCAATACAGTCTGCAGGGATACCGTCGATAAGCACACATGATTGTATTTCTTTATGGAAAAAAAAAAAAAAAAAATCCCCCCCTTTCCGTGGGACACATTTTCAAGCGTTGACTGGTCCCCAGCTACAAAAAGGTTGGGGACCACTGGTCTACATAACATGTAATGGTGGTTTTTTGTCAAAATGTTGCATAGATTATGTTTTACAGATCATCTTCAAGCCGCTTTCTGACAGTCTCTTCAGTATGCGCCGTTTTGTGGGCGGTCTTATTTACGTGGCACACCTTCGGCAGCGTCTTCTCCCCGTCATCTTTGTTGTAGCGGTGTAGCGTGCAAGGACGGAAGTGGAAGAAGTGTCAAAAGATGGCGCTAACTGTTTTAATGACATTCAGACTTTACTTCAATCCATAACCGAGCAGCATCTCCTTATCTGGAAATAACACCGGAAATGTGTCCCGTGAAAAATAGTCCGACCGGAACTCTCTAATAACTAAAGTTCCTTGGGTGAATAATGTAAACTCACTATACCGGTATGTTTTAGCGCTTTCATGGTGAGTTTACTGACAGATATAAGTAAGAACTTTACACTACGTTATATTAGAAATGGCAACAGCGGAGGATGAATGTCACATAACAAGAGGATAAAGAAAAAGAAGAAGCTTATCGACTACGGCGCCGACACGGACTACAAAAGCGGACCCGCAACATTTTTCAGGATTTAAGCAGATCCCAAATACAGATCAGTAGGTACCAGAAGGTAAGAAAAGTTGCTTTTGCATAGTATTGTGAAACAAAACGCCAGATATGTCTTACCTGGTACACACACCATAAAAGCCGTATATAAAACCTTATAATGAACGCAAAGCATGACGTAAGTGTCTATATTAGCTATAATAGCCTACTATCAAAATGACTTTGTCGCAGGCTGAAGCAAATCTTTGTTGACCGAAATGTTGAAATCTAATATTTATTCTACACATTTTTACAACATTAGAAACCATTAGTAAATCAGAGACTACTTAGAAGGTGAGATAACTCCTGGAAATTACTGGCTTTTAATGGCGAAAGGTATAGATGGGGTTTGAAACAACGTGGCAAACAAACAACTATCAGAAATGCAGCCAATATTACATACAGATAATGTGTCATGAGACATGCAAAACTAAATTATATGTGTGAAGGTTGCCCTCCAGTGGGTTCCACGGACCACCAAACACTGTCACAAGAGCCCGGATCAGGGTTACAACACTGTTTTATTTCCCTCACAAAGTGCGAGTGTTCTGCTTTCCAGCAAAATATTTTCTGTGTCCGTGTCTCGCTCTCTCTCTCTCGCTCCCACTCCAGCGCCGACAACGTGTCTCATTCCGGCTGCGGCTAATAAAGGCGACAGGTGATTAGATAACAAGGCCCACCTGGGCCATCCACTCACCTGTCGCTGTCTTCGAGGCCGGTCCTTGCACACCCCGTTCCGCGGCAGGCCCGCAGGCCACGCCCCCCTCCACAATATACAAAGAGGATAAAAGTAAAGGAAACTAAATGAGCTCAAATATAGCTACACATGAGGCATAATGATGCAATATGTAAATACTGCTCGCCTAAATGGCCTGATTAGCACTCCAACAAGTCAATAACATCAACAAAGCGCACCTTTTGTGCATTCACGTACAGCATGAAACCATTGGTGGACAAAATGAGACAAAGGAGTGGAAGATTTTACGTGTAAACAAACTGTTGCGTCACAGTCCACACTATGGTGAGTTCAAGAACCGCCGGAATTAGTAGGACAAAACGATGTTCACCAAATACTCATATTAAAGTTATTAAACAGTGGGCTTTCTAACAATTGGGAAGGTTTGTGTCGTGTTTGTCTTCAAACAAAAAAACATACTAAAACAAAAAAAATATTTCCCCCCCCCATCTTTTTCCATTTTCAATCCTTTTTTAAAAAATGCTCCAGGGAGCCACTAGGGCGGCGCCGAAGAGCCGCATGCGGTTTAGACCCTCAAGTTGTCCAAGTTGACATTTTTTATTTTATACTCTTTTTTTTTTTTTTTGCTCTTTCTTAGCGCTTGTGCCCATTTTGCGTTATAATTCCCACCTATTATTTCTGTCCCGGGCCCTCATTAGTCATGCTGCTGTCAGACGCCAGCTGCACAGACACAAAAGCTCATATACACAAGCACACGTCCCCCCCCGCACATGCACAGGTATGGAAGTCATCAAGGCGAGGCCAGAGGTCAGCCTCATTACCCGACTGCAGCGAAAACTTTGGTGTGTTTTATGCGCTGCTATCAGACGCGTGCGGGGGGGGGGGCGATGAGGGAAGTAAGGGGATGTGGGGGAGTTAAAGGGTTATACTAATGGGATGAAAAAGACTGTTTCACTTTTGTCACCACTTGTCTGCTCATAGTGCAAGTCCCTGCAGGAACTCGCAATGTTGCAACTTCCCTGCACATTTTGGCGAGTCGAATTTGTCGCTCAAACGCAGCCGTCAGCTGTCTAATCCCAACGTATGTTCTTGTTCTTGTTTAGACGAAGCAGGAGCTTGAACAGCTTATTTGTCCTTACACACTTACTTCCTGTTACCGTCCAGGGCCATAAGTCTTCTGGGTAATGCAGTGTATAAACATGCATACTCACTTCCTACTTAACATGTGTTTGTATATTTCTTTAACATTTGTCTACCCAGGGTAAGACAATTAGCTATGCTGACCTGGCAAAGAAGCATCTTTTACATAATAGAGATGTTGAGGTGTGATGATAAGCTCTCATCCTATCTCATTGAACAACCAGAATTAGCGCTATAGATCGCTCTCAGCAGTTCACAAATGCTCTTAAACTGCAGGGGTAAATGTGTTGGAATGTTTAAAGGGGGCAAATGTTTTGCAAGTGTAAAACATACACGGAGAATGTCTGCAACGCGTGGACGACAGAGCAGACAATAAGGAATAAGGAAGCCTTTGGTGGTGTTCATTATAATTGATTATTACGATTATTAGTAGAGATGTCCGATAATATCGGCAGTCCGGTAAATGCTTTAAAATGTGATATCGGAAATTATCGGTATCGGTTTCAAAAAGTAAAATGTTTGACTTTTTAAAACGCCGCTGTACGGAGTGGTACACGGACGTAGGGAGAAGTACAGAGCACCAATAAACCTTAAAGGCACTGCTTTTGCGTGCCGGCCCAATCACATAATATCTACGGCTTTTCACACACACAAGTGAATGCAAAGCATACTTGGTCAACAGCCATACAGGTCACACTGAGGGTAGCCGTATAAACAACTTTAACACTGTTACAAATATGCGCCACACTGTGAACCCACACCAAACAAGAATGACAAACACATTTCAGGAGAACATCCGCACCGTAACACAACATAAACACAACAGAACAAATACCCAGAACCCCTTGCAGCACTAACTCTCCTGGGACGCTATTTGATATACACCCTCCCCACATCAACCCCCCCCCCCAACCCCGCCCACCTCAACCTCCTCATGCTCTCTCAGGGAGAGCATGTCCCAAATTCCAAGCTGCTGTTTTGAGGCATGTTAAAAAAAATAATGCACTTTGTGACTTCAATAATAAATATGGCAGTGCCATGTTGGCATTTTTTTCCATAACTTGAGTTGATTTATTTTGAAAAACCTTGTTACATTGTTTAATGCATCCAGCGGGGCATCAAAACAAAATTAGGCATAATAATGTGTTAATTCCACGACTGTATATATCAGTATCGGTTGATATCGGAATCGGTAATTAAGAGTTGGACAATATCGGAATATCGGATATCGGCAAAAAAGCCATTATCGGACATCTCTAGTCATGATTCATTAGAACACTACAGTAATTTGACAAAAAAATTGTTGTTATTCTGTGCTTTTACTGCCATCTAGTGTCTACACACTGCCATTTTGGACATGTTGAGTTGTACGTTCTGTACTTTCACACAATATGCACATTATCACCTTGTCTGCACATTTCTTTTGTACAAAATATTTTAATTTCTTTCCTTTTTTTTTATACACATCTTAAATCTTTCTGTAAACTTTTACACAATAGGCACATTGTCACCATCTCTGCACTTTGTGTGGTGTTCGGGTCTGTAGGACCCGTTTTCATTTTTTATTAAAAGAAAAATTATATAATTAATGAATTTTTCAAACTGAGACTCACTGACTTTGGCTCATTTTCTGTGAAGAACATATATCAGAATACATATTTAATGACCACACACCATACACCCCCCCTACACATTTCTATTACATACAAGTTGTCCGGGTACACTGGACCCGGGGCTAATAGAAGTGTGGAAATTGATGTTCTGTGTACCACACACACACACACACACACACACACACACACACACACACACACACACACACACACACACACACACACACACACACACACACACACACACACACACACACACACACACACACACACACACACACACAGCAGGCCTAAACAGGAGGAGGACAGAGTGTAGGTACACAGAACATCAGAGGGTCAAATGTGCGAGAAAATGAGAGCAGACAGTGTTGACAAACAGTGTTGCAACCTTGTGTGGGAACCGCAGGTGCAGAAA
>NC_084743.1:69815116-69870116 GCF_033978785.1 Entelurus aequoreus | reverse complement strand
ATAGCTATCTTTATAATGTATATTTCTGCTGGATCTACTCTCTATTTTATGCTGCTTTTTTTTTTCTTTTTTTTTTGCTGCAGCTGTTACATATACTGTAATATTGTACATGGTAATTGGGATATTTTATATATTGTATATATTATATACAATTATAATAATGTAACACATCAGTACATATTATATACTGTATATATAATATGTAAATGTTACATATATGTTATATTTTATATTGCTACTATGGTACATTTTTAGTCTACTTGATACCTGCATTATCCTTTCTATCCTTACCCTTTCCATCCTTTGAAACTGAGCTACTGTGTGGACTGTGGAACTATTTCCCTTGACGATCAATAATGTTTGTGTAAGTCTAAGTATAAGTCAAAAATAACCCCGGTTGCTTTAGAAAGTGCTCGACAACCAGTGATATTTTTTTGTAATTTCGACCATTCTACCAAATCGGTGCCATTTGCATCCACAGGAAAAAAAATGCATAAACAAATGATAAAATTAGCTTCTTTTTTTTTTTTAGATTCATTCCTCTAGCCAAAACTACAATAAAATGATTAATTTAAACGAACTAAAACACTGGCAAAATAATATTGTCGCCGCTCCCGAAATGAAATGAAATATAATAATTTAAATACTTCAGATTTAGTTATGTTTTTGACATATTTGTGTTGCTCCTTAGTGTCAACACATAGTTCTGTTACTTAAATTTGTTTTCCTCACATATAAAATGAAGTTGCCTGAGATGGGCCTGTATTCATTTAATAGTTCAATATGTGTTTTTAATATATTTACAGTTGGAAAAAAAAACTTCATTTTAAGAGAGCTGTAATGTATTTTCTTTTTTAAAAAATCCTGTTAGTTTTATTGACATGTTGAAGTGTAGCTTAGGATAACATCAGATACGATAAACAATAACTACTTTTTTGAAAGACAAATCCCTTAAAAAGGAAGTTATTGATAAAAAAACAAAACATGGAAACATTACACATGAGAATCTTTATAGACGTGCGGCTATTAGCACTCAAGAGTAATAATAATGTTTCTTTGAGTAGCTGAATGATTGACAGTTCAATCAAACACAGATGAAGCATTAAGGACATGTTTCTTGGCCTCCTGTTCTCACACACACACACACACACACACACACACACACACACACACACACACACACACACACACACACACACACACACACACACACACACACACACACGCACACACAGTAGTGCCTGTGTGAATAGCACACTGTGTATTTATTGTAGCTGAGGCAGATATGTTTATACACGTAAGGGCCAAGCAAACCAGTCTGAAGTGTGAAATGATTGTTAGATAATCTAAATATTCACTGGACTCCTCAGGAAATTGACACACTTGCTTGCCCCCTGCTTGTAGGATTTGTTGACATTGTTAATGAAAACATACTTTTTGAAAAACGGAGGGAAAAAGGACAACCTTTTTCTTTTCTTCATCCTAATGAAGAACCAAAATATAACTGGGTATTTGTTTTAAGGGTATTGGGAAACCCAGACCCTGACAGGTACTGTTCACATTAAAAGACCAGTACCGTCCAGATGACCGAAATTTCACTACAAGTTCTCTTTAGGTATTTTGTGTTCCTGAAAATGACGTCATTTTCCATAACATCGATTAGTTTTTGAGTAGATAAATACCTTTACTTGGCACATACAATAGTCACGCACCCTCTTGGTGTGACGTCATCTACAGCGGTGTTTTTCAACCACTGTGCCGCGGCACACTAGTGTGCCTTGAGATACAGTCTGGTGTGCCGTGGGAGATTATCTAATTTCACCTATTTGGGTTAAAAATATTTTTTGCAAACCAGTAATTATAGTTTGCAAATAATTTGCCGTTGTTGGGTGTCGGTGCTGTCTAGAGCTCGGCATAGTAACCGTGAATACTCTTCCATGTCAGTAGGTGGCAGCAGGAAGCTAATTGCTTTGTAGATGTCGGAAACAACGGGAGGCAGCGTGCAGGTAAAAAGGTATCTCATGCTCAAACCAAAAATAAACAAAAGGTAAGGAAAGTAATTGAAGCTTAGGGAAGGCTATGCAGAACAAAACTAAAACTGAACTGGCTGCAAAGTAAACAAAAACAGAATGCTGGACGACAGCAAAGACTTGCTGTGGAGCAAAGACGGCGCCCACAAAGTACATCCGAACATGACATGACAATCAACAATGTCCCCACAAAGAAGGATAAAAACAACTGGAATCTTCTTGATTGCTAAAACAAAGTAGATGCAGGAAATATCGCTCAAAGCAAAACTTGAAACTGCTACAGGAAAATACCAAAAAAAGAGAAAAAGCCACCAAAATAGGAGCGCAAGACAAGAAGTACAACACTACACACAGGAAAACAGCAAAAAACTCCAAATAAGTCAGGGGGTGATGTGACAGGTGGTGACAGTACACCTACTTTGAGACAAGAGCTATATTGATGCATGGTTGGTTATGTTTTAAAGTCATACCCAACGACTTTTTACTGTCAACCGAGTTTCGTTTTTTAATGATGTCTGCTGGTGGTGTGCCTCCGGATTTTTTCAACGCAAAAAATGTGCCTCTGCTCAAAAAAAGTTGAAAAACACTGATCTACAGAACTGGAGCCCATTACCCCGCATATAAATTGTGGATAAAGGCAAGTAAAACTATTATTTTCATCATTTAATTGCATGTTTTCATCGCCCTGGTCCTGGATTACTTCCAAACGGATTTGATTAACATTATAAACAAAAAGCAAATACAAAATATTTGATATTTTCAGATTTCCCTGCTCTTCCACGGACACCACAGCCTTTGTTTCCTCATGCTCTTTCAGCATTGAAGAAAACATCAGGAGAAGAGGATGCAAAATACTATACTAGCAGCTTACCTCTTTTTCTCTCATTTTTTTTAGAGCCTTTTCTGCTCTTCTTTCTCAGTTTTTGTCTCCTTTCAATTTTTTCCGACCAAAAACCTTCTTCTTTGAAGTCAGACTCATTAAAACGATCACCAAAAAAGTATTTGTCTGTCCCATTGATCCATACTTTCCTCATATTCCCATCATTTGGAAAAGTGTGCAGGCTGACCCCTTCTTTAGTTGTATTGCTACTACACGCAATAATGCATCTGGCAGTCATATTTGATAACGCCTTCAATTTCTGCACAAACATTTTGTGTTGTCCCGATACCAATATTTTGATACTTTTCGGTTCTTTTCTAAATAAAGGGGACCACAAAAATTGCATTATTGGCTTTATTTTAACAAAAAATCTTACAGTACATTAAAAATATGTTTCTTATTGCAAGTTTGTCCTTAAATAAAATAGTGAACATACAAGACAACTTATCTTTTAGTAGTAAGGAAGCAAACAAGTGCTCCTAATTTAGCTGCTGACGTATGCAGTAACATATTGTGTCATTTTCCATTCTATTATTTAGTCAAAATTATTAAGGACAATTGGTGGAAAAATTAATTATTAATCTACTTGTTCATTTACTGTTAATATCTGCTTACTTTCTCTTTTAACATGTTCTATCTATACTTCTGTTAAAATGTAATAATCACGTATTCTTCTGTTGTTTGGATAATTTACATTAGTTTTGGATGACACCACAAATTTGGGTATCAATCCGATACCAAGTCGTTACAGGATCATACATTGGTCATATTCAAAGTCCTCATGTGTCCAGGGACATATCTCCTGAGTTTATAAACATAATATAAATTAAAAAAAACGAAAGATGTGATGCCAAAAAATATCGACGTAATCATAGTAGTATCGACTAGACACGCTCCTGTACTTGGTATCATTACAGCGGATGTTAGGTGTAGATCCACCAATGGCGTTTGTTTACATTTTGACGCCGGTGAGCTACAGTGTGTAGTGAAGCATGTTTAGCTATTCCTCGTCCTGCAGGGATGATACTTGTAAGAAATGTACTTTATTTGTCGCCATGGAGGCGAGGATTAGTGATTTAGAAGTAGCTACAACACTGCCGACTGGGGCTGGACTTTAGCCGCTAGCTAGCTAGCCATGTCTTAAAGCACCTCTTCCTGAGGGTGTTTCAGTGTTAAAACTTCACCTTTATCGTCAGTTTTTAAGCCAAAATGTGTCCGTTCTCCCTTTTCTGTCTACACACTGTGTCTGCTTGTAAGTACTCCGTGATAGTGCGCTGCCGAACATGCTTGTCTGCTCGTAAACCAGCAATGACACGACAAAATAAACTGCAATTAAGTGATCAAAATTATAGTTTTCCATGCTTTTATCCACACTGTCTATTCGGGGAAATGAACTCCTGTGACACAACGTGACGACGACGGGGTGCGCGGGGGGGGGGGGGGGGGGGGGGGGGGCGGACCGGTACTTTTCAGAGGCGGTATAGTACTGAATATCATTCATTAGTATCGCGGGTACTATACTGATAACGGTATACCGTACAACGCTATAGGCTACCAAAGCAAATATTTTACATTATTAAAATTGCCTCCTGTCTTCTGTAGGTGACGTCAGCAGGCCCGCCCACATTTTGGAGGTAGAAGTGGGTGTTCAAAAATGTGCTGAAATTAGTTGTGGGGAATTTTACACTACAAAAAGTCAGTGTTCAAAAATAAGAAAAAATAATACAAAAATTAGGGGTATTTTATTTGAACTAAGCAAAATTATCTGCCAATAGAACAAGAAAATTTGGCTTGTCAAGACTTTCCAAAACAAGTCAAATTAGCTAACCTTAATGAACCCCAAAATACCTTAAAATAAGTATATTCTCACTAATAACAAGTGCACTTTTCTTGGTAGAAAAAAAAAGAGACCTTTTTGCTCAATATGTTGAAAAATATTCTTAAATTAAGTAAATGCTAGTGCCATTATATTGACATAATGATATAAATGATAAATGGGTTATACTTGTATAGCGCTTTTCTACCTTCAAGGTACTCAAAGCGCTTTGACAGTATTTCCACATTCACCCATTCACACACACATTCACACACTGATGGCGGGTGCTGCCATGCAAGGCGCTAGCCAGCAGCCATCAGGAGCAAGGGTGAAGTGTCTTGCCCAAGGACACAACGGACGTGACTAGGATGGTAGAAGGTGGGGATTGAACCCCAGTAACCAGCAACCCTCCGATTGCTGACACGGCCGCTCTACCAACTTCGCCACGATGCGCTCGGCATCATGATTTTTTTTTCTCATGCTTGAAGTAAGAAATTATTACTTTAAAAAAGTAGTTTTATACTTGTGAGTGTTGACGACACAGCTTTGCAACAGTTGATATTCTAGTTTGAAGCATGTTTTACTCAATATAGGTCATACAATCTCAGCAACAAGCTGTAATATCTTACTGAGATCATTTAGGACCAAAACCCTTAAAACAAGTAAAACACTCTAACATAAAATCTGCTTAGTGAGAATAATTATCTTATCAGACAGAAAATAAGCAAATATCACCCTTATTTGAGATATTTAATTTTACTTAGATTTCAGTTTTTGCAGTGTACCTGCAGACATAATTTGTACACTGCAAAAAGTCAGTGTTCAAAAACAAGAAAAAAAAATACAAAAATTAGGGGTATTTTATTTGAACTAAGCAAAATTATCTGCCAATAGAACAAGAAAATTCGGCTTGTCAAGACTTTCCAAAAAAAGTCAAATTAGCGAACCTCAGTGAACCCAAAAATACCTTAAAATAAGTATATTCTCACTAATAACAAGTGCACTTTTCTTGGTAAAAAAAAAAAGAGACCTTTTTGCTCAATATGTTGAAAAATATTCCAAAATTAAGTAAATGCCAGTGCCATTATCTTGACATAATGATATGCGCTCGGCATCATGATTTTTTTTTTCATGCTTGAAATAAGAAATTATTACTTTAAAACAGTAGTTTTATACTTGTGAGTGTTGATGACACAGCTTTGCAACAGTTGATATTCTAGTTTCAAGCATGTTTTTTTCTCAATATAGGTCATAAAATCTCAGCAACAAGCTTTAATATCTTACTGAGATCATTTAGGACTAAAACACTTAAAGGCCTACTGAAATGCGATTTTCTTATTTAAACGGGGATAGCAGGTCCATTCTATGTGTCATACTTGATCATTTTGCGATATTGCCATATTTTTGCTGAAAGGATTTAGTAGAGAACATCGACGATAAAGTTCGCAACTTTTGGTTGCTGATAAAAAAGCCTTGCCTGTACCGGAAGTAGCGTGACGTCACAGGTTGTGGAGCTCCTCACATCTGCACATTGTTTACAATCATGGCCAGGAGCAGCGAGAGCGATTCGGACCGAGAAAGCGATGATTACCCCATTAATTTGAGCGAGGATGAAAGATTTGTGGATGAGGAAAGTGAGAGTGAAGGATTAGAGGGCAGTGGAAGCGATTCAGATAGGGAAGATGCTGTGAGAGGCGGGTGGGACTTGATTTTCAGATGGGAATGACTAAAACAGTAAATAAACACAAGACATATATATACTCTGTTAGCCACAACACAACCAGGCTTATATTTAATATGCCACAAATTAATCCCGCATAACAAACACCTCCCCCCTCCCGTCCACATAACCCACCAATACAAATCAAACACCCGCACAACACACTCAATCCCACAGCCCAAAGTACCGTTCACCTCCGCAAAGTTCATACAGCACATATATTTCCCCAAAGTCCCCAAAGTTACGTACGTGACATGCACATAGCGGCACGCACGTACGGACAAGCGATCAAATGTTTGGAAGCCGCAGCTGCGTACTCACGATACTGCATATCCAACTCAAAGTCCTCCTGGTAAGACTCTCTGTTGTCCCAGTTCTCCACAGGCCAATGGTAAAGCTTGACTGTCATCTTTCGGGAATGTAAACAATGAAACACCGGCTACGTGTTTGTGTTGCTGCAGCCGACCTCTAATACACCGCTTCCCACCTACAGCTTTCTTCTTTGCTGTCTCCATTGTTCATTAAACAAATTGCAAAAGATTCACCCACACAGATGTCCAGAATACTGTGGAATTTTGCGATGAAAACAGACGACTTAATAGCTGGCCACAATGGTGTCCCAAAATGTCCGCTACAATCCGTGACGTCACGCCCAGACGTCATCATACCGAGACGTTTTCAGCAGGATATTTTGCGGGAAATTTAAAATTGCACTTTACTAATCTAACCCGGCCGTATTGGCATGTGTTGCAATGTTAAGATTGCATCATTGATATATAAACTATCAGACTGCGTGGCCGGTAGTAGTGGGTTTCAGTAGGCCTTTAAAACAAGTAAAACACTAACATAACATCTGCTTAGTGAGAAGAATTATCTTATCAGACAGAAATTAAGCAAATATCACCCTTATTTGAGATATTTAATCTTACTTAGATTTCAGTTTTTGCAGTGTACCTGCAGACATAATTAGTAGGTCCAGAACTATGAAATAAATGCCAATGTTGTCGGTATATGCAATACGCAAGCCAAGGTCAAACAGGCTTGAATGTATCAAGAAATCAAAACGACTCATATTGTTCGTGTATCTGCTCGCTTTTTTTTCCCCCCCTCCTGGTAGTCCGTGCATTAGCGTTTGTATAAACACGTCATAGAAAGCCGGACAATGGTCGAGGAGGGCTAGATGTCAGTGGTCAGCATAGATAAGAATGACAAAGCGCTGCACTAAGCCACATCACCAGCAGGCTTCTCACCTGCCTGTCTGTCACACGGCGCACTCAACCATCACTGAGCAATTGTGTGTGCCCGAGCGTGTGCGTGTGATTGATGCTCTTTGCCTACGCCCCCCCCCCCACACCCTTCCGCCGCCCCTTGTTGCACCTCAGTCACGGAAACATGAGGCCTTTGGAGATAGCGGCCCCGGCCCTCGTCTTGCACTGTCTCTTTTTCACCTCCCTGTGCCAGTCACTTTCTGCGGTGGGAAACGGGGCGAGGAGATGAGGCCTTAAAAAACAGATCATTGTCCACCTCCTAGATTAAAGCCGGAGAATGTGAGCATTGTCCGCTGAATGGCTGAACCTTCCTGCTGTCACTCAAACGCCGCTCTGAGCGCTACTTCATGTCTAAGAGGCTTATCTGCAGTGAAAGGCCTCTGGCTGCTCGGGGGAGAGAGGACGTAATGAAGCGTGTTTTTTTTTCTCCTCTCTCTCTCCCGCTCTGTAGGGACAAACCTGCTGCTGGGTTTGGTGGTAGAACCGAGGAGGGGGTTCGCGGCCACTGGGACAGCTGCCGCAGGCTCCGGTTTAGGCCAACTGCTCCATCTAACTGCCCCTCTCGGAGGAATTGTCATTCATCTTGTCTCACATGGCATACGGGTCCGAACCCTTCTTCTCTGAGGGTGGAGGGCGGGCGGGG
Organism: Entelurus aequoreus; assembly: GCF_033978785.1. Lineage (NCBI taxonomy): Eukaryota > Metazoa > Chordata > Actinopteri > Syngnathiformes > Syngnathidae > Entelurus > Entelurus aequoreus. Next base: position 69,861,759 of record NC_084743.1, on the reverse strand, counting down.
GCGGGGGGGCATCGGGACATTGAGTCGGGATATACGCCTGTTGTACACGCTCGGCCGTGTGTGGAGATGATCAGCGGGCCACCGATGTGCTCCTCGCTTTGTGCTGGGCTGATTGAGAAGGGGAAAGTTTAAGTGCCGCTCTCTTTCAGAGATGGGCGCCAGCCTTGCCGGGAGTGTTTGCTAAGCCCAGAGGCCTCGCAGTCATTGGGCGCCTAAAGTGTATGCATGTAATTACCCCGACCAGCCGCAAAGGTTTTTGACCGGTGGTGTGCCGTCAGGGCCAGCATGGCCTTCTCTGCTGGCCCAACATAAATCATGATCATTAATGAATTAAATAAATATAAACAATTATTCATCATGTTCTCTTCATGTCATATTAGGCTCCAGTGTTGCTTTTTTAGGTTAGAGCAGACCTGGGCATTCTGCGGCCCGCGGGCCGCATCCGGCCCTTTGTGCGTCCCTGTCCGGCCCGCGTGAGGCCAATTATAAATTACAAAATACATTTTAAAAAGTATCTATGTCGAGTGTGCAATACAACGGTGCTGCTTTTGTTTTGAAAATCGTTATTTGTATTACTTCCGTGTGGACGTATGCGTGTGCGTGATTGTGAGTGAATGTGAACAGCTGCAATCATTAATTACAAAATAAAGTTGAAAAAACATCTATGTCGTGCGCGCAATACAACTGTGCTGCTTTTATTTTGAAAATTATTATTTATGGGCGTGTGTCCGTGTGTAACCTGCGAGTGAAGGTGCACATGCAGCGACAAGTGATGCACGGTTTACACCCGAGACGCTAAAAAGAGAAAAGTTGATGAAGAATGGCGTGTTTCCAACAAGACATGGACTGCCATGCAACGTCCCCTCTAAGGTGCGTGCCTGCGCAATTGCGCACTGCTCAAGCGTCTGCTGCGCGCAGCAAATATATGCCGCGCACCAAATCAAATCCCATCTGAATTCTAAACAAAATAAACATATTTATTCTATGTAATTTTGCAATGCAACTTTGAGTGACAGTGACAACAAGCGGCCCTAACGGTGTTCGTCAACACCGTTCAATTGAACGCCGTTCAATTATTGTAACGTCTATCGAGATTCTTCGAGGCCAGGAATTATATCGATCACTTTATTGAGCAAAACTGTTTATATTCGGCCATAACCACACCAAAAACATAAGTAAAACACTTCTATCTCGAAAAACTAGTCATTTTCTGCCGTACAAACCAGGCCAAAACCAACTTGTCATCTGTCACCAACACGCATAGCATAAACCACTGGTGCGTTTATGGCCACACAAAAAGTCGGACAACTCAAACATCACACAAAGTTACACTATGACTCCTCAGTCATACGTGTGCTTATTTTACTGTCATTTATTATTAATGTTAATTTATTTATATTAGTCATGGAATGCTGTTACATACACTATGTTGAAGTATTACTATTATTATTAATTATTATTATTATTATTATTATTATTATTATTATTATTATTATTATTATTATTATTATTATTTATCTTACGGTATATATCAAAAATAATATTGAGCAAAATTTAATTGAAATATTGTCGATGTGGCCCTCCAGCAGTGCTCAGGTTGCTCATGCGGCCCCCGGTAAAAATTAATTGCCCACCCCTGGGTTAGAGCGTTTATACAATCAGAATTCAGCGAGCTTGTTGCCAGCGCTGTATGACTTCTGCCGGAGGCCTTGTGAACCAACACCAGCAGCGGCTGTACAGTTTAACGAACGGAGGACATTCAGTTGGCAGACAGTTGCGATATACAAACCCCGTTTCCATATGAGTTGGGAAATTGTGTTAGATGTAAATATAAACAGAATACAATGATTTGCAAATCATTTTCAACCCATATTCAGTTGAATATGCTACAAAGACAACATATTTGATGTTCAAACTGATAAACATTTTTTTTTTGGCAAATAATCATTAACTTTAGAATTTGATGCCAGCAACACGTGACAAAGAAGTTGGGGAAGGTGGCAATAAATACTGATAAAGTTGAGGAATGCTCATCAAACACTTATTCGGAACATCCCACAGGTGAACAGGCAAATTGGGAACAGGTGGGTGCCATGATTGGGTATAAAAGTAGATTCCATGAAATGCTCAGTCATTCACAAACAAGGATGGGGCGAGGGTCACCACTTTGTCAACAAATGTGTGAGCAAATTGTTGAACAGTTTAAGAAAAACCTTTCTCAACCAGCTATTGCAAGGAATTTAGGGATTTCACCATCTACGGTCCGTAATATCATCAAAGGGTTCAGAGAATCTGGAGAAATCACTGCACGTAAGCAGCTAAGCCCGTGACCTTCGATCCCTCAGGCTGTACTGCATCAACAAGCGACATCAGTCTGTAAAGGATATCACCACATGGGCTCAGGAACACTTCAGAAACCCACTGTCAGTAACTACAGTTGGTCGCTACATCTCGTAAGTGCAAGTTAAAACTCTCCTATGCAAGGCGAAAACCGTTTATCAACAACACCCAGAAACGCCGTCGGCTTCGCTGGGCCTGAGCTCATCTAAGATGGACTGATACAAAGTGGAAAAGTGTTCTGTGGTCTGACGAGTCCACATTTCAAAATGTTTTTTGGAAACTGTGGACGTCGTGTCCTCCGGACCAAAGAGGAAAAGAACCATCCGGATTGTTTTAGGCGCAAAGTTGAAAAGCCAGCCTCTGTGATGGTATGGGGGTGGATTAGTGCCCAAGACATTAATGCTGAAAGGTACATACAGGTTTTGGAGCAACATATGTTGCCATCCAAACAACGTTACCATGGACGCCCCTGCTTATTTCAGCAAGACAATGCCAAGCCACGTGTTACATCAACGTGACTTCATAGTAAAAGAATGCGGGGTACTAGACTGGCCTGTAGTCCAGACCTGTCTCCCATTGAAAATGTGTGGCGCATTATGAAGCCTAAAATACCACAACGGAGACCCCCGGACTGTTGAACAACTTAAGCTGTACATCAAGCAAGAATGGGAAAGAATTCCACCTGAGAAGCTTAAAAAATGTGTCTCCTCAGTTCCCAAACGTTTACTGAGTGTTGTTCAAAGGAAAGGCCATGTAACACAGTGGTGAACATGTCCTTTCCCAATTACTTTGGCACATGTTGCAGCCATGAAATTCTAAGTTAATTATTATTTGCAAAAAAATAAATAAAGTTTATGAGTTTGAACATCAAATATCTTGTCTTTGTAGTGCATTCAATTGAATATGGGTTGAAAAGGATTTGCAAATCATTCTATTCCGTTTATATTTACATCTAACACAATTTCCCAACTCAAATGGAAACGGGGTTTGTACGATCAGATCACAAGTTGCTGACAGGGGCCTTACGTTGAACGTGACTGTGATTGGATATTCACTTATCACTCCCAAGTAATCAAACTCAAGTTGTGATTCAGGAAAGCAGAAAGTGGCACCGGAGCCATACCTGGCCAGCGGAGAAATCAGCGGCACTCACTTTTTTAACCAACAAATAAGCAGAGCACAATGTTGATTAGGTGGAAGATATATATTTGCAAGGACATTTTCAAGAAGGATATTTAAGAGGGACTAGATCTTGTGAGACGAGGTCGGCCGACCCCGGAAACGAGTTAAGCTGTCCTGGCGGCATACTTGCCAACCCTCCCATTTTTAGCGGGAGAATCCCGATATTCAGCGCCTCTCCCGACAACCTCCCGGCAGAGATTTTCTCCCGACAAACTCCCGGTATTCAGCCGGAGCTGGAGGCCATGCCCCCTCCAGCTCAATGCGGACCTGAGACTGAGTGGGGACAGCCTGTTCTCACGTCCGCTTTCCCACAAAATAAACAGCTTGCCTGCCCAAAGACGTCATAACATCTAGGGCTTTTATAGAGTGCACAACTGCGCACACAACAAGGAGACGAAGCAGAAGAACGAGGAAAATACAGACATGGCGGCCGAAATGATATACTCATCATGAACGGAGAAGTTAAACAGGACAATACTGCCATCTAATGGATAGCCACTGGAACACTGAAATTCAAGTATTTTTTATTTTTTTCTATGTAAATAAAATAAAAAATAAAAAATATATATATAGCTAGAATTCACTGAAAGTCAAGTATTTTATATATATATATATATATATATATATATATATATATATATATATATATATATATATATATATATATATATATATATATATATATATATATATATATACATACCTCCCGATATTGGAGGTCTCAAGGTTGGCAAGTATGCCTGGCGGTGAACCAACTATGAGCAGTACCAATAGCTTTAGAAATTGTGAGTTAAAATATATTTTTTCACATTCAATATGTTTTTTACAATTATTTTAGTGTTGACAGTACCACGTCCCATGCGGGTTTATTGATTTTTAAATGCGCCAAAAAATAGCCCTTTTTGTACACTACTGACAAATTGAGGGAATTCAATGGCCAGTAGTGCGTAAGTGTGTTTCTGTATAGTATTTTTCAAGCCGTGGTCATGTGGCGACATCAATTATGGTGTTTTGAGTGGTAATTTTTGAAGTCGGACTAAATAGGACATCACTAAAGGCCTATGTGGGAAACGCACGGCCCGCCACTGGTTTTGACACAATGTTTTGATGGCCGCTAGTCGATTATAACACCAAACCAACACCAGAATTTCCGGACTGTTTTTTTTCCCACGATTGCAGCCCTGCGCTTTATACAATGCTAATGGATTTTACACATGCCGCCAATATATTTAGACTCGTTACATCAGTGGCGGGCCGTGCGTTTCCCACCTAGGCCTTCAGTGATGTCCGACTTCAATGATTACCTCTCAAAATACCATAATTGATGTCACCACATGACCATTGCTGGAGAAATACTTTACAGAAACACATTTCACTCTACTGGGCATTGAAACACCTCAACAGTGTACAAAACGGGTTATTTTCTGGCGCATTTAAAAATAAATAAACCCTCTTTAGCAATTAAAACATATCCTATGAGGTACTGTGAAAATAAAAATTCCAAAAAACATTACACGTGAAAAAAAAAAGAAATACAATATTTGAACTCACAATTTGTAGCACCCATTCGACGCCGTATAACCCCTCGTAGTCGGTTGATTCAAGTGGAAATGGCAGGCATTTCCCCATTTCATCGCCGACATCGTCCCACCAGATGTAGTTTCTCTTTAAATATCCTTCTTGAAAATGGCCTTGCAAATATGTATCTGCCACCTAATAAAACATTTTGTTCTCCGTCTTTGTGGGTCAACAATACCTGCTTCCTTCCTTCCTAACTTGCAACTTGTGATTGGATACTCACTTTGGAATAACAAGTGAGAATCCAATCACAGTCTCGTTAACATCAGGCTACCTAGATAGGCTACCGTCAAGAACTTGGGATTTGATTGGCTATCGCAACTGTATCAACTGTAGGTGTTCTCAAATTCATCCGCTAACGGTCCGATAAGTACCCGATCACAGGACGCGTAAATGTCACGTTCAACGTGAGGCCAGTTAGAAGGCCTTACTTACTGTGATCTGATTGGCTATCGCTACTGTCTATCAACTGTTTGTGTCCGTTCACTTACAATGCACCGACGCCTGCATTGTTGATTCTAAAGGCCTCGGGCAGATTTCGTACAGCATGGCAGCATAAGCTAGCTGAATTCTGATTGGATAAAAACTCTAACATAAAAACAACAGCACTGCAAGAAGCATAATATGACATTAATAGAATTTAAATACTTTTAGATATTTAAGGAAAGTAAATTAAACATTACCTTTATCTTTAATAATGTTCATGAGTTCTGGTTATGTTAGGTCAGCAGAGAAGGCCTTGCTGGCCCTGACAGCCCACCACTGTGTTACATCAGACCAAATAAATTCCAGAAAGGATCACAGTGGACCAATGAAACTGCGCGCATGAAATCAAACGCACTCACACAGTAATTCAGTCAGCCATTTAGTGCATTATGGACTCACCATCGTCATGAATAAGAAACATTGAAATGCACACGATGCAGCCCCGAAGCCCAAGACAGTCCACCCGGCCATCGAAAAACAAATTAACCAGCGCACGGAACGCAGAAACACTTCTGTAATTTCCGCACAACTTTTTTTAATTGCTCCCGATAATAAGATCCCCCTGATCAACAACTCCCTTGGTGCTCTGGGTGCATCTGTTAAAAGCAGCCTCACAAACCTTAGGGTTGTTTGATCAGTCAATGTCTTTATAGGGTCACTGCCGTCAACTGACCAAAAAACGTTTTTATCATCTCGAAAATATTTCTAAAGTGATAAATTTGTTCTCAAAATTGGATCTCCAAATGATCATCATATTGACTATTGCAATTCTCTTTTCACTCTTTTCAACAAGTCAACGCTAAAGAGACTTAAAACCGTACAAAATGCAGCTGTCAGACATTTGACCGGTGCACCCAGAACAGCCCATATCACCCCCACGTTATCCAGTGTTCATTGGCTTCCAGTTAAATTCCGCATTGAGTTTAACATTTTAGTCCTGACATTCCGTGCATTCACGGACTTGCTATGCCCCTACTCTTCGGGGCGCAGCCTCCGGTCTTCAGGCCAGTGTCTTCTAAAGATCCCCAAAACTTGTTTTAAACCCCGTTGAGACCTGGCATTCCAGGAGGTTATAGCTCCCAGACTTTGGAACAATTTGCACCAGTCACTCCGTGATCTTGAATGTGTTGAAACTTTTAAGAAACATTTGAAAACTTCTCTTTTTAGTAAAGCTTTTAGTTAATGCATCTTTTAACTATCAATTTTAATCTACTTTGTATCCTTTTTATGATGTCGCCCTGTTGTTTTAATTGAATAGTTGTTTTACTTCACCTGTGTTTTGTTCAGTGCTTTGTGATTTTATCTGTGAAAAGCGCTTTATAAATAAAATGTACTTACTTACTTACTTACTTTTTCCCCACCCTCCGAACTTTGTGCTTTATACAATGCATTTACCATGAATTGATTTATGTGGACCCCGACTTAAACAAGTTGAAAAACGTATTCGGGTGTTACCATTTAGTGGTCAATTGTACGGAATGTGTACTGTACTGTACAATCTACTAATAAAAGTTTCAATCAATCAATCAATCAATGCTGTGGAAATTTCCCATGCCACCAATATATTTAGCCTGGTCACATCAGACCGATGAAATTGCAGAACGGGTTACGGTGGACCAATGAAACTGAGCGTGTGAAATCAAACTCACTCACAGAGTCATTCAGTCAGCCATTTAGCGCATTATGGACTCACCATTGTCATGAAGAAAAAACAAGGGTTTGCACAGGATGCAGCACCAAAGCCGAAGTTGATCGACCTGGCCATTGAGAAAGGAACTAGACGGCGCACGGAATAGAAAAGCACCGTCAATGATGTGCTTCGACAGGCCGTACCGTCGCGTGCATGGCCACCCCACTCTAAACGCAGAAAACGCACTGTGCATAGGGCCCCAAAATCCGTGGCACACGGTATTAGTTTGTAAGCCAGAGGTACTAATTTCAAACTCTTCCAAATCGAATTGTAGAATTGTCAACTATTCGTAGACAGCCATACATATTATACCATATTTGTATTATTTATTTTCAAAAGTTGAACATTGAAATGTCTTTTGAGCTGCGTGATGTACAATAAATTATAGAATCCACAATATGAATGCATATATTGTGATTGGGATCAAGCAGACCATGAGCTTTCACTCTCGTAATGTGACCTCTGACCTGGGAATCTTGTGGACTTAGGCCCATTATGTGATGTGTCGAGAGGTCGAGTGGTCTGGAGAGCCTCGGATACGACCTGATGAATTGTCTGCTGGAGGGTGATCGGGATGCTAAGTGGTGCAGGCCAGCTGTGATGCTCGGCCCACTGGTCCATTTGCAGCTCCACGCTCATGCTGGGAGATGCTACGTTCCGACAAGATCCTACCCTGGTGCCAGCGTGTTCTTGGGTTGTGTCAAAATGTCCAAAAATGAAGGTCTACTGGCAGGAACATCCCTTTTGCTGCATGCCCCAATGTCAGCGTTGAGTGTCCTGTGGTTTTTATGGCCTCAAGGGCCTTAGAGCACTGGCACAAACAGAACAAAAGCAAAGTGAGGATTTTATTTTAAGGGAGTATTTATCAGTCCTACCTATGGTTGTACGGTATACCGGTATTAGTATAGTACCGCGATACCAATGAATCATATTCGGTACGATACCGCCTGTGGAAAGTACCGGTCCGCCACTCCCGTTGTCATGTTGTGTCATTGTTGGTTTACAAGCAGACGAGCATGTTCGGCAGCGCACAATCACGGAGTACCTACAAGCAGACACAGTGTGTAGACAGAAAAGGGAGAACGGACGCATTTTGGCTTTGAAACTGACGATAAAGGTGATGTTATAACACTGAAATGCCCTCAGGAAGAGGTGCTTTAAGACATGGCTAGCTAGTTAGCGGCTAACGTCCATCCGCCGTCGGCAGTGTTTTAGCTACTTCTAAATCACTAATCCTCGCCTCCATGGCGAAAAAGTAAGTTTTTTACAGTTGTTTGATACTTTACATTAGTTTTGGATGATACCACACATTTGGGTAATAATCCGATACCAAGTCGTTACAGGATCATACATTGGTCATATTCAAAGTCCTTGTGTGTCCAGGGATATATTTCCTGAGTTCATAAACATTATATAAATAAAAAACAAAAACAAAGAAGATGTTGTGATGCCAAACAATATTGATGAAATCATTGTAATATCGACTAGATATGCTCCTGTACTTGGTATCATTACAGTGGATGTCAGGTGAAGATCCACCATTGGCGTTTGTTTACATTTTGATGCCGGTGAGCATGAGTGTGTAGTGAAGTATGTTTATTTATTCCTCGTCCTGCAGGGATGATACTTGTAAAAAACGTACTTTGTCGCCATGGAGGCGAGGATTAGTGATTTAGAAGTAGCATCATCCCTGCAGGACGAGGGATAGATAAAAATGCTTCACTACACACTCATGCTCACCGGCATCAAAATGTAAACAAACGCCATTGGTGGATCTACACCTGACATCCACTGTAATGATACCAAGTACAGGAGCGTATCTAGTCGATATTACAATGATTTCATCAATATTTTTTGGCATCACAACATCTTTTTTTATTTTTTTTATTTATATAATGTTTATAAACTCAGGAAATATGTCACTGGACACATAAAGCATGACCAATGTATGATCCTGTAACGAGTTGGTATCGTATTGTTACCCAAATGTCGTGGTATCAACCAAAACTAATGTAAAGTATCAAACAACAGAAGAATAAGTGATTGTGACATTTCAACAGAAGTGTAGATAGAACATGTTAAAAGAAAAAGTAAGCAGATATTAACAGTAAATGAACAAGTAGATTAATAATTCATTTTATACCACTTGTCCTTAATATTTTTGACAAAGTTATAGAATGGAAAATGACACAATATGTTACTGCATATGTCAGCAGCTAAATTAGGAGCCTTTGTGTTTTTACTTACTACTAAAAGACAAGTTGTATGTTCACTATTTTATTTAAGGACAAACTTGCAATAAAAAAGAAATGTTCAATGTACCCTAAGATTTTTTGTTAAAATAAATAATAATAATAATAATGCAATTTTTTGTGGTCCCCTTTATTTAGAAACGTACCGAAATGTACCGAAATAATTTTGCTACCGGTACCACAATATTGGTATCGGGACAACACTAGTCGTACCTCAAACTAGCAGTCTATTCAGTATGTTGCGCAACAGTATTCAATGTCTCATAGTCCGTCTCAAGGGGACGGATATCTTGTTGAGAGTTTGAATGCTAAGTAGAAAATGATTCATGGGAATGATCGCTACATCTGAACAGTTCACATCAAACAATGTGTCCGTGAACCGAGAATGATAGGTGTCACTTTGTGTGAGAGTGGACTGGAAGGTTCTTTTTAGGTAAACATTTAAAAGAGTGGAGACGTGAACAAAAGCATTAAGAAGGAGCTGTTTTGTTGCCCCTTTTTTAGCCTAAATAGGCGGTCTGTCCGACCGAGGCCTTGGCTTCAAAGTATTATCCCCAAACATGCAATTACCATTTCTATCAACTGGGGGGGAAAGATTATGCTTTTGGGTGTTCTTCTGCGTTCCTTCCAGTGGCTTCACTTGGTGAATGTGACACATTTTGTGTCTCCCACCCCCCTATTGAATCGGAAAGTTCTCCATTCTCCGACAGAGCTGAGGAAAGTCCCGAAGAGACACTAAATCTCTCAAGGTTAGGACTTAACCTTCTCCCGCTCTAATTCACCTTCAAACTTTAGTCCGAAAACCAATCAATATCAGACGATTGGTAAACAATGTGCGGTGTCTGATAGGCAGGTACCGAGGGTCCTCAATAGGATTGCAAATGCTTTGTGTGTCCCCCGGTCGCTTTTGCTTTAAAGCACTGTCACAAAAAGTGAAATTACCATTCAGTTGGAATGATGCCATTCATCTTTGTCAGAGCGCCAAGCGCCCGCTCGCAAGTCGCTCCCCTCAAATTAATTCCTTGTTTTGCGTCAGCTGAATTTGCACAAATCCAGGAGGATGGCTGTGTCTGCGGACCGCCTCCGTTCTTTAATGTCACAATTTCAGTTGATTTCACCACACGAAAGGCTTTGTTTGCCTAATTCGCAAAGGAAATAGATATGAAAATCAGTCTGGGAAATTAGATAAATATCACTGCGGCAGCTTACGCGTTGGGAATCAGAATAACAATGCGCTTGTAGGCTCCTGAGAAATGTTGTTGTTGATTTGTTGTTTTATGTTACAAAAGCGTGCGGATGCAAATATCTTCCCAGAGGCTGGGGTTGATTTAATAGGAGCAAACAGAAAGGTAGAATGAACGTCTGAGGGATTAGCTGGGGCGGTATAGCTCGGTTGGTAGAGCGGCCGTGCCAGCAACTTGAGGGTTGCAGGTTCGATCCCCGCTTCCGCCATCCTAGTCACTGCCGTTGTGTCCTTGGGCAAGACACTTTACCCACCTGCTCCCAGTGCCACCCACACTGGTTTGAATGTAACTTAGATATTGGGTTTCACTATGTAAAGCGCTTTGAGTCACTTGAGAAAAAGCGCTATATAAATGTAATTCACTTCACTTCACTTGATTGAGTTTAGCTTCAACTTAAATCAGCTAGCACGTTAAATCACGCAAAACAAGGCTACACAACCGAAATGGGAATTGGTGCAAAAGTCTGTACAAATGACTAAAATTCCACTTATAAGCTTTCTCTGTGTAATTTTTGCTCCAGAAAATAAATTTGGCAGTCATTTCTCATAAAATCCTTTTAGTTTTTCAGTAAATTAACTAATTGTACTGGAACACCCACTTTCCATTGCAATCAATCAATTTCCTTTATTTAACCAGGTAAAGACTCATTGAGATTAAAACCTCTTTTGCCACAGCGACCTGACAGAGGGCGGCACAAACAAAGTTACAATAATAATTACAACAAGAACAAGAGCAGTCATACCACAACAGGTCAAAAATAATTCAAAACGATTACCGTATTTTTCGGAGTATAAGTCGCTCCGGAGTATAAGTCGCACCGGCTGAAAATGCATAATAAAGAAGGAAAAAAACATATATAAGTCACACTGGAGTATAAGTCGCATTTTTTGCGGAAATTTATTTGATAAAACCCAACACCAAGAATAGACATTTGAAAGGCAATTTAAAATAAATAAAGAATAGTGAACAACAGGCTGAATAAGTGTACGTTATATGACGCATAAATAACCAACTGAGAACGTGCCTGGTATGTTAACGTAACACATTATGGTAAGAGTCATTCAAATAACTATAACATATAGAACATGCTATACGTTTACCAAACAATCTGTCACTCCTAATCGCTAAATCCGATGAAATCTTATACGTCTAGTCTCTTACGTGAATGAGCTAAATAATGTTATTTTACGGTAATGTGTTAATAATTTCACACATAAGTCGCTCCTGAGTATAAGTCGCACCCCCGGCCAAACTATGAAAAAAAGTGCGACTTATAGTCCGAAAAATACGTTAAGTAATAATTCAATTTAAAAGCAAGTACATTTCCCAAGAGAACTGGTTTCTCGATCTTTTAAAATGGACTTAAACTCCCCCAAAGTGATCAATTGTGGTAACCTCTCGGGAAGAAAGACAAAGTCAGACCCTGTTGAAAGACGAGCAGACGTCGTGCTTAGAAACGAGAGTGCAAAACTCGATATGTCAACCCTTCTTGGTGTGACGTCATCTACAGAACAGGAGTTCATTTCCCCGCATAGACAGTGTGGATAAAAGCATGGAAAACTATAATTTTGATCACTTAATTGCATTTTGCTTTGTAGCACTTAGGGTTGTACGGTATTAGTAGAGGACCGCGATACTAATAAATCATATTCAGTACTATACCGCCTCTGAAAAGTAGCGGTCCGGTGGGATTGATACCTGCATTTGTGGTATCATCCAAATCTAATGTAAAGTATCCAAACAACAAAAGAATAAGTGATTATTACATTTTAACAGAAGTGTAGATAGAACATGTTAAAAGAGAAAATAAGCAGATATTAACAGTAAATGAACAAGTAGATTAATAATTCCTTTTCTACCACTTGTCCTTAATAATTTTGACAAAATAATAGAATGGAAAATGACACAATATGTTACTGCATATGTCAGCAGACTAATTAGGAGCTTGTTTGCTTGCTTATTAATAAAAGACAGGTTGTCTTGTATGTTCACTTTTTTTATTTAAGGACACACTTGCAATAAGAAACATGTTTAATGTACCCTAAGATTTTTTGTTAAAATAAAGCCAATAATAAAAATTGTTGTAGTCCCCTTTATTTATAAAAGTATCAAAAAGTACTGAAAAGTTTCGAAATCATTTTGGTATAATTTTAGCTAAAAGTGGGCGTTTAAAAATGTGCTGAAAGTTGTTAAAGAACAAGCCTGGAATCGCCAACGTGTCGATTTTGTGAGAGATTTTAGACAGAATTTGTATGTGTACAACGATGAAATGAGTGCCAATGTTGTCAGCCCTTTAAGGGCCCCTTTAATTTGCATACCAAGGGAACTAATTATCAGAAGTAGGGAGAGGAGCCATAAAACTTACTTAATAACACTGTTTCTTTGGAGTAACAGTAGTTAAAGTAAAAATTACAACTGTCGTGTGTGTGCGTGCGTTCTTGTATTTATACCCTTTTTGAGACATCAACAAGGAAAAGTACCTTCCATATGAGGACCGGTGAACAAGTCCGGACCAAAATCATGGTCCCAATACGGAAAACCATTGCATCTAATAGATAATGTCTCATTTGCACCCCTGGTGGTGAAATCTATCCAATTTATGGTGGTCCCAAAAAGAAGGGATTTTTCAAATTGACTGTGTGTCGGTTTTAAAAGTGCTCCCCCTCTGGTCAACATATGAAATAACAAGTGTGTGTAAGAAATTGAAATGAGCCCCCTATGGCCAAAATTAATAAAAATAATAAAATATGTACATAGAAACATACTGTAATAACTTGAAGTAAATAATGGTTAAAAACCAATTACAAACTAATTAAACCTTACCTTTTTTATATTTGCATCGTATGTATATATTATTGATGTTGTAAATACAAATCTTTATATATCTAGAAAGGGTGGTCCTAAAGAGGTAGGCATTTTTTGGAGGTCTCTAGAAGGTAAGAAATACAAAATGTGTGTGTTTGTTTGTGTGTGAGTGAGAAAGAGAATACTATAGCATGTACCACAAAAATGCATTTTTTACAGTCACTTATGGCGTTATAACATAGCTGATGTTAGCATATGCGCAGCTAAAACATTAAAAAAATATATCTACAACTTACTCCAACATGTTTTCTCTAGATAGAAGTGGATCTCTTGTAAGTTGAAATGTAGACATTTCTACTGACACAAATGACAGCCCGTGATATAAATATGATTTTCCCTAGTTTGTAAGCATTTCGCTTTTAGTGTGTAGTTTGAGCGCTGTCATGTGACTGCCAGGCTCCATTTGATTGGTGAAATGGAGTCAAACGTCACTCATGCTTACGAAACAGAGTCATGTGACAGTGCCCGCTGGCAGAAGTCTCTCTGACAAGACAAAACAGTGTCTTTGTAAGCAGTAATCAATAGAGTATGAATACATATAATAATCATATAAATACATGTAGCAATCGGAATGAAACATAATGTCATGGAGCGTTTTTCTTCACAAAAAGTATGTTGTATTGACGTTTACATTTTATCTGAAAACGTAGTAACAGAGTAAAAGTAGCACTACACAACTCTACCATGAATTGATTAACGTGGACCCCGACTTAAACGAGTTGAAAAACTTATTCGGGTGTTACCATTTAGTGGTGAATTGTACGGAATATGTACTGTACTGTGCAATCTACTAATAAAAGTTTCAATCAATTAATCAATGCTAATTAGCAATTAATGCAGACAGTCTTCTAATGCAGTGGTTCTCAAACTTTTTTCACCAAGTTCTACCTCAGAAAAATCTTGGCCACCATAATTACCAACATTATATTACAGTAACCTAGTAGGCCTAAATACTCATTAAAAACAAGGCAGATATTTTATTTAACAATTGTTTAACAATTATATTTAGTATTCACATTACACACAATATGAACAGTAACACTGTATTTGAGTATAGGAGAATACTACACTTTAATCAAGTGATTATTTGGCATACCAGTAGATGGAGCCAGCGTACCACAAGTGGTACACGTACCACAGTTTAAAAATCGATGTCCTATGCAAAATGAACCACAACTGCTGCCTAGCATTCAACATGTCTTCCAAAGGACCCCTTAGCTGCCCATTAAGCTGCCTGATTTAAAACATTAACTTGGTTCCTGTGCTAAAACAAGTCGTACACGGGGACTCTGGCCTTATGAACATTTACACTTCACCCATAGACAATGGGCATATATACAAACACACTCCCCACCCCCATCCAACGCCCCTCACCACCACTGCTTAATTCCTCTTCGGGGTTATGGACGGCTAGTAGCGCTTTATAGCAGCAGGCCGGCCTCCATGGCCCCAAATCCCCCCCCCCCCGCTCTGTTGCGAGTTGTTGGGATTATATGTAACATGTTTATGTGTGCTATGCTAAATGAGTTTTTTTTCCCCTTGGACTCAGTCTGGACCCCCTCGCCAGGGTCCAGCCTTAGACTGATATTTTTTACTCTTCCCCCCTTTCCCAATGTCACCTTTTTCCCACCTTTTTTAAGGAGCGCCATAAGTGGCTGATCCGTTGGCGGTTCCGTCTTGTCTCCCTGTAACGTATGTCTGCTCTTAGTGGGACTGTGCCGAAAATGAAATTTCAGTTCTTATGTGTCTTGTACATGTTAAAGAATGGACAATAATAAAGCATCTTGAATCTTGAATCTTGAATATTACAACACATCTTATATTGAGCTTGGTCAGTATCCAAAAAATTCTAAAAATGTTTCTGATCCACTTCTGAGAAAACACAACAAAGGCAGAATGCTTCCAGTTAAAGAACAAACAAATAAGGAATGGAAATCACATCTTCCTGAAATTAAGGAAACTCAAATGATTCTATCTTTGCATTTCTCCTTCTTCCACTAAAACCGCCGCGACCCACTGAGCTCTGCTGGGCTAGTCTCGCATCCGACTGGTGCCGTTTAGGTCGTTTTCTCTATCCATCCCATGCGAAAGGTTATCCCAGTGTTGTTTCATTGCTCACAGACAGCAGTGATGAGGTTTTAAAGAGCGGGTGGCCTCCTCATTTGCTGTCCTCCTCCTGTCAAACTAATGCTAAAAATGGTTCTGTGGCTTTATGGCTAAGCCGACTGACCGCCGGTTTGGGATGTTTTTGTTTATGGAACATGGCTTATTTTCTTCCTCTTATCTGTGCGGGGATGGACATGTGTTTGGCAGGATTTATTTCGATGTTTGCTTTTTTCCGGGGCAGTGCAATTACCAGGAATGTGGAATGATGCCCTGAAGTCAAAGGCCTTCATTCTGCCAATGTGTGCTGGAGACTACTGTGTCCAGTTCCACGTATAAGTCAGTCAGATATATGTGCTGTTTGAAGCGAGGTATACGTGGATGTGTTCCATCAGAAAGATCTGACTGTGGACTTGGCGAAAGCATGCAATGGGGGCCAGGAAGCGAGCTCCTGGAGATAAGTGGGTCAAGCCTGAGAGAGCGTTCTTCACCTCAGACACCGGCATCCCTCGTCAAGGATCACTTTGTCCCAGGGTTACTCCATTGTCTGCTTGAGGACCCTCCAGGCTTCGCTCTGAATACAACCCCGAGAGGACTCAGCCTAGCTGTGCCCAAGAGAGAGACAAAACGGCAGATTCCAAACCACGGACCCTTTGGCATTCCCCTGCTTTTGGAAGATAAAGAGGGAAACTTTGGGCTTGATTCACTCCTCTGCTCTTGATCCCTCTCCAGAGTTCCACAGAACGAGGAGATGAGAAGGAGGAGACTCATGAGGGGTTCAGAGGGGTGGTCTTACAGAATAGTGATTACTATTCAACTCAACTGTGGTCTCTCAGAAATGACTTCCACTAGTTTTTACTGGAGAATGTAAATCCAAAGGGAAGCAAGGGAGTAATTTATTTCTATCTGTCGACCTGGACTATATTTAACCTGCCTGACAAATGAATTTCACCAACAAAATATTTGAAGACGCACTTTTGTGTTTCCTTTGAGTGATGATGACCTTTCAAAATCATGTAAAGAACACAAAAAATAGAGCCAGAGAAATACTTCACTCTTTTGATAGAGCTGACAATTAAAATTATATTTATGGCTGTTCCGTTACAACTTTTTTTGACTTCTGATACAAGACCGATATCGGAGATCTCAGTATTTGCGGATACCGATATTGATCTGATATAACATCAGAACAAATCATACAAACTTTTATTATTTTGCAGTGTGGAATTTTAGAAAAAGTTTGATCAAGTGAAATTAGTTAATCTCGATAAATGGTAGGTAGAGGTGCTAAAAAATGCTTTATCTACATCGGAATTGTGATTCCAAATTATCCAATTCTAGTTGGATCCACAATTTTAATGAATTTAGCCTCTTTTTTTTTTTTTTTACAATATTTTTAACGTCACACGCAATTTAACTGGTTTTATTATAATATTTATATCAAATAACATATTGAGAGAATAGATTTGAATTGAGAATCATGTTGAATCAAGAATCCATTCTGAATTGGATCTTCACCCCAAGAATCGAAACCGAATTGAATCGTGAGTTTTTGTAAGATTCACATCCCTAATTGTAGGTATGAAAAACACTAACCTATTTATTAATAACCATCTGGAATGGACGTATGCTGTCTTTGAGTTGAAGCGGTTGAGTCATTGTTTTTCGCAACACACAGTGGCCATAATTATTCATTAAGTTAAGATCATGACTCACTAAATTGAATAATAAGGCACGTTTGTCTCTTGATACTTCCTAATGTTTCTACCTTGGAGACTTTGTATGTTTTAGTAATATGCATCTCTAATTATTTGATACTTGTTTACTGCAATATTGTTCAATTATGGGCGCTTATTACGTACAGAATGTGTAGCTTGTGTGTAATTGTTTGCTTAGCGGTTAAGTAGCTGCTAGATCCTAGTAGCCTATAGCCAACCATGTTACTAAAATGCAAGGAAAAAAACACCTTGTGGAGGACATTTAGATGTTAACTGGCTGATTGCTTGTATTGGGGCGCTTGCATTAAATATTTTAGATGCAAGTCGATATAATCTTATACTTGTTTTTGGCTAATATCGGACGGATACCTGTTATCAATATCGGTATCAATATGTGATCTGCCTTCATGAGACCCACATAGGCACAGAAGTAGCAGGCCGCTACACCATCAATGGCTTTGACATCCTTAGCTACATACTGCAGGCCTAATATGGACTTGCCACCTATGTGCGGTCTGACATAGCTGACGCAAAACATCTGACAACAACACACTACTTAGATGCCATAACCTTTGGTGGCTTCCATGTTGCTGATGTGTATCATCCCTATAGTGCCAATTTGGTCGTACCCACCCTACCCCACCCTGCCATCTATGTGGGAGATTGACTGGGGATATCCAGCAGCGGATAGCGACGGTGAGAAACTTTCAGACAGAGCATCTGACCACTGAACTTGTTCTGATACACGACCCCAAACAAAGAGGAACGTTCCACTCAGCTAGGCGGAATAAGGACTATTCTCCTGACCTGTGCTGGGTCAGTTCTTTGAATGGAATCTGTATCTTGCACAGATACTCAATCTTGATGATTTTCCACACGGTCAACACAGACCCTCGCTCATACATATTGGCCCACAACTTCAAGTCATTAATAGCCCAAGCAAGATGCGCTGAAACTTCCGCAAGGCCAACAGGAAGAAATACAATAAAACCCGGGAACGGAGTAGTGTCACCATCCCACTCAACACCATCACTGTAGACGAAGCCTAATGTATGACCACTTCTGCATCCCCACCACCAAGACTGCCCCATACAGCAATCCCAGAAGGCTACCGACACCTCTACGTCCCATGCCTGGACAAAGAAAGTGCTGCCCTCCTACAAGCCTATGAAACATCAGGGGACATCATTGAATCTAAAAAAATTGGGTGGACACAGGACACCTGAATTTCATAGCAGGAAGGGTAGGAGCCTTATCCGCCGTCTCAGAGCAGCACAGAAACTTCCTATCCAAATATGATCATCTGTCACACCAAACCAAGTCTTGTGTCTATTGCAAAAGCAACCCAAGACAAACACACCAGAAGAGCAGTTACAGCTGAGCTTAAGTTACATCGGAAAACTCCCGCAGAGGAAAGAAACCCTGAGCCTTTTGAGGCTGCTGAACTGAAAAAAAAAACCTCCAGGGCTTGAAATCTGGAAAGGTAACAGGATATAACAATATCTAACCTAAGTTTATGCAACATCTGGGCCCCCGAGCTCGAACCTGGCTGACCCAATTCTACACCAGGATTATATAGAGAAACCTGATCCTAAAGAAATGGTAAACAGCAAAAGCTAATGCCAAATTAAAACCTGGCAAAGACCACAAACTAACAGCAAGCTACCGTCCAATCTCTCTGCTCTGTGTTATCTACAAAATCCTGGAAGACCTATTACTTTACCGTACATTCCCAGGAGTAGAGAATATTCCTTGTCCGGATCAGGCATGTTTCCACAGGTCACCAAGTACTGGCCCTAACCACCATCATCAAAGTGATTTCAAGAGCAGACAGAAGACAAGGACTGTGTTTCTCGACCTCACAGCCGCCTATGATACGGTCTGGCACAAAGGCCTTCTACTGAAACTCACAAAGGCACTCCCTGCCTGGGCCACAGCCACCATCAAAACTCTACTGACCAACAGGAGGTTCAGAGTTCACCTCGGACAGAACATGGGTACATGGAGAACACCGACAAATTGTCTCCCACAAGGTCCAGTTCTAGCTCCAACACTATTCAACCTCTCCACGAATGACCTACACAGCGCCGGATTCCGTAAATGTATCTACCCAGATGACATCTGTCTTGCATTCCAAGCACAAGATTTCGATAAACTTGATCAGTACTGCAAAACGTGGCACCTAAAACCAAGCCCAGCAAAAACATTTTCTAGTGTATTCCATCTCCACAACGCAAAAGCTGCCAGGGAACGGCATGTCGACCTGAGCAATCTTATACTTAAACATTCCCCTAATCCAACCTACCTTTGAGTGGCCCTGGACCGGACCCTAACCTTCAAGGAACATGTAAAAGGGACAGCGGCTACGTTTATGTCCAGAAACAACCTGCTCTGCAAGCTTGTGTGTGCGATATGGGGCGCGTCATCCTCCACACTACGCACCTCAGCATTGGGCTTTGCATACTGTGTGGCAAAATATTATACCCCTGTTTGGTCCAGGTCATCCCACATAAACTGTGTGGACACCCAGGTCAACACAACCATCAAATCATAACCGGAACAATTTGCTCAACACTACTCCCTTGACTCCCTGTCCTATCAAACATTGCACTTCCACATATCCGGCGAACAGCATACAGCCAAAGCATGCTTCAAAAGGTCAAAGACTACCAATCCATGAAGACATCCTCAACCCACCCACTGCTCGGCTCCCATCCAGACGCCCCATTTGGAAGAACAGCCCACCAGCTGACTTCACCATCTAATCAGCTTGGGAGAAGAAATGTGCGTCCAAATACCTGGTGTCAGACCCTTCCCTACAGGTGCCTGGCACTGACCTCCCGAGGACTGAACAGGGTCCGTGTTTGGCCAGCCTTCACAAATGGGGCAGTAGCCCTAGCCCACTGTGTGCTTCTGGAGAGGAGCAGACAATGGGACACATCAGTGAAGCTTGCGCTCTCCAAAGACTGAGAAGAGGATTAGTCACCCTCCACACAGCAGACCAGGAGGTAACTGGTTGGCTGAAGGACTTTGCATACGCTAAATAAGTGATAAATATTGGATTGGGACTACTCTATATATAGTTTTTGCATAAGGCACTGCATATTGAAGGACATTTAAACACAAGTGAAATGTACATTTTAAATTTCATCTTAACTCCAAATTACTTCCAGTCACCGGGCATCAACTGGTTTACTACACATTTTTCTCTTTGGCCTTTTTTTTAATTAATATGTTTCATGGTATGCAAGTTTGTAGTCCAGGTGTGCCGAGCCTGACCGTCATACGAGTGTGGAGGAGTTGGAAGTGATTAGGGAGCAACATGCCCGTCTGCCTCTAATGTCAGTAATAGGCAACAGCACATCAAAGTCCAGGCCTGTCAGAATGATCCGGATCAAACTGGCCCCCATCTGGAAGCCATAAGTGACGTTTCACTCATTTAAACACTCTTAAAAACACACTGAACAGACATGGAGCTCCTGTCTCTGCTCACCGCTCATACCTGCACCCTCTGCTGTGTGTGCATGTGTGTGTGTGTGTGTGTGTTCTGGTATTTCTACTCTTCTTGAGACATCAACAAGGAAAAGTACCTTCAATATGAGGACCGGTGAACAAGTTAGGACCCAAATCATGGTCCCAATACGGAAAACCATTGCATCTAATAGAGAGCCAAATACTAGAGTCCGTGAACATTGCTCCAAAGTCAGGATTTTTTGGTTGATTTAATGTGCACACAAGAGTTAACATTGACAGGTGCAAAGGCAGCAATATATGATAAAACAAGAACACAGCTAAAGAAGGACTTCCCTATTCATTCCCCAAAAAAACCCGCCAGGTGAACAGCTGATTTTACGACCTCCGGTGCTGGCGTAAGACAACCCGAGTCCCATATGTGACCATAGGATGAACAAATACACTATGGTATTAAGACTATAGTGGTCATTAACAATTAGCTTCTACAGCTGGGTTGCCCAAAGTGCAGCAAAGGGGCCATCTGTGGTCCGTGACTCGTTTGTCATCGGCCTTAAGCACATTACAAAAAAAATAAAAATAGAGATCTCATTTGCAGCCCTGGTGGTGAATCCTATCAAAATTAGGGTGGTACCAAAAAGGAGGGATTTTTCAACTTGACAGTGTGTTGGTTTTAAAAGTGCTCCCATTTGGTCAACATATGAAATAACAAGTGTGTGTAGGAAATTGAAATGCACCCCCTTTGGCCAAAATTAATTAAAACAAATAAAATAAATCTGTATGTAGAGACATGCTGTAATAACTTAAACCAATTACAAACAAAAAAAACAAAAATTAAAAGCTTACCTTTTTTTATATTTGTATAGTTTGTATATATTATTAATGTTGTAAATACAAATCTTTATACATATAGAAAGAGTGATCCTAATGAGGTAGGCATTTTTCGTAGGCCTCAAGAAGGTAAAAAATACAATAATTTGTGTGTGTGTGTGTGTGTGTGTGTGTGTGTGTGTGTGTGTGTGTGTGTGTGTGTGTGTGTGTGTGTGTGTGTGTGTGTGTGTGTGTGTGTGTGTGTTTGTGTGTGTGAGAGAGAGACTATTTTACTCCAAACACATTATCTGCTTTTGCATTTACTGTATGTTGACTCCTAATGGAATGGCCACATGTTTTACATTTGTGACCTACGATAGTAATTTTGCATGATTCATGGCTGCAGTCACCTGTTCATTCATACACCAAAGTACAAAGTGAAGCATCAGCGTCTTAATGTCAGCTGCACTTCTATTTTGCCCTCCGTGTTCACTTCCAATCATAAATTATACTTACCCATACTATTGGTACTAGGTATGTTCCCATCAGGGTTTTATTGGGCCGATTCCATTACCAATTATTGGCCAATAACGATACCGATCACATGTCACAGTGCATTGTTCCATTTATTTATGGTAAGTGCTATCGACAGAGCAACAATATCAACACACTATTAAAACTACTTCAGTATTCTATTCTATTACTTACAATTGTTTGAGCAAAACAATGCCAATAGTACAAAATAATGAAACAAAAGCAATTATTTCTCTTTTAAATCTTACATTTTTTTTTGCCCTCAAAGTCCTCCTGTGTCCAGGGACTTATTCCCCGAGTGTGTAAACATTCACAAAAATAATAAAAAATATATTGTGAGAAAATAAAAATATCAACCTAATCACTGCGATATCAATCAGATACTACCCTTGGTATCGACACCACCAAAAGTTAGCTTAGCGCTTTACTCAGCTATTAGCATTCCTGCTCCTGTATAATATGTTTTGCATCGTCCTCCAGTGGTAATGGTAATTGATATGATACTAAGGATGTCAGTTTATTTGCTACAATGGAGTTGATTATTACGAACTTAAAGGAGCAAGACACATAATTTGCTGCTAGTTGCTTGCCAGCCGGGGAACTGAAAATAAATTCTGCCACAGGAAATCGATGTTTGTGATTGGCAATAAAAGGGCCTTGAAGTACACTACCGTTGAAAAGTTTGGGGTCACCCAAACAATTTTGTGGAATAGCCTTCATTTCTAAGAACAAGAATAGACTGTCGAGTTTCAGATGAAAGTTCTCTTTTTCTGGCCATTTTGAGCGTTTAATTGACCCCACAAATGTGATGCTCCAGAAACTCAATCTGCTCAAAGGAAGGTCAGTTTTGTAGCTAAATGAGCTAAACTATTTTCAGATGTGTGAACATGATTGCACAAGGATTTTCTAATCATCAATTAGCCTTCTGAGCCAATGAGCAAACACATTGTACTATTAGAACACTGGAGTGATAGTTGCTGGAAATGGGCCTCTATACACCTATGTAGATATTGCACCAAAAACCAGACATGTGCAGCTAGAATAGTCATTTACCACATTAGCAATGTATAGAGTGTATTTCTTTAAAGTTAAGACTAGTTTAAAGTCATTTTCATTGAAAAGTACAGTGCCTTTCCTTCAAAAATAAGGACATTTCAATGTGACCCCAAACTTTTGAACGGTAGTGTACTTTTTCACGAAAATCGACCAATTCTGATACGGTTACTGATACGGTACTGTTCTGTCTTTGATATTTTTGTTGAATTAGCAGTACTGCCTTCCACTCTTGTGTGATTGCATCACATTAAGTGGCATATATTATTTTTCCAAACATACGTGTTTAAGTGGGCTTTAATTGGTTTTGAGCCACACTCGGAAATTTGACTGACAGTTGGCGTGACGAGAAGCCATGTTGGGTTCCTGCCTGTTTTTTCCACTGACAACCCGCCATGTAGGAGAGGACTACATTGTGTCTCTGTTTATTCATCTAATTGCATCTCTGCATGTACATGTCCTGATTGGACATGATATTAAGTCACACTCTTAAAAGTCACTGATGCCTGGCAACTTTTGTTAAAGTGCACATGATGTAATAGTAATAATTAAAGCAGGCATGTAAGCAGGCAGCCTAGTCTCTGCTGAGTCTGGACGGGGAATAGGCCCCCCCTCATATCCACGCCAGACGGCGAGACAAGAGGGGCCTCCTGCTCAAACTAAACTTGAATGGAAATTGACTTTACTTAGTACAATAGAAATGCAACACTTTGAACACACAATTTGTTTTATTAGGGTTGTTAAAGATAACAAGTTAACTCATGTTATTAATTACAAAAAAAATTGCATTATCATGTGTACAGTAGGAAGGGGATTCATGTGGCCCCATTCATCACCGTTTACCTGACTCATGAAACATAATACATTGGGGTGGGTTGCACTACCCCATTTAGCCGCCAGGTGGCAGTAACCTGCTCAGTGGCCTAGTGGTTAGAGTGTCCGACCTGAGATCAGTAGGTCGTGAGTTCAAACTCCGGGCGAGTCATACCAGAGACTATAAAAATGGTACCCATTACCTCCCTGCTTGGCACTCCGCATCAAGGGTTGGAATTGGGGGTTAAATCACCAAAAATGATTCCCGGGCGCGGCCCCTGCTGCTTCTCACTGCTCCCCTCACCTCCCAGGGGGGGATCAAGGGTGATGGGTCAAATGCAGAGAATAATTTCGCCACACCTAGTGTGTGTGTGACAATCATTGGTACTTTAACTTTAGAGTGTTGACTATCTAAAGGCACCACTTAAAACATTTCAGTTTTGGTTGATTTTGGCGACACCATTGGACCAAAGTGGTAGTTTTTTGCCAGAAGACCACATTTTCCTTGAGGACTAGCGCATGTAGCGTCATACTGACATGATGTCCGCTGTAATATTGGCACAAATATTACATCTCTAATAGCTATGTTGATGTTAAATAGCAGACACTATCAAGAAATGGTCTTGGATTTCGGTACAAACATGACGCTACTACCAAGAGTGTATCAGGGCGGATGCAGGTTCGAAGCAAAGAAAGGCCGGCGGGAGATTTTTTTCAGAAGGAAGTAGTGTTGAACTTTGAACTATCAAGGTGGTGGCTATTTAATGCTACCGCGCAAATTTCCGCATTATCATTTTGATTTGATTGATTGAACCAAATCAGTGTTATGTGTTTTATGTTTCACGATTGCACCAAGACAAATTCCTAGTTTGTGAACCCGTTCTCAAACAATGGCATTAAAAACTATTCTGATTCTGATTCTGACTTGAGCATCGAAATTTACTTACAAGTAAGGCTCCGGTTTTCTTTTTTTGTTTCCTCGATCAAAACTTTTCATTTCTTTGGTTGTTTTGGAGCTTTAGCTATGACAGCAGTAATTGCTTGTAGGCGTTCTTCGTGTTATTCTTTTAGTTCCCAATGGACTCCTGTCTTTTTAACGAATGGGGTAAGGAGGAGTGACGTATGCCGTAAAGCAAGTCAGCACATTTGTAGTTTTCCTCAATGTCGCTAAGTGTCGGTGAAAGCGATAACGACCCCCTCAGGCCATGACATAGGTGTCATTCAACTAGTTGTGAGTCGACGCGTCATCCCAGAAATTCTGAAAATATTTTATGAAGGTTGAAAAGTTACTTAGTGCTGCTTTAAAGTCAATCAAAGTTTATTTATACAGCCCTTAATCACAAGTGTCTCAAAGGGCTGCACAAGCCACAATGACATCCACATCAGGGCAAGAAAAAACTCAACCCAATGGGATACAATGAGAAACCTTGGAGGGGACCATCATCTGTTGTCACCTAAAAACCTCTCCACGCAGGAGAGGGGGGCAGAGCAGACAAGAGACGGCAGATCAACTGGTCTAAAAGGGGGGTCTATTTAAAGGCTAGAGTATACAAATGAGTTTTAAGATGGGACTTAAATGCTTCTACTGGGGTAGCATCTCTAACTGTTACCAGGAGGGCATTCCAGAGTACTGGAGCCCGAATAGAAAACGCTCTATAGCCCGCAGACTTGTTTTTGGGCTCTGGGAATCACTAATAAGCCGGAGTTCTTAGAACGCAGATTTCTTGCCGGGACATATGGTACAATACAATCAGCAAAATGTGTTTTGCGTCAATTCAAACTTTGACCACAGCATCAGTTGCTACGTAGAGTCAATCAATCAATCAATCAATCAATCAATGTTTACTTAAATAGCCCTAAATCACGAGTGTCTCAAAGAACTGCACAAGCCACAACGACATCCTCGGCTCAGATCCCACATCAGGGCAAGGAAAAACTCAACCCAATGGGACAATGAGAAACCTTGGAGGGGACCGCAGATGTGGGCACCCCCCCTGCAATGGACGTCGAGTGGATCTAGCATAATATTGTGAGAGTCCAGTCCATAGGGGATCTAACACAGTGGTTCTTAACCTGGGTTCGATCGAACCCTAGGGGTTCGGTGAGTCGGGCTCAGGGGTTCGGCGGAGGTCAAAACACAAATAAATAAATAAAAACTTCTCCCTATCGGCGTATTACGGATACGGCAACAGCAGAAGTCAGACTGATTTGCAGGTGTGTCATTTGTTGTGCGTTTATGCACTGTGTTGGTTTTATTGTTTGAACAAGGTGATGTTCATGCACGGTTCATTTTGTGCACCAGTAATAAAACATGGTAACACTTTAGTATGGGGAACATATTCACCATTCATTAGTTGCTTATTAACATGCAAATTAGTAACCTTGGCTCTTAACTAGTCATTATTAAGTACTTATTAATGCCTTATTCTGCATGGCCTTATTATAACCCTAATCCTCTAACCCTAACCCTAACCAAATAACTCTAAATTAAGTCTTTGTTACTTAGAATATGTTCCCCTAGTGTCCAAAAAACTCAAAATTAAGTCTTTGTTACTTAGAATATGTTCCCCATACTAAAGTGTTACCAAAAACATATAACTTTGTCTTGAATTTGAAAAAAAACAACATTTTATTTTTCACTAAAGAAGGGTTCGGTGAATGCGCATATGAAACTGGTGGGGTTCGGTACCTCCAACAAGGTTAAGAACCACTGATCTAACATAATAGTGATAGTCCAGTCCATAGTGGGGCCAGCAGCGCACAGACATCCCCAACCGATGCACGGACGAGCGGTCCACCCCGGGTCCCGACTTTGGACAGCCAGCGCTTCATCCGTGGCCGCCAAACCTGTGCCCCTCTCTCCACAAAGAAGAAGGGGGCAGAGCATAAAAGAAACGGCAGATCAACTGGTCTAAAAGGGGGGTCTATTTAGAGTGGTGCTTTCCATCATTTTCAGCAGACTGCATTGCAAAATGATAAACACCCCCCTATTCCTCTCACGCGAGATCCGCCCAGGAATGGTGCCATATAAATCATTTTCCTACCAAATGTGCAGATTAATGGTCTGCGATCAGATGGATGCATGCATCAGTGCAAAGATGAGTGATCAGACTCGGACCGGTGTGTTGGCTGGCTTATTTCACTTTAAAACAAACCCTGACTGGACTTTGGCTAAAACTGTTTGTAGTGGCTCACTCTACTGGTTACTCACGTCCTGTCAGGGAGCATAGATCCCATAAAACCGCTTCAGAAGTGATGACACAGGGTTTGGTGTCGGCTGGGCGCGAACTCACACGGTACAACGACCGCGTTGCTCCCCCGTCGCCATCAACTTCTTTATTGAAGTCAAAGAACACAATTACATAAAACCCATGCACACATGTTCAGCTCACATGCAGGCGGATGTCGCAAATCTTCAAATTAAAGTACCGTTACAATAGCGCAATATGAATATGGCCTTTTTGTAGCAAGTGGCGCTTCACTGTTAGCAAGTTTTGTGCAAATAAATGGCGTGCATTCAAGGAAAACCTTTAAAAAGTGTTGCTTTATGATGTTTTGGCAGTAAAATGGCGTTTGTGACAAAATGTTGTGCTCATTTTTAACCTGTGATTCATCTCGATTAATCGTGATTAATCCAAATTTAAAAGGAAGCATTTGGCAATACTAATTTGTAGGGATGTCCGATAATGGCTTTTTGCTGATATCCGATATTCCGATATTGTCCAACTCTTTAATTACCGATACCGATATCAACCGATACCGATATCAACCGATATCGATATATACAGTTGTGGAATTAACACATTATTGTGTCTACCGTAATTTCCGGACTATAAGCCGCTACTTTTTCCCCTCGTTCTGGTCCCTGCGGCTTATACAACGGTGCGGCTTATTTACGGCCTGTTCTTCTCCGACACCGACGAAGAGGATTTCGGTGGTTTTAGTACGCAGGAGGAAGACGATGACACAATGATTAAAGACTGACTTTTCATATACCGGTAGGCTGGTTATTTTGATAACGTACAGGCGAGCACTTTGTATTACTTTGCACCGTTGTATCATTTGTACTCTGCACGAATGCTGTTCGCCATGTCAAAGATGTGAAAGTTTGATTGAATGATTGAAAGATTTATTGTTAATAAATGGGACGCTTTGTGTTCCCAAACAGTCATCTCTGTCGCGACAATCCCCTCCGTGGTAGCAGGAACCCCTATATACTACGGTAATTACACATCAAAACCCTGCGGCTTATAGTCGGGTGCAGCTTATATATGGAGCAATCTATATTTTCCCCTAAATTTAGCTGGTGCGGCTTATAGTCAGGTGCGGTTTATAGTCCGGAAATTACGGTAATTTGGACAACCAGGTATGGTGAAGATAAGGTCCTTTTTTAAAAAAAATTATAAAATAAAATAAGATAAATAAATTAAAAACATTTTCTTGAATAAAAAAGAAAGTAAAACAATATAAAAACAGTTACATAGAAACTAGTAATTAATGAAAATGAGTAAAATTAACTGTTAAAGTTTAGTACAATTAATGGACCAGCAGCACGCACAATCATGTGTGCTTACGGACTGTATCCCTTGCAGACTGTATTGATATATATTGATATATAATGTAGGAACCAGAATATTAATAACAGATGGAAACAACCCTTTTGTGTGAATGAGTGTGAATGAGTGTAAATGGGGGAGGGAGGTTTTTGGGGTTGGTGCACTAATTGTAAGTGTATCTTGTGTTTTTTTATGTTAATTTAATAAATAAAAACAAAAAAAAACGATACAGATAATAAAAAAAACCGATACCGATAATTTCCGATATTACATTTTAAAGCATTTATCAGCCGATAATATCGGCAGGCCGATATCGGACATCTCTACTAATTTGTATTATTTTTTGTGGTTAAACACTAAACTAATAATCTAGACGATAAAGGTCACAATAACACAACACAATAACTTTACGCCACAACACAACTTTAAGCGACGACAGCAGACCTCGGGGGTGTTCCGGAAAGCAGGTGAAGTGAAAACTCTGAGAACGTCAAGCCTGAGATGAGGGAAATTCAAGGCTTTCCTATTTTTAGTAAGGCAAGTCAAAACTCAGAGTTAGTTACCACGGTAACTCTGTGAACCTGCTTGCTAGCATTTTTCGAAAAAACAACAACAACATAGATTTAAAATAAGCTCTGCTTCTTCCTACTCCTTTTCGAACAACCTGTAATGAGAAACTTGAAATATGTGATGTCCATAATTTTATGCATGTTCGAAATTCTCAAACGGGCTCCATCTAGTTCAGGGGTGTCCAAAGTGCGGCCCGCAGGTCATTTTTTAATGGCCCCACGGCACATTCTAAAAATACGATTAAAAAGAAATCAAAACATAAAAAGTGGTATAAAAGAGCAAACAGGTGAAATGTAACAAGAAA
This sequence comes from Entelurus aequoreus, assembly GCF_033978785.1. Lineage (NCBI taxonomy): Eukaryota > Metazoa > Chordata > Actinopteri > Syngnathiformes > Syngnathidae > Entelurus > Entelurus aequoreus. The sequence continues at coordinate 69,832,190 of NC_084743.1, read as the reverse complement.
ATGTTACAATGTTTACTCTAATAACACAAAGCTGCCATGCAGGCTGTTTCTTTCTTTAAAAAAAAATAATGAATCAAAATCAATGTTATTATGAATTATTGACTCATTCAAGGCTCCATTTACATCACATTGAATATTCCACTTTGAGATAGTTTTTTGGGAAAATGTTGCATATTTTGTGTTTGCCATTTAAAAAACAGTTAGTTTATTTATATATTTTTAATTTTTTTAGGTGCCTAAACAAACAAACAAAAAACATAAACAACAATAAAAATTATAATTGACGGATAGATCTGAACTTGATCTTGAGACAATTGTGTTAAAAGTTTAAAAAAATGTATGATTTATTTTTTTTTAAATTTACTGAGCAGGACCTTTTTGGATCCCCAATCATTTTAGTGGGACTTTTTTCTTGAGTGTCATTGCTCAAAAAATTATAATTAATTAAAATCAATGTTGTTATGAGTTGTTGACCTTTTTAAGGCTCCAATTATTATATAATCCAAAATATTCCACTAAAATTGTTTATTGGGTGAAAATATTGCATATTTTGTGTTTTTTTCCATAAGAAAATAGGACTTTCTTTGACAAAAAGGGCATATAACTTAAATCTTTAACAACTTTATATTGACAGATAGACCTAATGTTGATCTAGAGATTTAAACATTGAATAATAATACAAATAATAATACTGAATAATGACACATGTTTTATATTTTTTTGACCAAAACCCTTTGATCAAGCCTTAGTGGAGGCATCAATGTATATTTTTTTAAACATATATTTTATTGGTTTTTAAAATAAAAATATCAAAATGGCCCCCGCTTGCTTTGATTTTTCAGTGTGTGGCCCTCAGTTGAAAAATTTTGGACACCCCGGATCTAGTTGTACGCCAAATAATCACTTTATTAAATATTCAAACACAGTGTTACTGTTCAAACTGTGTGGAATGTCACAGTGGCTAACAATATTAAATACATTGTTAAATAAAACCTCTGTCTTGTTTTTAATGAATACTAAGGCCTACTGCGCTACTGTATTTTAATGGTGATCTTTAAAACAAGTGTTTTCTGAGGTGGTATTTTGTGAAAAAGGTTTGACAACCACTGGCTTGAAATATAGTTAAAAAGTAAACGTTTGGTATTTACTATTGTAAATATAACAACTAGAGATGTCCGATAATATTGGACTGCCGATATTATTGGCCGATAAATGCTTTAAAAATGTAATATCGGAAATTATTGGTATCGGTTTCAAAAAGTTACATTTATGACTTTTTAAAACGCCGCTGTACGGAGTGGTACACGGACGTAGGGAGAAGTACAGAGCGCCAATAAACTTTTGTTATGTCTGTATGATCATGTTTTGTTTTGGTTATGTTCGGTTTGGTTTTTGGACCCTTTGTGCACTCTTGTTTATTTTGTTTCCATGACAACCCATTAGTTTTCACCTGTCCTCATGTCACGCACCTGTCTCACGTTTTGCACTCGCACACCTGTCACTAATCATGTCACTGTTATTTAAGCCTGTCTTTTTCTGTTGATCGTCCTGGTGACATTATCCTTACTACCTCTGCTACCTTTCATTCCAAGCCATTGTTCCCTGCACGTTTTTCCAGGCCACAGTAAGTGTTGTATATTTCATGTTTATAGTTTTTGCCTTTGTGCAAGTTTTTGTTTCATTAGCCAAGTTTTTGTACTTCCGCCTTGTGCGCACTTTTCTTTTGTTCTTTTTGTTAGTGTAAAAATAAATATGTCCTTACCTTCACGCCTTGCCCGCGCCAACTTTCCTTTGCATTCCGGGAAAACACAACACCCCAAGGTCCACGTTTTAACAACCTTAAAGGCACCGCCTTTGCATGCCGGCCTGATCACATAATGTCTACGGCTTTTCACACACACACAAGTGAATGCAATGCATACTTGGTCAACAGCCATACAGGTCACACTGAGGGTGATGTATAAACAACTTTAACACTGTTACAAATATGCACCACACTGTGAACCCACACCAAACAAGAATGACAAACACATTTCGGGAGAACATCCGCACCGTAACACAACATAAACACAACAGGAAAAAATACCCAGAACCCCTTGCAGCACTAACTCTTCCTGGACGCTACAATATCACAACAAAATTAGGCATAATAATGTGTTAATTCCACGACTGTATATATCGGTATCGGTTGATATCGGAATCTGTTATTAAGAGTTGGACAATATCGGAATATCGGATATCGTCAAAAAAGCCATTATCGGACCTCTCTAATAACAACAGTTATATGTGAGCAATATTCATTACAATAAGTAAAATAACCTGCCAACCAAAGCTGAAATTTTGTATACTTATTTCAAGAAGTATGTCTTAGATTGTAGTACATAATATTTATATTTTCACACATATGATGATTGAAATAAATAATGCATTCCCCCATGTGTATTTTGTACTGTTGTGATTGCACCTTAATTAGGATGATTTTTTACTCCGCATCATGCCTCCCCTTTTTTTATTTACATGCATATAAAATCAAACAATTCAATATCAAATCAATAAAATATTGCATTGGAACATATGCAGTAACTATCTCTCACTTCAGTTTACTGTATTCTTTTTCCCGTCTAAATTAAAATGATTTATTATTAAATTAAAAATACAGACTTTTCTGTCCACAGTTGCCATGGTGAATCCGAGAATCAGTGCTCCATAGATCATGCCTTTTTGTTGTGGTCTTAACGCAGAGTCAACATACTGAAGATTGATTGAAATGACTCATATCAGCTGTTCTGCAAGTTGTGTTGTTTTGGCGTTTACAATCCTTGTGACCTTTTCTTGGCCATTGTAAACTATTATGTGTTGCTGGATGATCCATTGGAGGCTCTGCTAAAACTGTAAATATTTGAAATGATCGAAAACTAATCTAATAAAATGAATTTTTTTTTAGAGTTACTGTCCCTCCATCAAAGCCAACATCAGACTAACCAAAAGAGGTTTCGCTTCAACCTCATTAACGAGTCATAATAAACAAAACAATGTGTTTTTAATGCTAGTCTTCCCTCCCAGATCTGGTCCAGTTGTGGGTTTCCCATGACTGAAGTGGTGTCATGATGATGGATGGGCGAGGTTGGCGGGGGGCTGCCTCTTGCCCTCCTCCTCTGGGATGTCCCACGGACTGACGGGCACATTGATAATGCTCCGCTAAAAAAGGCCCACTCTCTGCAGTACAGAGGTGTGCATGAGTTGTGTGGAAAAAAATATGGCTGTAAATAAGAGAAAAAGGCAAGACTGGGGTAAAAAAAAAAAAAAAAATGTTAGTGTGGAGTTTTCTGTGGCATCATGTTGCATTTCTTTTACGTATGAAAAGTACCTTATAAAATGTGATTGATTGATCATTAAAGTTAACAAAGCAGAACTGTTATTGTGCGATACCACACATTTTCTTTCCTATCCGATGCCGAGTAAAATTTAGGCTTGTATCGGCAATATTGATCCGACACTATACTTTGTGCATATGTACCCAATGTGTCTGCAAAAATTAAAAAGTTTTCAAATAATAACATATTCATTTAAAAAAAAAAAAAAAAAGTAGAAATGTAAGAAAAAAACTGTAAAACATTGGAATGTAATGAGCAAAACTAATAAGTAATAATAATATACTTAGTCACGTACAACACAACATGTTGTCTTTAAATATATCTAATATCTGTTTCTCGCATTTTGACTTTGCAGCATTTTGACTCTTTAGTATGCGGCCCTTGGTGGAAAAAGTTTGGACACCCCTGATCTAAAACATTAGAAGCCCTCAAAATAAAAATGAAATATACTTAAAATACAAACAAAGTTTAGTTAGGTAATTAAAAATTTAATATTACTAAAGCATGAATTAATTAGAAAAAAATACAACAACATAAATAAACACTGTTTTTTTCGTTTTTTTTCATTCTTTCATGTAAAAAAAAAACAATAGTGGAAATGTATGAAAAAAAATGTGTATGGAATAAAAAATAAAGCTGACATGTTTAACTAATAACTAATGATAATAAATTTAGTCAATACAAAGCTGACACAATATTTGTAGCATTTTTTAAAGTAAAAAACAATATCAATATGTTTGACGAAAAAATAGATACCGTAGAACACAATTATCCAAAGTAAATAATGTACAATATAGTACTTTCTCTTGTATTATTTTCCATGCAAAATGTGTTATCTAAAAGTTTTGTTTTCTTTTTGAAAGGCATGTTCCATCTTAGAATTGTGCTGTTTGAGCTACCAGAATAAAAACATTGGAAGGTACATCTTTTAATAAAGTAATACCTGTCACAGCTTGTCACACCATGCCGTGCCTTGTTTTGAGTTTCTTGGTGATTTTCTGGGTGTAGTGTCAATAGATGTATATTACAACACCTTTGTTATAGTACATGAGACAATGCACATGAATGGACATATAAAATGTTAATGTGTTAGTTAGATTATAGCCAAAGGAAACATTTTTCATGCTCCTTTTTTTTGCTGTTTTTATCTGCCATGCCTAGAAATCCGTTCAGTGGAAATAATGCACACATTAAGCGAGGGTTGTTTTGTTGTTGTCCATTTTGTGCGGAGTTTGGTCCGTTTTACATAATGAAACAGTCACAAATCACTGCACACGAGCGAATGAAGGGCATACTTAGTCATACATGTCACACTAAGGGTGGTAGTATGAACAACAGCAACACTGTCATAAACATGTGCCATATAGTGAAACCACACTAAACAACAATGACAAACACATTTTGGGAGAATATTTGCACCGCAACACAACATAAACACTATAGAACAAATTCCCAGAATTCCCTGCAGCACCAACTCTTCTGGGACGCTACAATATAAACAAACGCCATTGGTGGATCTACACCTAGCATCCACTGTAATGATACCACGTACAATAGCGTGTCTAGTCGATACTACTATGATTACATCAATGTGTTTTAGCATCACAGAATCTTCTTTAATTTTTTTTTTAATATGTATATTATGTTTATAAACTCAGGAAATATGTCCCTAGACACATGAGGACTTTGAATATGACTAATGTATGATCCTGTTACTACTTGGTATCGGATTCATACTTAAATTTGTGGTATCATCCAAAACTAATGTAAAGCATCAAACAACAGAAGAATAAGTGATTATTACATTTTAACAGATGTGTAGATAGAACATGTTCAAACAGAAAATAGGGAAATATTAACAGTACATGAACAAGTAGATTAACAAATCAATTTATACAGTTTTTCCCTCATAATGTTGAGAAAATAATACAATAAAAAATGACACAATATGTTACTGCATATGTCAGCAGCTAAATCAGGAGCCTTTGTTTGTTTACTTACTAATAAAAGACAAGTTGTCTTGTATGTTCACTATTTTATTTAAAGGCCTACTGAAACATTTTTTTTTTATTTAAACGGCGATAGCAGATCCATTCTATGTGTCATACTTGATCATTTTGCGATATTGCCATATTTTTGCTGAAAGGATTTAGTAGAGAACATCGACTATAAAAATCGCAACTTTTGGTCGCCGATAAAAAAAGCCTTGCCTGTACCGGAAGTAGCGTGACGTCACAGGTTGAAAGGCTCCTCACATTTCCTCATTGTTTACACCAGCAGCGAGAGCGATTCGGACCGAGAAAGCGACGATTACCCCATTAATTTGAGCCAGGATGAAAGATTCGTGGATGAGGAACGTGAGAGTGAAGGACTAGAGTGCAGTGCAGGACGTATCTTTTTTCGCTCTGACTGTAACTTAGGTACAAGCTGGCTCATTGGATTCCACACTCTCTCCTTTTTCTATTGTGGATCACGGATTTGTATTTTAAACCACCTCGGATACTATATCCTCTTGAAAAAGAGTCGAGAACGCGAAATGGACATTCACAGTGACTTTTATCTCCACGACAATACATCGGCGAAGCACTTTAGCTACGGAGCTAACGTGATAGCATCGGGCTTAACTGCAGATAGAAACAAAAGAAATAAACCCCTGACTGGAAGGATAGACAGAAGATCAACAATACTATTAAACTATGGACATGTAACTACACGGTTCATGCTTTCCAGCCTGGCGAAGCTTAACAATGCTGTTGCTAATGACGCCATTGAAGCTAACTTAGCAACGGGACCTCACAGAGCTATGCTAAAAACATTAGCTATCCACCTACGCCAGCCCTCATCTGCTCATCAACACCCGTGCTCACCTGTGTTCCAGCGATCGACGGAGCGACGAAGGACTTCACCCGATCCTCGATGCGGTCAGCGGCTAGCTTAGGATAGCGCGTCTGCTATCCAAGTCAAATTCCTCCTGGTTGTTTTGCTGCAGCCAGCCGCTAATACACCAAACCCACCTACAGCTTTCTTCTTTGCAGTCTTCATTGTTCATTAAACAAATTGCAAAAGATTCACCAACACAGATGTCCAAAATACTGCGGAATTTTGCGATGAAAACCGAGCTTTTTGTATTGGATACAATGTGTCCGAATACTTACGTTTCAACGATTGACGTCACGCGCATACGTCATCATATCTAGACGTTTTCAACTGGAAGTTTCGCGGGAAATTTAAAATTGCACTTTATAAGTTAACCCGGCCGTATTGGCATGTGTTGCAATGTTAAGATTTCATTATTGATGTATGAACCATCAGACTGCGTGGTCGGTAGTAGTGGGTTTCAGTAGGCCTTTAAGAACAAACTTGCAATAAGAAACATATGTTTAATGCACCGTAAGATTTTTTTGTGAAAATAAAGCAAATAATGACATTTATTGTGGTCCCCTTTATTTAGAAAAGTACCGAAATACATGTTGGTACCTGCACCGGTAGTCTCTCATGGAAAAAAGGTTGGGGAACCCTGATCTAAAGCATAGCAAATAGCCGAGAGACAGCCCTCATCTCAAAACGCTAATAAGTTGAGATACTCTTAAGTCGAGGTACGACTGTAATATGATTGTTTACCTTGTAACAGGTTCCTCCCATCACACGCTATATGCATGAAGTGATTTACAGCCTCTGTTTCCCACTTCTGTCGTGTGTAGCATTAGTCATATTGAACGCTTCATTGGGGTCAAAGGTTATTTCCATCTAAGGATAAGAAGAAAAAAAACAAAAAACAGACCATCAGAGTGTGAGTGACCATGACCCAGGTGACTCTGTCCAACAGGATGGTCTCCAACACTGGGAGATGTCAACAACGACTCTTGGCAAGTGGGAGAGGCGGCCTCAAAGGAGGGTTGATACCATATCCAATAAAACACGAATAAATCAACAGCCTCACAGTTTTCTCAGAACCGCCATTGTACTTTTGTGTTTAAATAACATCCAGGTTGGCTTTGTCACATCAGATAAGCGCCGGCGAGTGCGATGACATTCGTGTCTTGGCATGGCCGCCCGTACTAACACGTTTGTGTAGTACAGTGTTTTCAACCTTTTTTGAGCCAAGGTACATTTTTTGCATTGAAAAAATCCAGAGGCACACCATCAGCAGAAATCATTAAAAAAACAAAACTCAGTTGACAGTAAAAAGTCATTGTTCCAATTGTTGGATATGACTTTAAACTATAGAGATGTCCGATAATGGCTTTTTTGCCGATATCCGATATTCCGATATTGTCCAACTCTTGATTACCGACTCTGATTTCAACCGATACCGATATATACAGTCGTGGAATTAACACATTATTATGCCTAATTTTGTTGTGATGCATTAAACAATGTAGCAAGGTTTTCCAAAATAAATCAACTCAAGTTATGGAAAATAATGCCAACATGGCACTGCCATATTTTTTATTGAAGTCACAAAGTGCATTATTTTTTTTAACATGCCTCAAAACAGCAGCTTGGAATTTGGGACATGCTCTCCCTGAGAGAGCATGAGGAGGTTGAGGTGGGCGGGGTTGAGGTGGGGGGTAGGGGGTAGCGGGGGGTGTATATTGTAGCGTCCCGGAAGAGTTAGTGCTGCAAGGGGTTCTGGGTATTTGTTCTGTTGTGTTTATGTTGTGTTACGGTGCGGATGTTCTCCCGAAATGTGTTTGTCATTCTTGATTGGTGTGGGTTCACAGTGTGGCGCATATTTGTAACAGTGTTAAAGTTGTTTATACGGCCACCCTCAGTGTGACCTGTATGGCTGTTGACCAAGAATGCCTTGCATTCACTTGTGTGTGTGTGAAAAGCCGTAGATATTATGTGATCAGGCCGGCACGCAAAGGCAGCGCCTTTAAGGTTTATTGGCGCTCTGTACTTCTCCCTACGTCCGTGTACCACTCCGTACAGCGGCGTTTTAAAAAGTCATAAATGTAACTTTTTTAAACCGATACCGATAGTTTCCGATATTACATTTTTAAAGCATTTATCGGCCGATAATATCGGCAGTCCGATATTATCGGACATCTCTAGTTGTTATATTTACAATAGTAAATACCAAACATTTACTTTTTAATTATGTTTCAAGCCAGTGGTTGTCGAACCTTTTTCACCAAATACCACCTCAGAAAACACTTCTTTTAGTGACCACCATTAAAATACAGTAGCGCAGTAGGCCTTAGTACTCATTAAAAACAAGACAGAAGTTGTATTTAACAATGTATTTAATATTGTTAGCCACTGTGACATTCCACACAGTTTGAACAGTAACACTGTGTTTGAATTTTTACTGAAGTGATTATTTGGCGTACAACTAGATGGAGCCCATTTGAGAATTTCGAACATGCATACAATTATGGACATCACATTTTTTGGTATGGCTGTTGACCAAGTATGGCTGTTGACCTTGCATTCACTTGTGTGTGTGAAAAGCCGTAGATATTATGTGATTGGGCCGGCAGCAAAGGCAGTGCCTTTAAGGTTTATTGGCGCTATGTACTTCTCCCTACGTCCGTGTACATAGCGGCGTTATAAAAAGTCATAGATTTTACATTTTGAAACCGATACCGATAATTTTGAAATCGATACCGATAATTCCCGATATTACATTTTAAATCATTTATCGGCCGATAATATCGGACTGCCGATATTATCGGGCATTTCTACTTTAAACCATAACACAACCACGCGTCACTATAGCTCTTGTCTCAAAGTACTGTCACGACCTGTCACATCACGCCGTGACTTCTTTGGAGGTGTTTGCTGTTGTCCTGTGTGTAGTGTTTTAGTTCTTACAGTAAGTCTTTGCTGTCGTCCAGCATTCTGTTTTTGTTTACTTTGTAGCCAGTTCAGTCTTAGTTTCGTTCTGCATAGCCTTCCCTAAACTTCAATGCCTTTTCTTGGGGGCACTCACCTTTTGTTCATTTTTGGTTTAATCATTAGACACCTTTTTACCTGCACCCTGCCTCCCGCTGTTTCCGACATCTACAAAGCAACCTACTGATATGGAAGTGTATTACACCGTTACTCTGCCGAGCTCGAGACAGCACCGACACTCAACAACAACACATCGTTTGCAGACTGTAATTACTGGTTTGCAAAGAATATTTTTAACCCAAATAGGTGAAATTAGTTCATCTCCCACAGCACACTGGCACAGACTGTGGTTGAACAACACTGGTGTAGTAAGTGCATTCAACTGTCAGCTCTTATTGTGGTGTCAGTCCAGCCTTCTAATTAGTGTCCTCAGCGGGCAGGAAGTGGGCCTGGGCTGGACTAATCTGTCAGCGAGGCCAGTCCATCCTCGCCCCAGCGACTGTTTCCTCAGATAAACCCGTAGCCCTTTATCTAAGAGAGTCGCCACGCACGGGGGGTCCGGGAAGCCCCCCGGCGGTTCTGTTATTACTTATTGCATCTACATTTTTTTTTTCTACGTGAAGCTGTGCCGTGTTTATGAAAGCGTGTCGGAGAAGTGAGGAACATTCTCGAGGCGGAGCGCTCGGAGACCGGCTATCAGATCACGGCTGTGACAGGTGTTGATGGAGCATGAGAGGGAGGAAGCGTAGTGAAGGACACTTCCTGGCAGACAGTTTTATCAGCCAGGGAGCGGAGGGGTCAGAGAGAGGGTGGACGAGGTTATCACACCCTGCTAGTCAAGTACTGCACGGTGCCTTGAGACACAACATCCACTTGCTGACCAGGGAGAATGTCTCTTTCTTATAAACACTGCGTGAGTTATAGAGATGCCGCCGAGCTGTTAAATAGAGACGGTTTTTTTTGTTTTTTTTGCTATATTGCCATGGTTGGTAGAATACACCATGGACAAAAAAGGCCTTTTAAAATCCCAGTTCTTGCCTTTGTGTGTGTGGAGTGTGCATGCTCTCAATGTGTTGGTGAGGATTGTCTTCAGGTACTCCAAATGACCTGGAGCCTCATGTATTAAGGCCCCGTTTACACTAAGCAGGCTAAAATTATCCAGGGTAAATCTCACCTAACCTTATCCGTGTCCACACACAACAATGCCACCGTTTAAGACTCCCTCCGTCCGCCGGCGCAACGCTACCTAATACGCATGCGCGGAAAATGCACAGGCAGCACGGTGGGACAGGGGTTAGTGCATGTGCCTCGGAATACGAAGGTCCTGAGTATTTGTTCTGTTGTGTTTATGTTGTGTTACGGTGCGGATGTTCTCCCGAAATGTGTTTGTCATTCTTGATTGGTGTGGGTTCACAGTGTGGCGCATATTTGTAACAGTGTTAAAGTTGTTTATACGGCCACCCTCAGTGTGACCTGTATGGCTGTTGACCAAGAATGCCTTGCATTCACTTGTGTGTGTGTGAAAAGCCGTAGATATTATGTGATCAGGCCGGCACGCAAAGGCAGTGCCTTTAAGGTTTATTGGCGCTCTGTACTTCTCCCTACGTCCGTGTACCACTCCGTACAGCGGCGTTTTAAAAAGTCATAAATGTAACTTTTTGAAACCGATACCGATAGTTTCCGATATTACATTTTTAAAGCATTTATCGGCCGATAATATCGGCAGTCCGATATTATCGGACATCTCTAGTTGTTATATTTACAATAGTAAATACCAAACATTTACTTTTTAATTATGTTTCAAGCCAGTGGTTGTCGAACCTTTTTCACCAAATACCACCTCAGAAAACACTTCTTTTAGTGACCACCATTAAAATACAGTAGCGCAGTAGGCCTTAGTACTCATTAAAAACAAGACAGAAGTTGTATTTAACAATGTATTTAATATTGTTAGCCACTGTGACATTCCACACAGTTTGAACAGTAACACTGTGTTTGGATTTTGTTGAGTTGTTGAGTTCAATCCCGGGCTCGGGATCTTTCTGTAAGGAGTTTGCATGTTCTCCCCGTGACTGCAAAAAAAACTTGCACCTGATTGGCAACACTAAACTGGCCCTAGTGTGTGAATGTGAGTGTGAATGTTGTCTGTCTATCTGTGTTGGCCCTGCGATGAGGTGGCGACTTGTCCAGGGTGTACACCGCCTTCTGCCCGAATGCAGCCGAGATAGGCTCCAGCACCCCCCGCGACCCCAAAAGGGACAAGCGGTTCGAAAATGGATGGATGGATGGATGATAAACTTTGACTTTTATTTTATTTTGTAGTAGTAGCAACTTCCTACCGGTCAACTTCCTTTGTTTTCACTTTATCGACCTGCGCATGCAAGTGACGTCGAGGCCACATTGGGGCCTTCTAGCGCTCATCCATTGAGAGCCTGCTGACATACTGCATCACAGCATGGTACGTCAGCTGCACCGCTGCAGACAGGGAGAGGCTCCAGAGAGTGGTCAAGGCAGCACAGCGGTTCATCGGCTGCCCCCCCCCCCCCCCCCCCCCCCCTCTCTGATAGACATTTACACCTCCCGCCGCCTCAGCAGAGCTACCAACATTATCAAGGACAGCTCCCACCCTGGCTTTGACCTGTTTGACCTGCTGCCCTCCGGAAGGCACTACAGGGTCATCAGGTCTAAGACAAACAGACTCAAGAACAGTTTTTCCCCTAAAGCCATAACCACAGTGAACTCTCATAGGCACTGATTTTATAGTTTAGCACCTCAATGTGTGCAATGTTTACTTTCCACCCACAGTCTGAATTCTTCTGTATATTTGTATATAGTTTAATATTCACACAACACTGTGGAAGTCGCTTCCTAGCAGTTCCACTGTTACACACGTCATAGGCGCCAGGCGTGCAGTTTTTAACAGAGTTTTAATGTTCATCAATGTAATCAAATGTTTTTCAGCGGATCATGACTTTTCAGTCACTCCAAATCCTCCGTCCGCCACTGTTAAAGACAACAGGTGATTAGATAACTCGTACCACCTGGGAGACCTAATCACCTGTTCAGCTGTGTCTCGCCGTCGGCACTGCCACGTCTGATGGTGCTCTGTCCTCAGCACCATGGACAGAGGCGGTGACCTCTGCTCCTGCAGGCAGCGCTGGCCACACCTCCCTCCACAAACACATTCAGAACATTTGTTCTCAGGACTGGACTGTGCACCTTACCTCCGTTTGCACTATTTTATTTTTTCTTTCCTTCCTATGTTTTGCATATTTGTAGACTTCCCCACTGGTACTGGAGTTGCTTTTAGTCTCATTGTACCTGCGTATAGTGACAATAAAAGGCATTCTATTCTATTCTATTCTATATTGAAACATGTGTGTGTTTATACTGGAGTCTGATAAAAATCACATTTTCAAAATAAAATCTCAAAAAAATCAGATTTGTGCCACTTTGGCCTGCAGTGTAAATGTAGTCTAATTATAATAATAATAAGAAGAATATATGTTATTTGTAAAAAGCACTTTCCATTGAGTAAACAACCTCTAATTTTTTTTTGATTGATTGAGACTTTTATTAGTAGGTTGCACAGTGAAGTACATATTCCGTACAATTGACCACTAAATGGTAACACCCGAATAAGTTTTTCAACTTGTTTAAGTCGGGGTCCACTTAAATTGATTCATGATACAGATATATACTATCATATATACTATCATAATACAGTCATCACACAAGATAATCACATTGAATTATTTACATTATTTACAATCAGGGGTGTGGGGGTGGGGGGGTAGGATATGGACAGCAAGTAGTGGACATAGAGAGAGAGAGAGAGAGAGAGAGAGAGAGAGAGAGAGAGAGAGAGAGAGAGAGAGAGAGAGAGAGAGAGAGAGAGAGAGAGAGATCAGAAGGCATAGGAAAAAGTATCTGCATTTGATTGTTTACATATTATTATTAGCATTTGATTATTAGCAATCCGGGGAGGGTGTTAGTTAAGGGTTGTAGCTGCCTGGAGGTGAACTTTTATTGCGGGTTTGAAGGAGGATAGAGATGCCCTTTCTTTTATACCTGTTGGGAGCGCATTCCACATTGATGTGGCATAGAAAGAGAATGAGTTAAGACCTTTGTTAGTTCGGAATCTGGGTTTAACGTGGTTAGTGGAGCTCCCCCTGGTGTTGTGGTTATGGCGGTCATTTACGTTAAGGAAGTAGTTTGACATGTACTTCGGTATCAGGGAGGTGTAGTGGATTTTATAGACTAGGCTCAGTGCAAGTTGTTTAACCCTGTGCTACAGTGTATTAAAAAAAATAAAAAATATAATAAAAATAAATAAAAATAAAAACTAGAACAGCCTAATAGCTACAACTAGTATGCATATATCTAAAAAAATGCTTTTTTTTAAAAAAAGAAGGGTTTTTAAGCCTTTTTTAAGAGCATCCACAGTCTGTGGCACCCTCAGGCGGTCAGGGAGAGCGTTCCACAGACTGGGAGCAGAAAGCCCGGCCTCCCATAATTGACAGAAAATTCCTAAAATCGCAAGTTGATATAATGTTGAAAAAGCTGCCGTGAATTCAACGAGCATTTTAGACAGCAACTATCTTGGAAGGACTGACTACTTCCTGTTTGCCAAAAAGTAGCAAAAGTAAAAATATGCTTGGACAAAAAGTGAAAGAGGTGGAAAGTGATGAGGGGGGGGGTTTCAAACTTCCCGATGTCCCTTCCTTTCCTCGCCCCCAGCAGAGTCCAATTCCTCCACTTGAGCGCTCGGGGCCAACAGCGGGCTGATTAGTCGCCCACCCCCAGCCGCGCTTTCGCCGAGGACTCTGCGGCGGGACGACTTCAAATGCGCGTCCACCCCAAATAAAACCTGACTGCTCCTAATGGACACGTTTTAATCTCCCTGGCTTTATTTGAAGATTTCCGCCGTTCGCCGCTGGCCCCGGCAGAAACAAATTCCTCTCGCTTTGTTGATTAAACCCTTCCCACTCGGCCCTCGCTTATCGCCCAACAGCGAGCCTCTCTTTTTAATTAAAAGTGAGACGCCGCAAGTGCGCAATTAACAGCTGGTAATTAAAGAGTTCTTCAGAAGTGCAACACTCCACCTTCATTTCAATTATAGAGCGGACAAGTGGCTTTTTGATCTGCAAAGGAGTGGAGTATTTGTTTAGTGGCCGATGCGGAGCCTTGATTGCGGCCTACGTCGGCATGCTGATGATTGATGTGGGAGCAGAACGAGGGATATGAAAAAAAAAGTGCGACGCTATTTCGCAAATGCAAATGGCGCCTTCATGTTAATGAGCAGGCGACGGGCCGACCTGGGCGGTTACGGCGTGAAACGACAACAAGCGCCAACTCTGCTCCAAACTGATTAGTGCATTTGAATATGAAAGTTTAATTAAGTGCGCTTGTTTTTTGGAGGGTGACACAGAAAAAAACGGCGTTGTTTGATACTTAACTCCCAACGGCTTTTTGATCGGCGAGTAAGTGTGAACGCGTCGAGTCGCTATCCCAAAGGAGGCAGAAGCCGTCATTTTTATATCGAGTAACTGATAAAAAAAACAAAAAACAAAGGATTTAATGAGCAATGCAGCCTTTGATTGTATAAAGCAGAACACGTGTTCCGTTTTAATTACAATTGATTTGCATCGAAGTACACGGCAGTCGCTTTAAAAGTTGCAAGTTTCTTTCACTCAACACACTTTATCGACACAAGGGTGAGGGAAAAAAAAGGAGCTTTATTGATTTCTGCTTGCATGAATGCAGAATGCTGATTATTAATTGCCTGCAATGCTTTAATGTCTTTGTTTTTTTTTTTAAAATGTATTGTTGCCTATATACTGATGCATTGTCAATGTATTAAAAGGTTCACAACCTTTTCAGCTTACGTACAATGTTAATATGTAATTGCTTAAAAGCCTTTATGGGAAACTTTTTTTTTTTGGTAAAAAATACACAAGTTCATCGCTTAAATATATCACATTTGTCCAAAAGTACAGTAAGGTTGAACAAAACCCAAAACCAGTGAAGTTGGCACGTTGTATAATTTGTAAATAAAAACAGGATACAATGATTTGCAAATTATTTTCAATTTAAATTCCATTCAATACACTGTAATGTTCCAACTGAGAAACTTTTTTTTTTTTTGCAAAAAAGAAAATGATGGATGGAACATTAACTTAGAATTTAATGGCAGCAACACATTGCAGAAAAGTTGTCACAGGGGCATTTTTACCACTGTGTTACATGGCCTTTCCTTTTAACAACACACACACACACACACACACACACACACACACACACACACACACACACACACACACACACACACACACACACACACACACACACACACACACACACACACACACACACACACACACACACACACACACAGCAGGCCTAGACAGGAGGAGTACAGGGTGTAGGTACACAGAACATCAGAGGGTCAAATGTGCGAGAAAATGAGAGCAGACAATGTTGACACCCTTGTGTGGTGTTCAGGTCTGTGGGACCCGTTTTCATTTTTTATTAAAAGAAAAATTATACAATTAATGAATTTTTCAAACTGAGACTCACTGACTTTGGCTCATTTTCTGTGAAGAACATATATTAGAATACATATTTAATGACCACACACCATACACCCCCCCCCTACACATTTCTATTACATATAAGATGTCCGGGTCCACTGGACCCGGGGCTAATAGAAGTGTGGAAATTGATGTTCTGTGTACCACACACACACACACACTCTCACACACACACACACACACACACACACGCACACACAGCAGGCCTAGACAGGAGGAGGACAGAGTGTAGTTACACAGAACATCAGAGGGTCAAATGTGCGAGAATATGAGAGTAGACAGTGTTGACAAACAATGTTGCAACCTTGTGTGGGAACCGCAGGTGCAGAAACACAAAAGAAGAATCCCTGTGGGATGCACAGATATTTTATTGGGATAAGGTAAACATCTGTTCAGTATTTTAACATAAAAGTGTTTGATTGTGAGGCACTAAAAGCCAGAAAATGCAACGGGTCCATCAGACCCTCAAACGCTGGCTGAGTAACAACAGTATGAACATTACACGAGGGTTAAGTTGTTCAACAGTTCGGAATCTCCGTTGCTGTGTTTTAGGCTTTGTATTGCGCCACACATTTTCAATGGGAGACAGGTCTGTACTACAGGCAGGCCAGACTAGTACCCGCACTCTTTTACTATGAAGTCACGCTGTTGTAACACGTGGCTTGGCATTGTCTTGCTGAAATAAGCAGGGGCGTCCATGATAACGTTGCTTGGGTGGCAACATATATTTCTGCATGTGAATGAAGCATTAAGGAGTGGGGCTATCCGGGACTAGCGACAGTGTACACAAACAGATAATACTGTATCATCTCTTTCTCTTTCGGACTTATCAGGTCTTATCAGGTCGGTAGTGCATTCTTCACTCAGGCTGTGGCAAAAAAATACAACCTTACCTAATGTACTCCGTCCATGCTTACATATTTGAGGAAGCGCAGAAGTGATGGAGGCCAACAGGAAGTGGGGGGGGGGAAATACAGCGCCGGACAAGAAATAAATACAGAAACTAAGGAAACAAATAATATATATTAAATTTAACAAAGATGCTAACAGTTAGCATATATTTAGTTAGTATCCTAGAACAGCGGTTCTTAAACTTTTTTCACCAAGTACCACCTCAGAAAACACTTGGCTTTCCAAGTATCACCACAATGACCAAAATTAAAATACAGTAGCGTAGTAGTAGTAGTAGGCCAAAATATTCATTAAAAACAAGGCAGAGTTTTTTATATTTTTGACTAGAGTAACATTACACACACAGTTTGAGCA
>NC_084743.1:69790116-69810116 GCF_033978785.1 Entelurus aequoreus | reverse complement strand
TAGTGAAACCCAATATCTAAGTTATATTTAAACCAGTGTGGGTGACACTGGGAGCAGGTGGGTAAAGTGTCTTGCCCAAGGACACAACAGCAGTGACTACCATGGCGGAAGCGGGGATCGAACCTGGAACCCTCAAGTTGCTGGCATGGCCACTCAACCAACCGAGCTATACCGCCCCGATATTTATTTATTTATGTATATTTATTATTGTAAAATAATATGTAAATAAATAAATATATATATATTTTTTAAAGATATGTCTTTTTAGGCCAACAAAACGGGCATAAATAATATGTTAGTAGCCAAGAGGAGCCGTTTACAAAAAAGTTCTATTATGATTTATAAACCAATCGAATGGTCACCCCAAGAATCGGAATTGAATCAAAACGTACCCCAAAGAGTCCCACATGTAATGTGTATGATATGTTAATATACCAAATGCACTATTTTATTGATCGCAGTTTAAATAAGACATTCAAATAATCAATTTAACATATTTTATGTTGTGGTTAGTGTAATGTTGCTGTTTCATATGCATAATATAGGTATATACAGTATTTACATACACTTTACCATTAAGTGTACTTGTCTTTTACACAATGTGTTGGGTTGCTTGTTTTGGCTTGTTTTTATAGTGCTGGATGCTAGTTTCTCTCGTGAGGTCTGGCAACGCGGTTTGGCAGCAGTATCTGTAAAAATATAACACACACAAGTCTTTTTGTTGTTTTAGTCTCTTGGTGTGGACGCCATAGCAGCATTTGTGTGTGTGTCCAAGTGATGAGTCTGAGTTTGTCAGATGCCTCGGCTCAGACTTTAGAGTCATTTGTCATTGGTGGGTTTCATTACATGTGTCCTTAACCCCCCGAAGGCAGGACAGTGTGATCAGCGCTGACCCCCTGTGACAGCCACAGCACCTTCATTATGTCCCAGCAGCCACCCTGTCACTACGGCCACTCTCTAACTGTCTGGGTGACACCCTCGGGTGGGACTCCAATCTCTCACCTGGAAGCCCGCCTGTCTCCACGCTCATCACTGCATGTGTTTGTGTGGGCGTCTTATGTTTGTGTGCATCCTTAGGCGGTGCTGTTTTTGTTGTTGTGTCCGTGAACCAATATGTGAAATTAAATTGCAGCCCTTTTGGGGATTAGTTGGGCTGGTCTTGCCAATGTTTTCTACAATATTGTACTCGAACACCTAGTGTCAAACTCAAGGACCGGGGGCCAGGTCTGGTCCACCACATCATTGTACATGGCCCTGGAAAGCCCGGAAATAATGTGTGTCCATAAAGTCCTTAAAATAAAGCTATATTTAAAAAAATATAACATTTAGAGAATGTATATCTATTGTATATATATGTGTACCGGTGTGTGTGTGTTTGTGTGTATATATATATATATATATATATATATATATATATATATATATATATATATATATATATATATATATATATATATATATATATATATATATATATATATATATATATATGTATGTATGTATGTATGTATGTATGTATGTATGTATGTATGTATGTATGTATGTATGTATGTATGTATGTACAGGTATGTATGTGTGTGTGTGTGTGTATATATTCGAGGTTTCTGTGGTTTATCCGTTATACAGTGCTCAATACCGGGGTAAAGCCTATGCATTTTAATATATATATATATATATATATATATATATATATATATATATATATATATATATATATATATATATATATATATATATATATATATATATATATATATATATATATATATATATATACCTGTATATATATGTATATTTATATATATATATGTATGTATATGTATATATGTATTTTTTTTACGTACAAATTGATGGATATCTTGCTTTGAAGTCATAAGTCAAAGTAATTTTTCTCAACTTTTACAAAAAAACATTATAACACAGGATATGATACATTTGTCGCATAATCAGATCATATCAAAGTTAAAAAAAATATGCAATTTCATGCACTATATCATTTGTTTTCGGTCGAATTTGAAAACAAATTAATTTTAGTAAGTACTTTATTTTTTATAATTATATTTATTGACATTGTTATTCATTTATGATTTAAAAAAAAAAAAAAAAAAAAAAAAAAAAAATATATATATATATATATATATATATATATATATATATATATATATATATATATATATATATATATATATATAATGTATATATGTATTTTTTATGATTTAAAAATAAAAAAAATAAAAAATAATAATATATATATATATATATATATATATATATATATATATATATATATATATATATATATATATATATATAATGTATATATATATATATAATGTATATATGTATTTTTTTATGTACAAATTGATGGATAACTTGCTTTGAAATCATAAGTCAGTCATTTTTTTTCAACTTTTACAAAAAAACATTTTAACACAGGATATGATACATTTGTCGCATAATCAGATCATATCAAAGTTTAAAAAAAAAATGCAATTTCATGCACTATATCATTTTTTTTCGGTCAAATTTGAAAAAAAAAACATTTTACTAAGTCAACCTAAGTACTTTATTTTGTATAATTATATTTATTGACATTGTTATTCATTTATTATTTAAAAAATAATAATACAATAAATAAAAAAAAAAAAAAAAAAAAAAAAAATATATATATATATATATATATATATATATATATATATATATATATATATATATATATATATATATATATATATATATATATATATATATATATATATATATATATATATATATATATATATATGTGTGTATGTATGTATGTATATATGTATATTTGTGGTCAGGAAAAAACACAAAGGCTATTTCATCCCTAAAATCCCACCACAAAAATCCCCTGAAGAGCAGGCTTGGAGGGATAAAATAGCCTCTGTGTTTTTTTCCCTGACTTTAACATATATACTGTATGTATGTGTGTATGTATATATATATATATATATATTTTTTTATTTATTTATTTATTTATTAAAAAAAAAAAAAAAGAATAGTATATGAATAACAGTTCAAATACATACAATTATGAAAAATAAAGTACTTACCGTAGGTTGTCTTACTAAATGTATTTTTTTTTTCAACTTTGACAAAAAAAAATTATATAGTGCATGAAATTGCATATTTTTTAAAACTTTGATATTATATGATCATGCGACAAATATATCATTCTGTATGAATTTTTTTTTGTAAAAATAGAGATAAATGGTAAACGATTTATTCATCAATTTGTACATTAAAAAAAAAACTAATATTAAAATGCATAGGCAAGTATGTAATAATATCATGAGGCGATTGTACATTTAAATCCACATATATTCACTCTTCCAAGCGGCCCACTGAAGGCAGCCATAACTTGGAAGTGGCCCTCAATGAAAATTAGTTTGACGCCCCCTGTACTAGATGGCTTTTCGTTTGGCACCATTCGCTCTAAAATGTCCCCCCAGATTGATGGAATTACTTCTTAGCCTGGACGTGTTTTGCTATCCTTCCCTATTCCTTATAATTACATTTGCTTTCCTAATGGTATCATTTCAGATAACACACACTGTTATGTTATTACTTCCCCTCCCCTTATTTTCTAATCAGCAATTATTCAATTATGTCCCATTAGTTGGGGGGGTGTTGCCAATGCTGCCGCCATAGGCATTTAGCCCCTGCTCTCTGTCAGGGGTGGACCCCTGAGGGCCCCGTGCAACGCCTGTGATTAGTGTTGCTTCTGCAGAGAGGTGACAGAACCCCTCTTCAAATATTTTGTCTTCATTTTACAGCTCTGAGATGCAATTATGGAGCAGCAGTTCATTACGGCAGCACGCGGCGCCTCATGTTTTATGCATGCCGCCTCATTTAGGCCTTTATTAACGAGCGCACTCTGACCAGGCTGCCTGAGACTATGCGGCGGTCTGCTCGGCGGCCGCGGCGTTTTTGGAGGGGTGCCGCGCTTCGGAGATGAATAAGTGACAATGAGCGGGAAAAAGAGGAACGAGCTGGAGGTTCAAAGGGGAATGGAATCCAAAGAAAGCGAAAGACGGGGTTGCGGGGACGCGGCGAGGTGCGGGTGGTCAGTGAAGTGGTCACTTCGCCCACTTGATTGCTGGAACGTGACGTGGAGCAGGTTGGCTCGTCGTTAGAGCGCTAGATTGAAAGGGTAGGGCCAGGCGGGGTGACTAACTGCACCTCCCTCTGAAAAAGAAACTCCATCTGCATCCAACATTGAGACAGATGAGACCAATTTGGCTCCTTAAATTTCTGGCTTGTGATGGATGTGAAATGGCTGAGAGCAGAAAAAAAAAAAAAAAAAAAGGTTTGCGGAAGCGTGAAAGCTTACATCAGAGGCGGGACAGGTGAGAAAACAGGAGACAGTCGAGATAAAACAGAAGGTAAACAAGATTTTTGGTATCACTTTAAGGTTACAGCCGTCCCTTGTTTATCGCGGCTAATTGTTTCCAGGCCTGACTGTGGTAAACAACTTTCCACAAAGTAGGATTATAATTACCATACTTTCCGGACTATGGATATAAACCACACCCCGTAAATTTGAGAAGAATAAACATGTGTTTACATATATTAGCCACACTGGACTATATGTATATACACTATTGCCAAAAGGATTCGGCCACCCATCCAAATGATGAGAATCAGGTGTCCTAACCACTTGGCCCAGCCACAGGTGTATAAAATCAAGCACTTAGGCATGGAGACTGTTTCTACAAACATTCGTGAAAGAATGGGCCTGGAACTGTCATAGGATGCCACCTGTGCAACAAATCCAGTCGTGAAATTTCCTCGCTCCTAAATATTCCAAAGTCAACTTTATTATAAGAATGGTGAAAAGTTTGTGAACAACAGCAACTCAGCCACCAAGTGGTAGGCAACGTAAACTGACAGAGAGGGTTCGGCGGATGCTGAAGCGCATAGCGCAAAGACTTTCTGCACAGTCAGTTGCTACAGAGCTCCAAACTTCATGTGACCTTCCAATTAGCCCACGTACAGTACGCAGAGAGCTTCATGGAATGGGTTTTCATGGCCGTGCAGCTGGATCTAAGCCATACATCACCAAGTCCAATGCAAAGCGTGGGATGCAGTGGTGTAAAGCACGTCGCCACTGGACTCTAGAGCGGTGGAGACGCCTTCTCTGGAGTGATGAATCAAGCTTTTCCATCTGGCAATCTGATGGACGAGTCTGGGTTTGGAGGTTGTTTATCTGGAAAAATTAAAATCCGTGAAAGGAAAACAGCACAAAATCAAATTTTATGGCAATATTTTATTGAAAGTCAACCCCATTTTGTTTGCTTTAAAATCTGCCATTATTAATAAAAATCGAAAAACGGCCCCAATTGTATTTTTTGTTTAGCGTTTCAGAATTAGAAATAGAATGAACGGAAGGTACACGGACCAAAGATGTTACTGTGGTACTAAAAACATGCTAAACGCGAAGGAAAAGCTAAAATACTCTTTCCGATTCAATTTGTCATCACACAGATCATTTTTGCATTTTGGATGAAAATGTATTCAATGTTTGTGTTTATCTGGAAAATAAAAACCCATTCAAAAGGAAATCAGCACAAAATCCAATTTTATGGCAATATTTTATTGAAAATCTAATTTTTTTTGTTTGTTTTAAAATCTGCCATATTTAACAAAAATCGAAAAATTGCCCAAATTTTTGTTTTTTGATTAGCGTTTCAGAATTGGAAATGGAATGAACGGAAGGTACACGGACCAAAGATGTTACTGTGATGCTAAAAACATGCTAAACGCGAAGGAAAAGCGAAAATACTCTTTCCGATTCAATTTGTCATCACTCATATCATTTTTGCATTTTGGATGAAAATGTATTCGATTTTTGTGTTCATCTGGAAAATAAAAAAACATTCAAAAGGAAATCAGCACACAATCCAATTGTATGGCAATATTTTATTGAAAATCAAAATGTTTTTGTTTGTTTTAAAATCTGCCATATATAACACAAAGTCGAAAAATTGCCCTAATTTTTGTTTTTTGATTAGCGTTTCAGAATTGGAAACAGAATGAACGGAAGGTACACGAACCAAATATGTTATTGTGATGCTAAAAACATGCTAAACGCGAAGGAAAACCTAAAATACTGCTTCCGGTTCAATTTGTCATCACACAGATAATTTTTGCATTTTGGATGAACATGTATTCGATTTTTGTGTTTATCTGGAAATCAGAAAAAAACATTTAAAAGGCAATCAGCACGAAATCCAATTTTATGGCAATATTTTATTGAAAATCAAAATGTTTTTGTTTGTTTTAAAATCTGCCATATATAACAAAAAGTCGAAAAATTTCCCTAATTTTTGTTTTTTGATTAGCGTTTCAGAATTGGAAACAGAATGAACGGAAGGTACACGGACCAACGATGTTACTGTGATGCTAAAAACATGCTAAACGCGAAGGAAAAGCGAAAATACTCTTTCCGATTCAATTTGTCATCACTCATATCATTTTTGCATTTTGGATGAAAATGTATTCGATTTTTGTGTTTATCTGGAAAATAAAAAAACATTCAAAAGGAAATCAGCACCCAATCCAATTTTATGGCAATATTTTATTGAAAATCAAAATGTTTTTGTTTGTTTTAAAATCTGCCATATATAACAAAAAAGTCGAAAAATTGCCCTAATTTTTGTTTTTTGATTAGCGTTTCAGAATTGGAAACAGAATGAACGGAAGGTACACAAACCAAATATGTTATTGTGATGCTAAAAACATGCTAAACGCAAAGGAAAACCTAAAATACTGCTTCCGGTTCAATTTGTCATCACACAGATAATTTTTGCATTTTGGATGAACATGTATTCGATTTTTGTGTTTATCTGGAAATCAGAAAAAAACATTTAAAAGGAAATCAGCACGAAATCCAATTTTATGGCAATATTTTATTGAAAATCAACATTTTTTTGTTTGTTTTCAAATCTGCCATATATAACAAAAATAAAAAAACTGCCCTAATTTGCCTTTCCGAATTGGAAATAGAATGAACGGAAAGTACATGAACCCTGCTTACTGAGTATTATCGTTTTACTTTTTTTGAAATATAAAATTAAAATTAAAGCGTTTTTTTTAATTTTGTTGTTGCTTTTCAACACCCCCCAAAAAAGCTTTGATTTTGAAACCAAATTCTAAATATACCAATTAGAGATGTCCGATAATGTCTTTTTTGCTGATATTCGATATTCCGATATTGTCCAAATCTTAATTACCGATTCCGATATGAACCGATTCCGATATATACAGTCGTGGAATTAACACATTATTATGCCTAATTTTGTTGTGATGCCCCGCTGGATGCATTAAACTATGTAACAAGGTTTTCCAAAATAAATCAACTCAAGTTATGGAAAAAAATGCCAACATGGCACTGCCATATTTATTATTGAAGTCACAAAGTGCATTATTTTTTTTAACATGCCTCAAAATAGCAGCTTGGAATTTGGGACATGCTCTCCCTGAGAGAGCATGAGGAGGTTGAGGTGGGCGGGGTTGAAGTGTGGGGGGTGGGGTGTATATTGTAGCGTCCCGGAAGAGTTAGTGCTGCAAGGGGTTCTGGGTATTTGTTCTGTTGTGTTTATGTTGTGTTACGGTGCGGATGTTCTCCCGAAATGTGTTTGTCATTCTTGTTTGGTGTGGGTTCACAGTGTGGCGCATATTTGTAACAGTGTTAAAGTTGTTTATACGGTCACCCTCAGTGTGACCTGTATGGCTGTTGACCAAGTATGCATTGCATTCACTTGTGTGTGTGAAAAGCCGTTGATATTATGTGATTGGGCCGGCATGCAAAGGCAGTGCCTTTAAGGTTTATTGGCGCTCTGTACTTCTCCCTATGTCTGTGTACACAGTGGCGTTTTAAAAAGTCATAAATTTTACCTTTTGAAACCGATACTGATCATTTTGAAACTAATACCGATAATTTCCGATGTTACATTTTAAAGCATTTATCGGCCAATAATATCGACAGTCCGATATTATCGGACAATCTTGTTTTTCTATTTTAATTTCCATTTATGAAAAGAAAAACATACACTGACCCACTTTGGTTTCCTAAAATCTATTGTTTTTTCTTTTTAGAAAAGTCTCCAAAATTGTATTGTTCTTGAGTTCGGTGGGGAGTTTGTTCCATATATTTATTGCTTTATTAAAAGAAAAAGAAAAAAAGGCTGACTATCCCAAAACATTTTTACACTGAGGGATGTGACCTTGCCATCAGTTGGAAGTCCGCATTATCTTCAACGTTTGTTCCGATGTTAGTCCAACAAACGACCTAAGTTGTGGAGGTAGGTGATACTGTTTGTCAAGGTGTCTTTTGTTAGCACTCACCAAGGTGGAGATGTGTTATTGATGAGGCAGGAGTTGAAGATGATGTCCCGTCAAAAAGTTGTTCTATCAAAAGTTGGTCAACTTGGTTGCGGTGAAGACAGCACTGACTTGTTGTTATTGTCACCCTTAATTCCCGCTTGGTAAGCATCTTTAAGGCTCACCACAACATAATAGCAACAGTATTTATAGCGCCATGTAGTGACGGATGACTGTCTTTTACAAAGGTATTCCTAAAGAAAATAAAGCAAAGTAACATAAACTCAATGGCATGATTGGACATTTCGAAGAATGGCGGATTTGTTGCAGGTACTCCAGTTACGTTGTATTAAACAGTCATTCCAAATTAAGCTTTTGCCGCATGTCTCGAGGTTGCCCTCCCAAGTCCCGGCTGAGACAAATCTAAATGTAATGTAATGTCCGTACAGCAAGAAATGTGTGTTGCCAGCAATTGTGTTGGATGGAAAAGTTCTGGAGGGAACCCTGCCAAATGTATAATTTGCTTACTGAATGTCCACTGTAGCATTCAATGTTTGGGCAGGTTCAAAACATGTGGCGGACAAGGCTTGTACACTTTGGGCCTGATCTACTAAGGGCTAAATAACACGTGATATATACTGAAGTGTGTGTACTGTTCGTGGGCGCGTTGCCT
This sequence comes from Entelurus aequoreus, assembly GCF_033978785.1. Lineage (NCBI taxonomy): Eukaryota > Metazoa > Chordata > Actinopteri > Syngnathiformes > Syngnathidae > Entelurus > Entelurus aequoreus. The sequence continues at coordinate 69,801,094 of NC_084743.1, read as the reverse complement.
GTGAGCCACTAAGACTGAGTCTACAACTGATAACAAGTGCAAAAGTGGTGCACACAGGCCTATTTAAATGAGGTTATTTTGCGTGTACCTGCTGTGACCATGGAAACGCTCATTTACCTCCACATTTATGGCATCATATGGTCCGACCTGTGCTGTGTTGTCATGTTGTTGACATGCAGCACACAAATATAATCTGTAACGCGTTTTTAGGCTTTTTGATTGATTGAGACTTTTATTAGTAGATTGCACAGTACAGTACATATTCCGTACAATTGACCACTAGATGGTAACACCCGGATACATTTTTCAACTTGTTTAAGTCAGGGTCCACGTTAATCAATTCAAGGCAATGGAGAAGTACAATCTAGAGGGTTACTGAACCTTTGTGACCTCGGGGCCCAACATTTCCACTACAGAGGGCCCTAAGACCCACTCAAATATTAACACTGAATTAGTAATCTTACCTTTGAATTTGTCATTTTTAATAATTATTCCTAACCTATTTACAATTTAACAGGATAAACCTTGTCAAATGATATGAAACCATGTGTTAATCGCAAAGGTTATTATCAAGTCTTAGGTCAGGCTGATTACAAAAATAAATACTAATCAAATATATTGCAAAAGAAAGGACTAATTAAATTAAATTAAGTATAACTAAGTTAATAATAAATAATAATAATAATCTATATGTTTTTCTCACATAAACTGTCAATGAAATTAAAGTGTTTACATTTCTTTTATTTTAATGAATGAAAGAGAAATCAAATTAATGAATAAATACATGCAAATTAAAATACAGCTTCATCACTTTAGTCATAATTTTTGCGCTGAAGAAGCATCTCTATGACTTTAGCTCCAGAATTCTTCTGTTTGGTTGAGATCGTCATTACTGCCACAAGTGGTGGAAAAGCGTATTACAACTTGGTACTGCTGTGGCCCATATGGACCACAGCTGAAAAAATGATTATTTTTTGGCAGCGCTCCAGGGGGCACTCGCGGCCCAACAAATGGCCCCGGCCCTACAGTTAAGAAACACTGTTCTGGACAAAAGGAACTCACTTTTAGCGCGCTAAAGTTCCACATTTACAGCGCCAATGTCACGCCGACCTCACTCTCTCGGCTTCCGTCTGCTCCAACGTTTCACCTTCCCTTTCGTGCTCGCTTCAATAAGCAGTAGTTCATCCTCCATATATTAAACAAAATAAGCAGAGATGTCCGATAATGGCTTTTTTGTCTATATCCGATATTCCGATATTGTCCAATTCTTAATTACCGATTCCGATATCAACCGATACTGATGTATACAGTCGTGGAATTAACACATTATTATGCCTAATTTTGTTGTGATGCCCCGCTGGATGCATTAAACAATGTAACAAGGTTTTCCAAAATAAATCAACTCAAGTTATGGAAAAAAATGCCAACATGGCACTGCCATATTTATTGTTGAAGTCTATTATTGAAGTATTTTCGGCCATGGTGAGAAAACACTTGCGTTTGTTTCCGGAAGTAGGAACATATTTGCTGCCTGATGTCAGAAGTGGGCTGCCATGGAAAAGGAAATAAATGCGCCAAGGAAATCAGTTCAGGCATTGCTTAAAATGACTAAAATACGGTAAATATCGTACATATTACATATTGTTATGATCATGTCTTTAACTACATTCTATATAGACTTGCAGTGTGTATATAAAACTTTGATGGAGGGTGTTGAAGTTGTTTTAGAGGGCTTTGAAGGCTACAACGGTGACTCCCACTAGCGACATCTTTCAAGCGTTTTTATCCTCTTTAAAATCCTAAAAAAATATTGCCTCTTATGATTGTGATTGATAAGCAAAATTCAAAAAAACGTGCAGTTCCCCTTTCAGGCTTTTATGGAATTTACAATAACCCACTGATTCTTAATCTAGTGGTACGCTATATTCAAACACAGTGTTACAGTTCAAACTGTGTGTAAAAATATTAAATAGAATTGTTAAATAAAACCACTGCCTTGTTTTTAATGAATACTTAGTCCTACTATACTACTGTATTTCAATGTTGGTCATTATGGTGGTACTTGGCGAGCCAAGTTTTTCCCGAGGTGGTACTTGATGAGAAAAGTTTGAGAACAGCTGCCATAAACAATTAGAGCACAAGTCCCCCGAACTTTTGTACTCGGGGGCCGCATTGAAGAAATTAAAAAACTATGGCCGCGGTACGGGCTGTATATATATATATATATATATATATATATATATATAAATATATATTTAGTATATATATATATATATATAGACACTACCGTTCAAAAGTTTGGGGTCACATTGAAATGTCCTTATTTTTGAAGGAAAAGCACTGTACTTTTCAATGAAGATAACTTTAAACTAGTCTTAACTTTAAAGAAATACACTCTATACATTGCTAATGTGGTAAATGACTATTCTAACTGCAAATGTCTGGTTTTTGGTGCAATATCTACATAGGTGTATAGAGGCCCATTACCAGCAACTATCACTCCAGTGTTCTAATGGTACAATGTGTTTGCTCATTGGCTCAGAAGGCTAATTGGTGATTAGAAAACCCTTGTGCAATCATGTTCACACATCTGAAAACAGTTTAGCTCGTTACAGAAGCTACAAAACTGACCTTCCTTTGAGCTGATTGAGTTTCTGGAGCATCGCATTTGTGGGGTCAATTAAACGCTCAAAATGGCCAGAAAAAGAGAACTTTCATCTGAAACTCGACAGTCTATTCTTGTTCTTAGAAATGAAAGCTATTCCACAAAATTGTTTGGGTGAACCCAAACTTTTGAACGGTAGTATATATATATATATATATATATATAATAAAATCCCCTGAAGAGCAGGGTAAGGCTTGTAGGGATGAAATAGCCTATGTGTTTTTTCCTGACCTAACGTGTATTCCGCTCTACCCCGGTATTAAACACTGTCTAATGGATAAACCACAGAAACCTTGACTATATATATATATTTATTATATATATATATATATATATATATATATATATATATATATATATATATATATATATATATATATATATATATATATATATATATATATATATACATACATACATAATATATTTCGAGTGCGATGATGTCACGTTATCGATGGGAAAATACATTTTTAGACAATATAATTTGCCTGAGCGGCTAGGAGACACCGAGAGTAACAAGCGGTAGAAAATGGATTAGAAAGGACAGATTAAAAAATAATGATTTAAATGAAAAAATAAACATTTTAAAAATAATTACTTGGGACTTTCCGTGGGCCGGATTTTGGACGCTGGTGGGCCGGATCTGTTTGGGGACCCCTGAATTAGAGGATGTCCAATGGGATAAGTTGTGGCCATTTAATGCAATGCATTTCTGCTTCATGTTGCATTTACACACATATTAACAGCTGACGCAGACCAAAGACCGTTCCATCCATTCCACGGACCCACCCCCTCCCCTTAAATCCCCCATCCTGAGGCCTACATAAATATTTTATCAAGTATAATGGAAATTGTCAAATCAGTCTAATTGTGTAATGCATTATGAAGGCATCAAACTTGAACAAAGCACATATGCTATCATTTCTTTTAACGACAGGACTTGGCAGGGGAGTGCCGGGGCCGGTGGCTTGGTACCCAGGGGGGCCTTCCGAGGGACTAAAGCGGGGTCTGTCAGTAACCGGTGTAGATATATGTCTCTCTGTGCTCTGCCCAGACCTGCCTCGCTCACATTTCATCAAAGGAATCAATTTCTCAAATGTGCACAACTGTGAACCATAATTATATTAGAGCTCCATGGCACTTAGCCATGGCATGAAAGTGATAGAGAGCGGGACAAAAGCAAATAAGTAAAATGCAATGCCCTTTTTTTTATGATTTGCAATATAACTTTATGATGGAGGCAACATTTGGACTGTTTGCAAAGTATTTGTTAAGCTGCGTTTTCCAGTTGAGCATTATGTGTTGTGATAAATATATAGAAGAGTGGGGATACCAGCTCCAAAACCATTGGAAACTAAAGTACCATATTTTTTGGACCGTAGTGTAGGGTTCACCGGATAATAAGACACACTGCTATTTGGGTCTATTTTCATAAAAAAGGCGCACCTAATTATAAGGCGCATTTTTTTTCCCTTTCTACATTTAAAACACTTCCTTATGGTCTACATCAGTGGTCCCCAACCACCGGGGCGCGGCCCGGTACTGGGCCGCGCAAGAAATATATATTTTTTTTAATTTATTTTTTTTTTAATATATTTTTTTTTAAATTAAATCAACATAAAAAACACAATATATACATTATATATCAATATAGATCAATACAGTCTGCAGGGATACAGTCCGTAAGCACATATGATTGTATTTCTTTATGAAAAAAAAAAAAATCCCCCCCCGGTCCGTGGGACAAATTTTCAAGCGTTGACCGGTCCCCAGCTACAAAAAGGTTGGGGACCACTGGTCTACATAACATGTAAGTGTAACGTTTTTTGATCAAAATGTTGCATAGATTACCGTATTTTTCGGACTATAAGGCGCACTTAAAATCCTTTCATTTTCTCAAAACTCGACATTGCCCCTTATAACCCGGTGCGCCTAATGTACGGAATCATTTTGGTTGTGCTTACCAACCTCAAAGCTGTTTTATTTGGTACATGGTGTAATGATAAGTAGAGATGTCCGATAATATCAGGCTGCCGATATTATCGGCCGATATATGCATTAAAATGTAATATCGGAAATTATCGGTATCGTTTTTTTTATTATCAGTATCGTTTTTTTTGTTTTTTTTAATTAAATCAACATAAAAAACACAAGATACACTTACAATTAGTGCACCAACCCAAAAAACCTCCCTCCCCCATTTACACTCATTCACACAAAAGGGTTGTTTCTTTCTGTTATTAATATTCTGGTTCCTACATTATATATCAATACATATCAATACAGTCTGCAAGGGATACAGTCCGTAAGCACACATGATTGTGCGTGCTGCTGGTCCACTAATAGTACTAACCTTTAACAGTTAATTTTACTAATTTTCATTCATTACTAGTTTCTATGTAACTGTTTTTATATTGTTGTACTTTCTTTTTTATTCAAGAAAATGTTTTTAATTTATTTATCTTATTTTACTAATTTTTTAAAAAAGTACCTTATCTTCACCATACCTGGTTGTCCAAATTAGGCATAATAATGTGTTAATTCCACGACTGTATATATCGGTTGATATCGGTATCTGTAATTAAAGAGTTGGACAATATCGGAATATCGGATATCGGCAAAAAGCCATTATCGGACATCCCTAATGATAAGTGTAACCAGTACATGGCAGTCACACATAAGAAATACAAACCCCATTTTCATATGAGTTGGAAAATTGTGTTAGATGTAAATATAAACGGAATACATTGATTTGCAAATCATTTTCAACCCATATTCAGTTGAATATGCTACAAAGACAACATATTTTATATTCAAACTGATAAACTTTTTTTTTTTTTGCAAATAATCATTAACTTTAGAATTTGATGCCAGCAACACGTGACAAAGAAGTTGGGTAAGGTGGAAATAAATACTGATAAATTTGAGGAATGCTCATCAAACACTTATTTGGAACATCCCACAGGTGAACAGGCAAATTGGGAACAGGTGGGTGCCATGATTGGGTATAAAAGTAGATTCCATGAAATGCTCAGTCATTCACAAACAAGGATGGGGCGAGGGTCACCACTTTGTCTACAAATGCGTGAGCAAATTGTTGAACAGTTTAAGAAAAACCTTTCTCAACCAGCTATTGCAAGGAATTTAGGGATTTCACTATCTACGGTCCGTAATATCATCAAAGGGTTCAGAGAATCTGGAGAAATCACTGCACGTAAGCAGCTAAGCCCGTGACCTTCGATCCCTCAGGCTGTACTGCATCAACAAGCGACATCAGTGTGTAAAGGATATCACCACATGGGCTCAGGAACACTTCAGAAACCCACTGTCAGTAACTACAGTTGGTCGCTACATCTGTAAGTGCAAGTTAAACTTCTCTTATGCAAGGCGAAAACCATTTATCAACAACACCCAGAAACGCCGTCGGCTTCGCTGGGCCTGAGCTCATCTAAGATGGACTGATACAAAGTGTAAAAGTGTTCTGTGGTCTGACGAGTCCACATTTCAAATTGTTTCTGGAAACTGTGGACGTCGTGTCCTCCGGACCAAAGAGGAAAAGAACCATCCAGATTGTTATAGGCGCAAAGTAGAAAAGCCAGCATCTGTGATGGTATGGGGGTGTATTAGTGCCCAAGACATGGGTAACTTACACATCTGTGAAGGCGCCATTAATGCTGAAAGGTACATACAGGTTTTGGAGCAACATATGTTGCCATCCAAGCAACGTTACCATGGACGCCCCTGCTTATTTCAGCAAGACAATGCCAAGCCACGTGTTACATCAACGTGGCTTCATAGTAAAAGAGTGCGGGTACTAGACTGGCCTGCCTGTAGTCCAGACCTGTCTCCCATTGAAAATGTGTGGCGCATTATGAAGCCTAAAATACCACAACGGAGACCCCCGGACTGTTGAACAACTTAAGCTGTACATCAAGCAAGAATGGGAAAGAATTCCACCTGAGAAGCTTAAAAAATGTGTCTCCTCAGTTCCCAAACATTTACTGAGTGTTGTTAAAAGGAAAGGCCATGTAACACAGTGGTGAACATGCCCTTTCCCAACTACTTTGGCACGTGTTGCAGCCATGAAATTTTAAGTTAATTATTATTTGCAAAAAATAAAAATAAAGTGTATGAGTTTGAACATCAAATATCTTGTCTTTGTAGTGCATTCAATTGAATATAGGTTGAAAAGGATTTGCAAATCATTGTATTCAGTTTATATTTACATCTAACACAATTTCCCAACTCATATGGAAACGGGGTTTGTACGTGTCGACTGCAATATGACGCCAGTAAACAACACCAAAACTTTAGATGTTCTATTGAGAATATAGAACTTTACACACGGTGCTCAAAAAGCTATGAAGCAACACCGCTTGATGGATTGTCGGCGTGTTACGGCTACAGTAGTCAGACATACTTTTCAACATACAAGTACTGGTATGGTGTGTGTGTATAAGGACCGCAAAATAACATCATTATCGGGCGTTTTTTTCCGCAATATTATGCAAAACCAAATTTTCTTACCTTCTGGTACTTGCCGATGTATATTTTGAATGTGCGTAAGTCCTGAAAATTTGCGCACGTCTGCCTTTGTAGTTCGTGGCGACACCGTTGTCGATAAGCTTCTTCTTTTTCTCTATCCTATTGTTATGGGACATTCATGTTCCGCTGTTGCCATTACTAATATAAAGTAGTGTAAAGTTCTAACTTATATCTGTCATTCGACTCGCTATGGAAGCGCTAAAAACTACCGGTGTAGTGAGTTTACATTATTCACCCAAGGAACTTTAGTTATTAGAGAGTTCCGGTCCGACGTTTTTTCACAGGACACATTTCCGGCGTTGTTGTTGCACTAGTAAACCACGTATGAGGAGATTTAAGTGAAGTCTGAATGTCATTTAAACGGTTAGCTCTATCTTTTGACACTTCTTCCACTCCCGTCCGGCACCGGTACCAAAATATCTATCGGGACAACCCTAGTTAGAACTGTACGCTACTTCGTATCAGAAATGACAAAAGCGCAGGATGAAAGCCCCACGATGAGAGGATAGATAACAAGAAAGAGCTTATTGACTACGACGCAAACTACAATGGCGAACGTGCGCAAATTATCGGGACTAATGCCAATCCCAAATGCACATCAGCAGGTACCAATAAGTAAGAAACTTTGAGCAATCTACTAATAAAAGTTTCAATCAATCAATCAATTTTCAAATTCAAATTTTCCAAATAGTTCAATACTCAAATCAAAACTAGAGCAAAATCATAAAAATAAGTACGGTACTGTAATTTATAGAGTGCCATATAAATTGAATAATCGAAAAAAATCCATTCAAAACAAAAAAAAAAAAAAAGAGAGAACATGACATGCTGTTGTTGCATAAACTCCGTAAGGAAAATGAAGTAATTTAGCCCTCGCATATAGAAGCACAACTGCAACTAAAGTAGTGCCACCTCAGGAAACACTCCACCAACCACCATAATGACTAACATTAAAACACAGTAACGTAGTAGGCCTGAGTATTCATTAAAAACAAGGCAGAGGTGTTATTTACCAAGTATATTCAATATTTTTGGCCACTCTCACATTACACTCGGCTTGAACAGTAACACTGTGTTTGAATCATCATCGGCGGTCACTCGAACGAGTATGACGATCCTCCTGGTAGGGGTGTATCCCTTTATGGAGGATGCCTGTGCGGGACTTTGTTTTACGTGGAGAGACTGGTGCACAGACAGTCACCACACGATCCTTGACAGAAACGGGCCAGGGTCCAGTGGCATGGAGTCCAAGACGACTGGGGACCCTTTTCTGCTGCAGCCTTCTTCCGCCACCGTAGCCGTTGAGGTCGTCACCGTATCCCTGGCTAGGGGGCAGTCAGGTACTAGGCAAGGGCCACCTGGGGTAACAGTAGTAAAGGGGTTAACCTCCTAGTGCCCCAAGACCCCATAGAGGACATTTGTGTTTGAATACAGGAACATAAAACACTGTACTTTCATAAAAATATTGTTTTATTATTTTTCAACATTGTAAGCATTGTTGTTCTCCTGTATGCGACAGACTTCTGGTTGTTTTTAGATAACAATTTGGTTAAATCGTTCCCCCTTCGGACAACAATCTACTTGCAGGGAGAAATGAGAGATGGCTTGTTGTCTTTACACAGCGGCAATCGATCGGGGGTTCAAGGGCATAAAGTGTGAAAGTGTGCAAGTTGCTTTTCCATCCGTTTACTTATCAAGATCCCATTCATTTGCATTGCATTAAAAATAAATGCACTCTGCTAATCTTTCATATTGATTATCCCAGTAGCTTAGCGCTGAAATGAAATCCACACATGTCTTTAGTGCAACCCTCCCTCTCTCTTCCTGTCTGTCATCCTCCGATGCATCTTCCCCTCCTCACCCTGTCCAAACATACGTCTTTATCAAGTGGCTGTTGTCAGACATTAGATAATTAATAGGCTATTTGTCAGGCCTGTGAGAAACATGTTGAAATCCCCCGAGCAGCTCCCCCGGATAAATCCTGCCGCGCACACGGGCCTCTTTGTTGTGTCAGCCTGCCATCGGCGCTGCAGACTCGCCATTAAAGCGCCCTCATTATTAATCACAATAATGCTAATTAATTAGGTGTCCGTGTGTGCACAGGGGGGACCGGCTCCGAGTTTCGGTTTGTTGTGAGATGTTAATTGGTTAGCGCGACTTAATGGAGTGTTTTTCATTCGACTCATTCAGAGCTGAATAAACAGACGATGCTCATTAATTAGGAGCGTGTTAAGAGGTTTTGCCGTGTTACCCCGTTCAGCACGGGTGTGTGTGTGTGTGTGTGTGTGTTTGTTAGAGCTGCGAATCTATGGGCACCGCACGATTCGATTCTCGGGGGCAATGATTTGATTCGGAATCAATTTTCGATTCGAATAAGTTAAAGTCACACACACGCTAGGTGTGGTGAATTTTGTCCTCTGCATTTGACCCATCCCCTTGTTCAACCCCTGGGAGGTGAGGGGAGCAGTGAGCAGCAGCGGTGGTCACGCCCGGGGATTATTTTTTGGGGATTTAACCCCCAGTTCCAACCCTTGATGCTGAGTGCCAAGCAGGGAGGTAATGGGACCCATTTTTATAGTCTTTGGTATGACTCGGCCGGGGTTTGAACTCACGACCTACCGATCTCAGGGCGGACACTCTAACCACATAATAATAATAAATAATAACATTGGGTGCCAGTTCTATGATTAACCACATTCCTCCATAAAATAGATAAACATATTGCTTAAAAGAAAAGTTTTCGTTTTAATTAGATTCTACCCAAACATTTTATAAAGTCAGATACAAATAAGGCAACAAGATCAAGTGTCCCACACTTCTCTTTTCTGAAGTAAACCTGTACAACAGATATAGGCATCCGCATCAACAATATGATTTGCCTGAGTGGCTGGACAGGACAGATAAAAAAAAAATAATAATAATAAAATCCCCTGAAGAGCAGGGAAAAACTTGCGAAACAGGCTTGTCAGGATGAAATAGTCTTTGTGGTTTTTTTCCTGACCTAATGTATAACACACACACACATATATATATATATATATATATATATATATATATGATTTGCCTGAGTGGCTGGACAGGACAGATACATGATATAAAATCCCCTGAAGTGTAGGGAAAACCTGCAAAACAGGTTTGTAGGGTTGAAATAGCCTCTGTGTTTTTTTCCTGACCTAACGTATAACACATATGTATATATATATATATATATGTATATATATATATATATATATATATATATATATATATATATATATATATATATATATATATATATATATATATATACTGTATATATATACACTACCGTTCAAAAGTTTGGGGTCACCCAAACCATTTTGTGGAATAGCCTTCATTTCTAAGAACAAGAATAGACTGTCGAGTTTCAGATGAAAGTTCTCTTTTTCTGGCCATTTTGAGCGTTTAATTGACCCCACAAATGTGATGCTCCAGAAACTCAATCTGCTCAAAGGAAATGTCAGTTTTGTAGCTTCTGTAACGAGCTAAACTGTTTTCAGGTGTGTGAACATGATTGCACAAGGGTTTTCTAATCATCAATTAGCCTTCTGAGCCAATGAGCAAACACATTGTACCATTAGAACACTGGAGTGATAGTTGCTGGAAATGGGCCTCTATACACCTATGTAGATATTGCACCAAAAACCAGACATTTGCAGCTAGAATAGTCATTTACCACATTGGCAATGTATAGAGTGTATTTCTTTAAAGTTAAGACTAGTTTAAAGTTATCTTCATTGAAAAGTACAG
>NC_084743.1:69788665-69790096 GCF_033978785.1 Entelurus aequoreus | reverse complement strand
CCACTCTGTAATACACTAAAAACTAGGGATGTGACTCTCACAACAACTCACAATTCGATTTGATTTAGATTCTTAGGGTGACTATTCTCCATATTTTCATGGATAAATGTCCACCTTTCAGATATTATTGTAACGCCCTTGACTGGCATTAGACTCATCTACCAGTGATACGCTATTCAGTGATACAATGTTGCCTCTATAAAAACAACACATTTTTAAGGTAGCAGGGTTTAATCTAAGCATCAGGGCCGCCCCTCCTTATCACGTGCTGTGCCTAAGGCCTCGAGATGCGCGGGGGCACCCGTCTCGTGTGAATAAGTGCATGTAAAATGTCAATTAATTAGTGACTGGGTGCTTCATATGAAACATTTCCACAAACCAATTCTTAGTCATTTCCTGCTACTTCACCGATATGAATATAATGGCAAATTTCCAGCGTAAAAAAAGTTTGTTGTTTTTTAATTGAAATGTATTTAAAATTATGAGTAGATTTGGAATTGTAATAAACAAAAGCGCGATTTCAATGCAAATCCTTTTTTTTTTTTTTTTAATTAAAAATCTTGTCCTTCACTTTATAAGCTTTTATACAAGTTGAATTTTAACTAGTTTACTGTCACACAATGCTTGTATTTAAAGAAACTAAATGTTCACAAATATTTGTTTTGAGAGAAATATCCAATAGCAGGTGTTCAGGGAAAATCCCATGAAGAGCAAGGAAACCTGTGAAACAGGCTTGTAGGGATGAAATAGCCTCTGCATTTTTTCCTGACCTAACATATACATATACATATTTTTATATTTATATATATATATATATATATATATATATATATATATATATATATATATATATATATATATATATATATATATATAGTCAAGGTTTCTGTGGTTTATCCGTTATATAGTGCTCAAGACCGGGGTAGAGCGGAATATACGTTAGGTCAGGAAAAAACACAGAGACTATTTTATCCCTAAAATCCCTAAAAAAAAATCCCCCGAAGAGCAGGGAAACCTGCGAAACATCCAATAGCAGGTGTTTGCTGGGCCCTGACAACGACCTACAGTGTTTAATTCTAGACTTCCATGCAGGCAGAAAACAATTACCCCAAAAAGGGCACACTTTTACCGTGTTGTCTGGTTGAGTCAGCTCCTCCAAAACATGGAAATTAAGTTCCATAACCAAAAACATAAAGTACTCGAGTGCTCGCCATTCAGAGCGGGATGTTTGCCATCCCACAATCATAAACCAGACATCCTCTGCACCTTTCCAGGAATGCACCAGGTCTGCATGTTGCTCTGAGCTTTGGAAAGTATCTGCCGCTTTGCACGTTATTGTATGTAGCAAGTTCTATAACTAAGTTAAGCTGGAATGATGCTGTGTTTGCACAAGACAAGTAGAGTGGAAAAAGTCTCAAACTATTCACATCC
>NC_084743.1:69721165-69783665 GCF_033978785.1 Entelurus aequoreus | reverse complement strand
GAACGTGACGTGGAGCAGGTTGGCTCGTCGTTAGAGTGCTAGATTGAAAGGGTAGGGCCAGGCGGGGTGACTAACTGCACCTCCCTCTGAAAAAGAAACTCCATCTGCATCCAACATTGAGACAGATGAGACCAATTTGGCTCCTTAAATTTCTGGCTTGTGATGGATGTGAAATGGCTGAGAGCAGAAAAAAAAAAAAAAAAAAGGTTTGCGGAAGCGTGAAAGCTTACATCAGAGGCGGGACAGGTGAGAAAACAGGAGACAGTCGAGATAAAACAGAAGGTAAACAAGATTTTTGGTATCACTTTAAGGTTACAGCCGTCCCTTGTTTATCCCGGCTAATTGTTTCCAGGCCTGACTGTGGTAAACAACTTTCCACAAAGTAGGATTATAATTACCATACTTTCCGGACTATGGATATAAACCACACCCCGTAAATTTGAGAAGAATAAACATGTGTTTACATATATTAGCCACACTGGACTATATGTATATGCACTATTGCCAAAAGGATTCGGCCACCCATCCAAATGATGAGAATCAGGTGTCCTAACCACTTGGCCCAGCCACAGGTGTATAAAATCAAGCACTTAGGCATGGAGACTGTTTCTACAAACATTCGTGAAAGAATGGGCCTGGAACTGTCATAGGATGCCACCTGTGCAACAAATCCAGTCGTGAAATTTCCTCGCTCCTAAATATTCCAAAGTCAACTTTATTATAGGAATGGTGAAAAGTTTGTGAACAACAGCAACTCAGCCACCAAGTGGTAGGCCACGTAAACTGACAGAGAGGGTTCGGTGGATGCTGAAGCGCATAGTGCAAAGACTTTCTGCACAGTCAGTTGCTACAGAGCTCCAAACTTCATGTGACCTTCCAATTAGCCCACGTACAGTACGCAGAGAGCTTCATGGAATGGGTTTTCATGGCCGTGCAGCTGTATCTAAGCCATACATCACCAAGTCCAATGCAAAGCGTGGGATGCAGTGGTGTAAAGCACGTCGCCACTGGACTCTAGAGCGGTGGAGACGCCTTCTCTGGAGTGATGAATCAAGCTTTTCCATCTGGCAATCTGATGGACGAGTCTGGGTTTGGAGGTTGTTTATCTGGAAAAATTAAAATCCATGAAAGGAAAACAGCACAAAATCCAATTTTATGGCAATATTTTATTGAAAGTCAACCCCATTTTGTTTGCTTTAAAATCTGCCATTATTTATAAAAATCGAAAAACGGCCCCAATTGTATTTTTTGTTTAGCGTTTCAGAATTAGAAATAGAATGAACGGAAGGTACACGGACCAAAGATGTTACTGTGGTACTAAAAACATGCTAAACGCGAAGGAAAAGCTAAAATACTCTTTCCGATTCAATTTGTCATCACACAGATCATTTTTGCATTTTGGATGAAAATGTATTCGATGTTTGTGTTTATCTGGAAAATAAAAACCCATTCAAAAGGAAATCAGCACAAAATCCAATTTTATGGCAATATTTTATTGAAAATCAAATTTTTTTTGTTTGTTTTAAAATCTGCCATATATAACAAAAATCGAAAAATTGCCCTAATTTTTGTTTTTTGATTAGCGTTTCAGAATTGGAAATAGAATGAACGGAAGGTACACGGACCAAAGATGTTATTGTGATGCTAAAAACATGCTAAACGCGAAGGAAAAGCGAAAATACTCTTTCCGATTCAACTTGTCATCACTCATATCATTTTTGCATTTTGGATGAAAATGTATTCGATTTTTGTGTTTATCTGGAAAATAAAAAAACATTCAAAAGGAAATCAGCACACAATCCAATTTTATGGCAATATTTTATTGAAAATCAAATTTTTTTTGTTTGTTTTAAAATCTGTCATATATAACAAAAATCGAAAAATTGCCCTAATTTTTGTTTTTTGATTAGCGTTTCAGAATTGGAAATAGAATGAACGGAAGGTACACGGACCAAATATGTTACTGTGATGCTAAAAACATGCTAAACGCGAAGGAAAAGCGAAAATACTCTTTCCGATTCAATTTGTCATCACTCATATCATTTTTGCATTTTGGATGAAAATGTATTCGATTTTTGTGTTTATCTGGAAAATAAAAACCCATTCAAAAGGAAATCAGCACAAAATCCAATTTTATGGCAATATTTTATTGAAAATCAAAATGTTTTTGTTTGTTTTAAAATCTGCCATATACAACAAAAAGTCAGAAAATTGCCCTAATTTTTGTTTTTTGATTAGCGTTTCAGAATTGGAAACAGAATGAACGGAAGGTACACGAACCAAATATGTTATTGTGATGCTAAAAACATGCTAAACGCGAAGGAAAACCGGTTCAATTTGTCATCACACAGATAATTTTTGCATTTTGGATGAACATGTAATCGATTTTTGTGTTTATCTGGAAATCAGAAAAAAACATTTAAAAGGAAATCAGCACAAAATCCAATTTTATGGCAATATTTTATTGAAAATCAACATTTTTTTGTTTGTTTTAAAATCTGCCATATATAACAAAAATAAAAAAACTGCCCTAATTTGCCTTTCCGAATTGGAAATAGAATGAACGGAAAGTACATGAACCCTGCTTACTGAGTATTATCGTTTTTCTTTTTTTGAAATATAAAATTAAAATTAAAGCGTTTTTTTTTATTTTGTTGTTGCTTTTCAACACCCCCCAAAAAAGCTTTGATTTTGAAACCAAATTCTAAATATACCAATTAGAGATATCCGATAATGTCTTTTTTGCCGATATTCGATATTCCGATATTGTCCAACTCTTAATTACCGATTCCGATATCAACCGATTCCGATATCAACCGATTCCGATATATACAGTCGTGGAATTAACACAATATTATGCCTAATTTTGTTGTGATGCCCCGCTGGATGCATTAAACTATGTAACAAGGTTTTCCAAAATAAATCAACTCAAGTTATGGAAAAAAATGCCAAAATGGCACTGCCATATTTATTATTGAAGTCACAAAGTGCATTATTTATTTTAACATGCCTCAAAACAGCAGCTTGGAATTTGGGACATGCTCTCCCTGAGAGAGCATGAGGAGGTTGAGGTGGGCAGGGTTGAAGTGTGGGGGGTGGGGTGTATATTGTAGCGTCCCGGAAGAGTTAGTGCTGCAAGGGGTTCTGGGTATTTGTTCTGTTGTGTTTATGTTGTGTTACGGTGCGGATGTTCTCCCGAAATGTGTTTGTCATTCTTGTTTGGTGTGGGTTCACAGTGTGGCGCATATTTGTAACAGTGTTAAAGTTGTTTATACGGTCACCCTCAGTGTGACCTGTATGGCTGTTGACCAAGTATGCGTTGCATTCACTTGTGTGTGTGAAAAGCCGTTGATATTATGTGATTGGGCCGGTATGCAAAGGCAGTGCCTTTAAGGTTTATTGGCGCTCTGTACTTCTCCCTATGTCTGTGTACACAGTGGCGTTTTAAAAAGTCATAAATTTTACCTTTTGAAACCGATACTGATCATTTTGAAACTAATACCGATAATTTCCGATGTTACATTTTAAAGCATTTATCGGCCAATAATATCGACAGTCCGATATTATCGGACAATCTTTTTTTTCTATTTTAATTTCCATTTATGAAAAGAAAAACATACACTGACCCACTTTGGTTTCCTAAAATCTATTGTTTTTTCTTTTTAGAAAAGTCTCCAAAATTGTATTGTTCTTGAGTTCGGTGGGGAGTTTGTTCCATATATTTATTGCTTTATTAAAAAAATTTAAAAAAAGGCTGACTATCCCAAAACATTTTTACACTGAGGGATATGACCTTGCCATCAGTTGGAAGTCCGCATTATCCTCAACGTTTGTTCTGATGTTAGTCCAACAAACGACCTAAGTTGTGGAGGTAGATGATACTGTTTGTCAAGGTGTCTTTTGTTAGCACTCACCAAGGTGGAGATGTGTTATTGATGAGGCAGGAGTTGAAGATGATGTCCCGTCAAAAAGTTGTTCTATCAAAAGTTGGTCAACTTGGTTGCGGTGAAGACAGCACTGACTTGTTGTTATTGTCACCCTTAATTCCCGCTTGGTAAGCATCTTTAAGGCTCACCACAACATAATAGCAACAGTATTTATAGCGCCATGTAGTGACGGATGACTGTCTTTTACAAAGGTATTCCTAAAGAAAATAAAGCAAAGTAACATAAACTCGATGGCATGATTGGACATTTCGAAGAATGGCGGATTTGTTGCAGGTACTCCAGTTACGTTGTATTAAACAGTCATTCCAAATTAAGCTTTTGCCGCATGTCTCGAGGTTGCCCTCCCAAGTCCCGGCTGAGACAAATCTAAATGTAATGTAATGTCCGTACAGCAAGAAATGTGTGTTGCCAGCAATTGTGTTGGATGGAAAAGTTCTGGAGGGAACGCTGCCAAATGTATAATTTGCTTACTGAATGTCCACTGTAGCATTCAATGTTTGGGCAGGTTCAAAACATGTGGCGGACAAGGCTTGTACACTTTGGGCCTGATCTACTAAGGGCTAAATAACACGTGATATATACTGAAGTGTGTGTACTGTTCGTGGGCGCGTTGCCTGTGAGCCACTAAGACTGAGTCTACAACTGACAACAAGTGCAAAAGTGGTGCACAAAGGCCTATTTAAATGAGGTTATTTTGCGTGTACCTGCTGTGACCATGGAAACGCTCATTTACCTCCACATTTATGGCATCATATGGTCCGACCTGTGCTGTGTTGTCATGTTGTTGACATGCAGCACACAAATATAATCTGTAACACGTTTTTAGGCTTTTTGATTGATTGAGACTTTTACTAGTAGATTGCATAGTACAGTACATATTCCGTACAATTGACCACTAAATGGTAGCACCCGGATACATTTTTCAACTTGTTTAGGTCAGGGTCCACGTTAATCAATTCAAGGCAATGGAGAAGTACAATCTAGAGGGTTACTGAACCTTTGTGACCTCGGGGCCCAACATTTCCACTACAGAGGGCCCTAAGACCCACTCAAATATTAACACTGAATTAGTAATCTTACCTTTGAATTTGTCATTTTTAATAATTATTCCTAACCTATTTACAATTTAACAGGATAAACCTTGTCGAATGATATGAAACCATGTGTTAATCGCAAAGGTTATTATCAAGTCTTAGGTCAGGCTGATTACAAAAATAAATACTAATCAAATATATTGCAAAAGAAAAGACTAATTAAATTAAATTAAGTATAACTAAGTTAATAATAAATAATAATAATAATCAATATTTTTTTCTCAAATAAACTCAATGAAATTAAAGTGTTTACATTTTTTTTTATTTTAATGAATGAAAGATAAATCAAATTAATGAATAAATACATGCAAATTAAAATACAGCTTCATCACTTTAGTCATAATTTTTGCGCTGAAGAAGCATCTCTATGACTTTAGCTCCAGAATTCTTCTGTTTGGTTGAGATTGTCATTGCTGCCACAAGTGGTGGAAAAGCGTATTACAACTTGGTACTGCTGTGGCCCATATGGACCACAGCTGCAAAACTGATTATTTTTTGGCAGCGCTCCACGGGGCACTCGCGGCCCAACAAATGGCCCCGGCCCTACAGTTAAGAAACACTGTTCTGGACAAAAGGAACTCACTTTTAGCATGCTAAAGTTCCACATTTACAGCGCCAATGTCACGCCGACCTCACTCTCTCGGCTTCCGTCTGCTCCAACGTTTCACCTTCCCTTTCGTGCCCGCTTCAATAAGCAGTAGTTCATCCTCCATATACTAAACAAAATAAGTAGAGATGTCCGATAATGGCTTTTTTGTCTATATCCGATATTCCGATATTGTCCAATTCTTAATTACCGATTCCGATATCAACCGATACCGATGTATACAGTCGTGGAATTAACACATTATTATGCCTAATTTTGTTGTGATGCCCCGCTGGATGCATTAAACAATGTAACAAGGTTTTCCAAAATAAATCAACTCAAGTTATGGAAAAAAATGCCAACATGGCACTGCCATATTTATTATTGAAGTCTATTATTGAAGTATTTTCGGGAGGGGCACTGTAATTCGGGAGTCTCCCGGGAAAACCGAGAGGGTTGGCATGTATGACTGGGAGACGCAACTGCTCTGTACTTCTCCCTACGACCGTGTACCACTCCGTGCAGCGGCGTTTTAAAAAGTCATACATTTTACTTTTTGAAACCGATACCGATAATTTCCGATATTACATTTGAAAGCATTTATCGGCCGATAATATCGGCAGTCCGATATTATCGGACATCTCTAAAAATAAGGTTGTAAATCCTCATTTGACCGAAAAAAGTTGTCTTTGTTGTCTGTTACCAAGTCTGCCATGGTGAGAAAACACTCGCGTTTGTTTCCGGAAGTAGGAACATATTTGCTGCCTGATGTCAGAAGTGGGCTGCCATGGAAAAGGAAATAAATGCGCCAAGGAAATCAGTTCAGGCATTGCTTAAAATGACTAAAATACGGTAAATATCGTACATATTATATATTGTTATGATCATGTCTTTAACTACATTCTATATAGACTTGCAGTGTGTATATAAAACTTTCATGGAGGGTGTTGAAGTTGTTTTAGAGGGCTTTGAAGGCTACAACGGTGACTCCCACTAGCGACATCTTTCAAGCGTTTTTATCCTCTTTAAAATCCTAAAAAAATCTTGCCTCTTATGATTGTGATTGATAAGCAAAATTCAAAAAAACGTGCAGTTCCCCTTTCAGGCTTTTATGGAATGTACAATAACCCACTGATTCTTAATCTAGTGGTACGCCAAATAATCACTTGTTTAAAGTACAGTCTTTTATTTTCCTATATTCAAACACAGTGTTACAGTTCAAACTGTGTGTAAAAATATTAAATAGAATTGTTAAATAAAACCACTGCCTTGTTTTTAATGAATACTTAGTCCTACTATACTACTGTATTTCAATGTTGGTCATTATGGTGGTACTTGGCGAGCCAAGTTTTTCCCGAGGTGGTACTTGATGAGAAAAGTTTGAGAACAGCTGCCATAAACAATTAGAGCACAAGTCCCCCGAACTTTTGTACTCGGGGGGCCGCATTGAAGAAATTAAAAAACTATAGCCGCGGTACGGGCTGTATATATATATATATATATATATATATATATATATATATATATATATATATATATATATATATATATATATATATATATATATATATATGTATAGACACTACCGTTCAAAAGTTTGGGGTCACATTGAAATGTCCTTATTTTTTAAGGAAAAGCACTGTTCTTTTCAATTAAGATAACTTTAAACTAGTCTTAACTTTAAAGAAATACACTCTATACATTGCTAATGTGGTAAATGACTATTCTAACTGCAAATGTCTGGTTTTTGGTGCAATATCTACATAGGTGTATAGAGGCCCATTTCCAGCAACTATCACTCCAGTGTTCTAATGGTACAATGTGTTTGCTCATTGGCTCAGAAGGCTAATTGATGATTAGAAAACCCTTGTGCAATCATGTTCACACATCTGAAAACAGTTTAGCTCGTTACAGAAGCTACAAAACTGACCTTCCTTTGAGCAGATTGAGTTTCTGGAGCATCGCATTTGTGGGGTCAATTAAACGCTCAAAATGGCCAGAAAAAGACAACTTTCATCTGAAACTCGACAGTCTATTCTTGTTCTTAGAAATGAAAGCTATTCCACAAAATTGTTTGGGTGAACCCAAACTTTTGAACGGTAGTATATATATATATATATATAATAAAATCCCCTGAAGAGCAGGGTAAGGCTTGTAGGGATGAAATAGCCTATGTGTTTTTTCCTGACCTAACGTGTATTCCGCTCTACCCCGGTATTGAGCACTGTATAATGGATAAACCACAGAAACCTCGACTATATATATATATATATATATATATATATATATATATATACATACATACATACATAATATATTTCGAGTGCGATGATGTCACGTTATCGATGGGAAAATACATTTTTAGACAATATGATTTGCCTGAGCGGCTAGGAGACACTGAGAGTAACAAGCGGTAGAAAATGGATTAGAAAGGACAGATTAAAAAATAATAATTTAAATGAAAAAATAAACATTTTAAAAATAATAACTTGGGACTTTCCGTGGGCCGGATATTGGACGCTGGTGGGCCGGATCTGTTTGGGGACCCCTGAATTAGAGGATATCCAATGGGATAAGTTGTGGCCATTTAATGCAATGCATTTCTGCTTCATGTTGCATTTACACACATTTTAACAGCTGACGCAGACCAAAGACCGTTCCATCCATTCCACGAACCCACCCCCTCCCCTTAGATCCCCCATCCTGAGGCCTACATAAATATTTTATCAAGTATAATGGAAATTGTCAAATCAGTCTAATTGTGTAATGCATTATGAAGGCATCAAACTTGAACAAAGCACATATGCTATCATTTCTTTTAACGACAGGACTTGGCAGGGGAGTGCCGGGGCCGGTGGTTTGGTACCCAGGGGGGCCTTCCGAGGGACTAAAGCGGGGTCTGTCAGTAACCGGTGTAGATATATGTCTCTCTGTGCTCTGCCCAGACCTGCCTCGCTCACATTTCATCAAAGGAATCAATTTCTCAAATGTGCACAACTGTGAACCATAATTATATTAGAGCTCCATGGCACTTAGCCATGGCATGAAAGTGATAGAGAGCGGGACGAAAGCAAATAAGTAAAATGCAATGCCCTTTTTTTTTATGATTTGCAATATAACTTTATGATGGAGGCAACATTTGGACTGTTTGCAAAGTATTTGTTAAGCTGCGTTTTCCAGTTGAGCATTATGTGTTGTGATAAATATATAGAAGAGTGGGGATACCAGCTCTAGTAAAAATGGTTCAGTCAAGTAAACCATTGGAAACTAAAGTACCATATTTTTTGGACCGTAGTGTAGGGTTCACCGGATAATAAGACACACTGCTATTTGGGTCTATTTTCATAAAAAAGGCGCATTTTTTTTCCCTTTCTACATTTAAAACACTTCCTTATGGTCTACATCAGTGGTCCCCAACCACCGGGGCGCGGCCCGATACTGGGCCGCGCAAGAAATAAAAAAATAATAATTATTATTATTATTATTTTATTTTATTTTTGTATTAAATCAACATAAAAAACACAATATATACATTATATATCAATATAGATCAATACAGTCTGCAGGGATACAGTCCGTAAGCACATATGATTGTATTTCTTTATGAAAAAAAAAAAAAATCCCCCCCCGGTCCGTGGGACAAATTTTCAAGCGTTGACCGGTCCCCAGCTACAAAAAGGTTGGGGACCACTGGTCTACATAACATGTAAGTGTAAAGTTTTTTGATCAAAATGTTGCATAGATTACCGTATTTTTCGGACTATAAGGCGCACTTAAAATCCTTTCATTTTCTCAAAACTCGACATTGCCCCTTATAACCCGGTGCGCCTAATGTACGGAATCATTTTGGTTGTGCTTACCAACCTCAAAGTTGTTTTTTTTGGTACATGGTGTAATGATAAGTAGAGATGTATGCGGCCGATATATGCGTTAAAATGTAATATCGGAAATGATCGGTATCGTTTTTTTTATTATCGGTATCGTTTTTTTTTGTTTTTTTTTTAATTAAATCAACATAAAAAACACAAGATACACTTACAATCAGTGCACCAACCCAAAAAACCTCCCTCCCCCATTTACACTCATTCACACAAAAGGGTTGTTTCTTTCTGTTATTAATATTCTGGTTCCTACATTAAATATCAATATATATCAATACAGTCTGCAAGGGATACAGTCCGTAAGCACACATGATTGTGCGTGCTGCTGGTCCACTAATAGTACTAACCTTTAACAGTTAATTTTACTAATTTTCATTCATTACTAGCTTCTATGTAACTGTTTTTATATTGTTGTACTTTCTTTTTTATTCAAGAAAATGTTTTTAATTTATTTATCTTATTTTACTAATTTTTCTAAAAAGTACCTTATCTTCACCATACCTGGTTGTCCAAATTAGGCATAATAATGTGTTAATTCCACGACTGCATATATCGGTTGATATCGGTATCGGTTGATATCGGTATCGGTAATTAAAGAGTTGGACAATATCGGAATATCGGATATCGGCAAAAAGCCATTATCAGACATCCCTAATGATAAGTGTAACCAGTACATGGCAGTCACACATAAGAAATACAAACCCCATTTTCATATGAGTTGGAAAATTGTGTGAGATGTAAATATTAATGGAATACATTGATTTGCAAATCATTTTCAACCCATATTCAGTTGAATATGCTACAAAGACAACATATTTTATGTTCAAACTGATAAACTTTTTTTTTTTTGTGCAAGTAATCATTAACTTTAGAATTTGATGCCAGCAACACGTGACAAAGAAGTTGGGAAAGGTGGAAATAAATACTGATAAATTTGAGGAATGCTCATCAAACACTTATTTGGAACATCCCACAGGTGAACAGGCAAATTGGGAACAGGTGGGTGCCATGATTGGGTATAAAAGGAGATTCCATGAAATGCTCAGTCATTCACAAACAAGGATGGGGCGAGGGTCACCACTTTGTCAACAAATGCGTGAGCAAATTGTTGAACAGTTTAAGAAAAACCTTTCTCAACCAGCTATTGCAAGGAATTTAGGGATTTCACCATCTACGGTCCATAACATCATCAAAGGGTTCGGAGGATCTGGAGAACTCACTGCACGTAAGCAGCTAAGCCCGTGACCTTCGATCCCTCAGGCTGTACTGCATCAACAAGCGACATCAGTGTGTAAAGGATATCACCACATGGGCTCAGGAACACTTCAGAAACCCACTGTCAGTAACTAAAGTTGGTCGCTAAGGCGAAAACCATTTATCAACAACACCCAGAAACGCCGTCGGCTTCGCTGGGCCTGAGCTCATCTAAGATGGACTGATACAAAGTGGAAAAGTGCTCTGTGGTCTGACGAGTCCAAATTTCAAATTGTTTCTGGAAACTGTGGACGTCGTGTCCTCCGGACCAAAGAGGAAAAGAAACATCCAGATTGTTATAGGCGCAAAGTAGAAAAGCCAGCATCTGTGATGGTATGGGGGTGTATTAGTGCCCAAGACATGGGTAACTTACACATCTGTGAAGGCGCCATTAATGCTGAAAGGTACATACAGGTTTTGGAGCAACATATGTTGCCATCCAAGCAACGTTACCATGGACGCCCCTGCTTATTTCAGCAAGACATTGCCAAGCCACGTGTTACATCAACGTGGCTTCATAGTAAAAGAGTGCGGGTACTAGACTGGCCTGCCTGTAGTCCAGACCTGTCTCCCATTGAAAATGTGTGGCGCATTATGAAGCCTAAAATACCACAACGGAGACCCCCGGACTGTTGAACAACTTAAGCTGTACATCAAGCAAGAATGGGAAAGAATTCCACCTGAGAAGCTTAAAAAATGTGTCTCCTCAGTTCCCAAACATTTACTGAGTGTTGTTAAAAGGAAAGGCCATGTAACACAGTGTTGAACATGCCCTTTCCCAACTACTTTGGCACGTGTTGCAGCCATGAAATTTTAAGTTAATTATTATTTGCAAAAAAAAAAAAAAGTGTATGAGTTTGAACATCAAATATCTTGTCTTTGTAGTGCATTCAATTGATTATGGGTTGAAAAGGATTTGCAAATCATTGTATTCAGTTTATATTTACATCTAACACAATTTCCCAACTCATATGGAAACGGGGTTTGTACGTGTCGACTGCAATATGACGCCAGTAAACAACACCAAAACTTTAGATGTTCCATTGAGAATATAGAACTTTACACAGGGTGCTCAAAAAGCTATGAAGCAACACCGCTTGATGGATTGTCGGCGTGTTACGGCTACAGTAGTCAGACATACTTTTCAACATACAAGTACTGGTATGGTGTGTGTGTATAAGGACCGCAAAATGGCATCATTATCGGGCGTTTTTTTCCGCAATATTATGCAAAACCAAATTTTCTTACCTTCTGGTACTTGCCGATGTATATTTTGAATGTGCGTAAGTCCTGAAAATTTGCGCGCGCCTGCCTTTGTAGTTCGTGGCGACACCGTTGTCGATAAGCTTCTTCTTTTTCTCTATCCTATTGTTATGGGACATTCATGTTCCGCTGTTGCCATTACTAATATAAAGTAGTGTAAAGTTCTAACTTATATCTGTCATTCGACTCGCTATGGAAGCGCTAAAAACTACCGGTGTAGTGAGTTTACATTATTCACCCAAGGAACTTTAGTTATTAGAGAGTTCCGGTCCGACGTTTTTTCACAGGACACATTTCCGGCGTTGTTGTTGCACTAGTAAACCACGTATGAGGAGATTTAAGTGAAGTCTGAATGTCATTTAAACGGTTAGCTCTATCTTTTGACACTTCTTCCACTCCCGTCCGGCACCGGTACCAAAATATCTATCGGGACAACCCTAGTTAGAACTGTACGCTACTTTGTATCAGAAATGACAAAAGCGCAGGATGAAAGCCCTACGATGAGAGGATAGATAACAAGAAAGAGCTTATTGACTACGACGCAAACTACAATGGCGAACGTGCGCAAATTATCGGGACTAATGCCAATCCCAAATACACATCAGCAGGTACCAATAAGTAAGAAACGTTGAGCAATCTACTAATAAAAGTTTCAGTCAATCAATCAAAAAGCGCAATTTTCCCTGTCTGCATATTTTCCAAATAATACAATACTCAAATCAAAACTAGAGCAAAATCATAAAAATAAGTACGGTACTGTAATTTATAGAGTGCCATATAACTTGAATAATCGAAAAAAATCCATTCAAAACAAAAAAACAAAAAAAGAGAGAACACGACATGCTGTTGTTGCATAAACTCCGTAAGGAAAATGAAGTAATTTAGCCCTCGCATATAGAAGCACAACTGCAACTAAAGTAGTGCCACCTCAGGAAACACTCCACCAACCACCATAATGACTAACATTAAAACACAGTAACGTAGTACGCCTGAGTATTCATTAAAAACAAGGCAGAGGTGTTATTTACCAAGTATATTCAATATTTTTGGCCACTCTCACGTTACACTCGGCTTGAACAGTAACACTGTGTTTGAATCATCATCGGCGGTCACTCGAACGAGTATGACGATCCTCCTGGTAGGGGTGTATCCCTTTATGGAGGATGCCTGTGCGGGACTTTGTTTTACGTGGAGAGACTGGTGCACAGACAGTCACCACACGATCCTTGACAGAATCGGGTCAGGGTCCAGTGGCATGGAGTCCAAGACGACTGGGGACCCTTTTCTGCTGCAGCCTTCTTCCGCCACCGTAGCCGTTGAGGTCTTCACCGTATCCCTGGCTAGGGGGCAGTCAGGTACTAGGCAAGGGCCACCTGGGGTAACAGTAGTAAAGGGGTTAACCTCCTAGTGCCCCAAGACCCCATAGAGGACATTTGTGTTTGAATACAGGAACATAAAACACTGTACTTTCATAAAAATATTGTTTTATTATTTTTCAACATTGTAAACATTGTTGTTCTCCTGTATGCGACAGACTTCTGGTTGTTTTTAGATAACAATTTGGTTAAATCGTTCCCACTTCGGACAACAATCTACTTGCAGGGAGAAATGAGAGATGGCTTGTTGTCTTTACACAGCGGCAATCGATCGGGGGTCCAAGGGCATAAAGTGTGAAAGTGTGTAAGTTGCTTTTCCATCCGTTTACTTATCAAGATCCCATTCATTTGCATTGCATTAAAAATAAATGCACTCTGCTAATCTTTCATATTGATTATCCCAGTAGCTTAGCGCTGAAATGAAATCCACACATGTCTTTAGTGCAACCCTCCCTCTCTCTTCCTGTCTGTCATCCTCCGATGCATCTTCCCCTCCTCACCCTGTCCAAACATACGTCTTTATCAAGTGGCTGTTGTCAGACATTAGATAATTAATAGGCTATTTGTCAGGCCTGTGAGAAACATGTTGAAATCCCCCGAGCAGCTCCCCCGGATAAATCCTGCCGCGCACACGGGCCTCTTTGTTGTGTCAGCCTGCCATCGGCGCTGCAGACTCGCCATTAAAGCGCCCTCATTATTAATCACAATAATGCTAATTAATTAGGTGTCCGTGTGTGCACAGGGGGGACCGGCTCCGAGTTTCGGTTTGTTGTGAGATGTTAATTGGTTAGCGCGACTTAATGGAGTGTTTTTCATTCGACTCATTCAGAGCTGAATAAACAGACGATGCTCATTAATTAGGAGCGTGTTAAGAGGTTTTGCCGTGTTACCCCGTTCAGCACGGGTGTGTGTGTGTGTGTGTTTGTTAGGGCTGCGAATCTATGGGCACCGCACGATTCGATTCTCGGGGGCAATGATTTGATTCGGAATCAATTTTCGATTCGAATAAGTTAAAGTCACACACACACTAGGTGTGGTGAATTTTGTCCTCTGCATTTGACCCATCCCCTTGTTCAACCCCTGGGAGGTGAGGGGAGCAGTGAGCAGCAGCGGTGGTCACGCCCGGGGATTATTTTTTGGGGATTTAACCCCCAGTTCCAACCCTTGATGCTGAGTGCCAAGCAGGGAGGTAATGGATCCCATTTTTATAGTCTTTGGTATGACTCGGCCGGGGTTTGAACTCACAACCTACCGATCTCAGGGCGGACACTCCAACCACATAATAATAATAGATAATAACATTGGGTGCCAGTTCTATGATTAACCACATTCCTCCATAAAATAGATAAACATATTACTTAAAAGAAAAGTTTTCGTTTTAATTAGATTCTACCCAAACATTTTATAAAGTCAGATACAAATAAGGCAACAAGATCAAGTGTCCCACACTTCTCTTTTCTGAAGTAAACCTGTACAACAAATATAGGCATCCGCATCAACAATATGATTTGCCTGAGTGGCTGGACAGGACAGATAAAAAAAATAAAAAAATAATAAAATCCCCTGAAGAGCAGGGAAAAACTTGCGAAACAGGCTTGTCAGGATGAAATAGTCTTTGTGGTTTTTTTCCTGACCTAATGTATAACACATATATATATATATATATATATATATATATATATATATATATATATATATATATATATATATATATATATATATATATATATATATATATATATATATATATATATATATATATATATATATATATATATATACTACCGTTCAAAAGTTTGGGGTCACCCAAACAATTTTGTGGAATAGCCTTCATTTCTAAGAACAAGAATAGACTGTCGAGTTTCAGATGAAAGTTCTCTTTTTCTGGCCATTTTGAGCGTTTAATTGACCCCACAAATGTGATGCTCCAGAAACTCAATCTGCTCGAAGGAAATGTCAGTTTTGTAGCTTCTGTAACGAGCTAAACTGTTTTCAGATGTGTGAACATGATTGCACAAGGGTTTTCTAATCATCAATTAGCCTTCTGAGCCAATGAGCAAACACATTGCACCATTAGAACACTGGAGTGATAGTTGCTGGAAATGGGCCTCTATACAGCTATGTAGATATTGCACCAAAAACCAGACATTTGCAGCTAGAATAGTCATTTACCACATTGGCAATGTATAGAGTGTATTTCTTTAAAGTTAAGACTAGTTTAAAGTTATCTTCATTGAAAAGTACAGTGCTTTTCCTTCAAAAATAAGGACATTTCAATGTGACCCCAAACTTTTGAACGGTAGTATATATATATATATATATATATATATATATATATATATATATATATATATATATATATATATATATATATATATATATATATATATATATATATATATATATATATATATATATTTTATGTTTTTTTTTTAACAAATAAAAATCGTTACGAATAACAATCATGATGTATCGAAAATCACATTTTTTTCACACCCCTAGTGTTTGTGCTTGTGTGTGTGTGTTAAGGAAACAGGGATCATTATTTTCAGCTGTTTGGATTTTGAGAGAGTAGAGCTGTCATATTTAACGCGATAACGCATGTGATTAATCACGCCTTGGACACTGTATTTATTTCTAGTCCCCCGGTTAGCAGCTAAATATGTGTCTCCATTCACAGTGTGGCGCTTTTCCCCTAACCTAATAATAATCACCTCCATTACGGCAAATAAACTGCATTGATTAGTATCTTAAATATATTTATCACGTAATATTATCACCGGAGGACCAGGCTAAACCTGTGACACACCAAGAGCAAGCCAGTAGCAGGCGTGCTAAGTTATCTTGAAACAACACCCATGCATACGTGCTGTGTAAAAATGTATAATGCAGATATTAACAGGAAATGAACAAATAGATTAGTAAAGTTCGAGAGAGAAGACAGCATAACCATAACTGTTTGAGTTAATATTGTCACGGTCAGTACACGACACATAAGAAGAGGGCCGATCCATTCATCAAACGGTGGTGTTGATACCAAGAGTAGTATCAATATATGATCATTATTAGAGTGATTAGGTTGATATTTGTATATTCTCAAATATGTTGTCTTTGTTACTGACTACAACAGTGGTTCTCAATTTTTTTTTCACAAAGTACCCCCTCAGAAAACTCTCCAAGTACCACCATAATGACCGACATTGAAGTAGAGTAGCGTAGTAGGACTAAGTATTCATTAAAAACAAGGCAGATGTTTAATTAACAAGTAGATTTGATACGTTTAGCAACTGTAACATCACACACAGTTTGAACAGTAACACTGTGTTTGAATATAGGAAAATAAAACACTGTACTTAGATAATGAATCAAATCTTTGGCGCACCCCTAGGTGAAACCCGCATACCACTAGTGGAGGAGACTGAGTGGTGGCAAATTTCGCTTCAAAAAACACCCAGGTGGGACTTTAGGTAAAACCAAAGTAATTTCAATATATTGCAGTGATGAATTCTCATATCGAAGCACATCGAATTTAAAATACAAAGGAAATCAAGTTTGTGAAACAGCTGCAGACAAGAATGCTGGCCCTTGGAAAACGTATTTTAAAACAAAGTTGCACGCCCCTTATTAAATTAATTAGTCAGTAAAATGTCAATGACTCAGCTTGGTGGCAGCGAGCTAGCCAGTTAGCTCGCTAGAGTTATCCATTTAGCTTCTGGTGGTTGAACTCCAAAAGTAGTAAATCAATTGTATTTACAAAGCGCTTTTTACAGATAGAAAACACAACAAGGTCAAAAAGGACACTAAAACAAGTGTATTTAAAAAAAAAAAAAGTAGAAAAAAAGGTTGTGACATCTTGTCTTTAAAAAAACAAAAAACAAAGGAGCAATCACAAATATCTGCTTAAGTATTTGTGGAAGTTGCTTCCTAGCAGCTCCACTGTAGACACGGCACAAGAGCCAAGCGTGCAGTTTTTAACACGTTTTTAATGTGCATAGATTTGAGTCCAACTCTTTCTCCAGCAGAACGTGACTTTTCAGTCACGTCCGTATCCTCTCTCTCCTCCTGCTCCCGGCCGCTTACTGTTAAAGACAACGGATGATTAGATTAACACGTACAACCTGTGAAATCTCCTGCCAGCTGTGTCTCGCCGTCAGCACTGCCACGCCCCCGTCCGATGGTGCTCTGTCCTCAGCACCATGGACAGAGGCGGTGACCTCTGCTCCTGCAGGCGGCGCTGGCTACATCTCCCTCCACAGTATTACTTTGGGAAAAAAAATCAGATACGACAGAAAATAAAAACACTAAAAAAAAAAGATTAACCAAATCTGACCGAGCCAACAAGGCCCTAATTCAATTTTTAAGAAGTTGGCAGCTGTAATGTCTAGTAGACTCACGACAATGTTTTCAACAATGTTTGTAGCAATTGCGATTGATTGTGAGTAATCCAAATTCAAGTGTGTGAACGCTGATTTAAAAAAAAACTGATTGTTTAACAGAGAACCCCGACTTAAACAAGTTGAAAAACTTATTCGGGTGTTACCATTTAGTGGTCAATTGTACGGAATATGTAGTGCAATCTACTAATAAAAGTCTCAATCAATCAATCAATACTAGCATCAGTGTTAGCGGTCAAAGCTCGCATACATTTTAGCGGTTGTAGCTAAAATTTAAGTTAGCAGTTGGACCTAACATCAATACCTTAAGCTTATTTAATTGGAATTCGAATCTGAATAGCATCGCTAAAAAGATGTTGCCATTTTAGAAACAAAAATAGGGGAATAAAGGCAAGCAAACTGTACAGTGGGCTACACATAATGTGACTTTCCTTCTTTATTTCCACACCCCACCGGACATGCAAACCTAAAGTCCATCCAAAAACGGCACTGAGGCCCCCATTAAGCACAAAAAGAGCGTTAATTAGGAAGCTTATTGCCTCTCCTGAGGGCATGCTCGGTCCAGACATTCTCCCCTGCACCCTGCTGAGGGAACACAGGCACAAAGTGATCTGCTGTAATTAACAGTCCTTTCGCAAATGAACAGCAGCTGCTTTCTGATAGGTGCTCGTTGTAATTGTTTTTTTACTTTGTTTTGGATCCAGCCACAATGAGTCGTCCGTGATAGCTGCGGTTTTTGCCCTTCCAGATTTTTGACTGCAGTAGTACCAGGACTCACCTGTAAGAGGTAGTAACGAGCCACAGAGTATCCAGACTGACAGAATATAATATGAAGAAGAGGCTAACTACTTAGCTTATCTGATAACTCCCATGTTGTTGTGGGGTGTGGACAGTGTTCCGAAAAACGGCGTTACTTTTACTTGTAATGAGTAATCGCATTAATAACTTTAACGTATGTTACAACGCCGTTTGATGTAACGTGGCGCGCTACTTTTGATGTGCTTGAATGTCAACATGACAGCGACTGAATTGCAACAATTTCAATTCAGGAAATATCGTTTTAACAATGAAAGCAACAACCGCCACACTACAATGAACTTGATATCAAATAGAAGGAGGCAACATCCCACAGCAAACAACACACATACACACTACTACTTTGAGAGAATAACGGACAAAAAAAATCAATGACTGAAGTGGCAAGATTGCAATCCGACAATACCCCGTTTGTGGACAAGTAGACTACAACCATCGAATCACTTTCAATCTCTTTAAAATAACACAGCTAAGCCAACGCTGCTCTGTCTGGGTGCTGATGTCACACGTCACTTTAAAGTCACTCTGCTCTCATGAAACATCTTAACTGCATATTCCAGATACTTGAACTTTTTGTTTAAAGTAACTCGATAATTACTTCACCTAGTAATTGATTACATTATTTTACTTTAGTTTTGTAAAATTAATTGATTACTTTTTAAAAGCAATTTCCCAAATGCTGGCGGGGGGAGTGTATTGCCAGCTCTTTTAGGGTGAGGCTTGTTCTGTTGTCTTTGCATTCATTTTTGTAACAGTTATTTGCAAACGTTTCCAAAAAGCTGGAGAAATGATGAAGACTGCATGTTCAAAGACAAATGCTAAGGATCATGTGTGATTATGTTTAAATCCTGTCCCATGTGTCTATTAGTACAGGCAACAAATGGTAGCTATTTATAAACATGACAATTAAGGGTCACAGTTCAAAAATTTCATATTCATATTTCATGATCTCAGACCCCGTCAGTTAAAGGTTTGACCCTTCCTTTTTTCTTCTTTTAAATCAATAATGTTGCATTACACTGTCCCTGCCTAATCATTTTAGACAAATATAAATGTGAAAACAAATGCTTAAATGTAATTTAAGATTTTTTAGAATTGCATATAAACCCTTTTAAAATAGTTTTTCTTTTAAGCTTATTATATATATATATATATATATATATATATATATATATATATATATATATATATATATATATATATATATATATATATATATATATATATGTATATGTATATATATATATATATATGTATATATATATATATATATATATATATATATATATATATATATATATATATATATATATATATATATATATATGTCCTGTTTCATGAGGGGTTTCCTCAATCATCAGGAGATTTTTAATTTAAACTATACACAAATATATACATATACACACACATATATATATATATATATATATATATATATATATATATATATATATATATATATATATATATATATATATATATATATATATATATATATATGTATGTGCATGTATATATATATATATATATATATATATATATATATATATATATATATATATATATATATATATATATATATATATATATATATATATATATATATATATATATATATATATATATGTAACATATCAGCATGCACAATATGATTTTTTAGCTTTTTTGCATCTTTATTGAGCTTGTCTGAAATCTATGTGTCCAGAGAAAAACAGTCCGACCAGAACTCTCTAATAACTAAAGTTCCTTGGGTGAATAATGTAAAGTCACTACACCAGTATGTTTTAGCCCTTTCATGGCAAGTTTACTGACAGATATAAGTAAGAACTTTAAACTACTTTATATTAGAAATGGCAACAGCAGAGGATGAATGTCACACAACAAGAAGATAGAGAAAAAGAAGAAGCTTATCGACTACGCGGTCGTCAAGGACTACAAAGGCGGACTCGCGCAAATTTTCAGGGCTTATGCAGGTCCCAAATACAATTTAGCAGGTACCAGAAGGTAAGAAACGTTGCTTTTGAATAATATTGCAAAACAAAACGTCAGATAATGTCTTACCTTATACACACACCATAATAATTCTCGTATGTTGAAGCACAGTACAATCCATCAAGCGGTGCGGCTTCATAGCTTACCAAAGTCGTATTAAAACATTTTGATAGATTTTTGAGCGCCGTGTGTAATGTTCTATATTTTCAATGGAACATATACAATTTTGATGTTTACTTGAGTCATATTGCAATCTACACGTATCTCTTATGTGTGACTGCTATCATATTGCAGTCTACACGTATCTCTTATGTGTGACTGCCATCTACAGGTCACACTTATCATTTCACCATGTACCAAATAAAATAGCTTCGAGGTCGGTAAGCACAACCAAAATGATTCCGTACATTAGGCGCACCGGGTTACAAGGCGCATTGTTCGAATTTTGAGAAAATTAAAGGATTTTAAGTCCGCCTTATAGTCCAAAAAATACGGTATATTTCCTATATCATGCGTTTGGATCATCAGATTGCAATTCTATATCGCAGAAAAGATGTTACAGATTATACATTTGCGCTGGTTGGTCAACAGCATCACACACGGGTTGGAGAGTATACTGTAATAACGTGCATGCCAGTAGTACACACAACAACCTAACCTAACCTAACCTAACCTAACCTAACCTAACCTAACCTAACCTAATAGGCGGTCTTAGTAGATCACACGCGCAACACGCCCACTAATAGTTCGAACAATTTTATAATGCACACTTTGTTTGGCGCGTGGTATTTGGATCTCAGTAGATCAGGCTCATACTTTATTGTATTAAAAGACTGGTAATAGTATCCTAGTGATCAAAAGAAAAGGACAGTGCAAAAGGACAACATGTAAAAAAGGGGGGGTGGGTGGCCCATGTCCACAGGTAGGTTATTTCTCTCTGTAAACATATGTATCCATTTGTCCCGTGGGTGCGTCCCTTTGGCATCCCTTCGGCAGTGGCTGGGTCACACCTCCATTAGGGGCTTTGTCACAGTGATTAATAGCTCCTTCTATCATCTTTAATTCACTCCCTGATGATGGCGGTCCTGCTCGCTGCTCGGGGTAATCGTGTGATGTATGAGCGCGCTCAACACCTCATGGCAGAGGTGAAAATCATTCCACCCATGCAGATAGCGGGCCCGCAAACAAATGTTTTCCTTCTTAATAAAAATTAATGAATGTGGCGTCAAGTGCAAATAGTTGACTAAGGGGAATGTCTGCGTCTACCTGGTTATACAACACTCATTGAAATAATGGGAAGCTAAAATGACTTCATGGTCATAACCATTATATTTTATTGCATTTCATCATACATGTTCCTTATTATTACTACTGTATTATTTTTCACTGTCACACAGAAATGCAGCAAAAAACACACGTATATTGTATTCGATACAACGTGGGACTGATCTACTAAATGTTTGTGTATTTAAATGCCTACTGAAACCCACTACTACCGACCACGCAGTCTGATAATTTATATATCAATGATGAAATCTTAACATTGCAACACATGCCAATACGGCCGGGTTAACTTATAAAGTGCAATTTTAAATTTCCCGGGAAACTTCCGATTGAAAACGTCTATGTATGATGACGTTTGCGCGTGACGTCAATGGTTGAAGCGGAAGTATTCGGACACATTGTATCCCAATACAAACAGCTCTGTTTTCATCGCAAAATTCCACAGTATTCTGGACATCCGTGTTCGTGAATCTTTTGCAATTTGTTTAATGAACAATGGAGACTGCAAAGAAGAAAGCTGTAGGTGGGATCGGTGTATTAGCGGCTGGCTGCAGCAACACAACCAGGAGGACTTTGAGTCGGATAGCAGACGCGCTATCCGACGCTAGCCGCCGACCGCATCGATGATCGGGTGAAGTCCTTCGTCGCGCCGTCGATCGCTGGAACGCAGGTGAGCACGGGTGTTGATGAGCAGATGAGGGCTGGCGTTGGTGGATAGCTAATGTTTTTAGCATAGCTCTGTCGAGGTCCCGTAGCTAATTTAGCTTCAATGGCGTCGTTAGCAACAGTATTGCTAGGCTTCGTCAGGCGGTACAGCATTTACCGTGTGGTTACAGGTCCAGAGTTTGGTAGTATTGTTGATCTTCTGTCTATCCTTCCAGTCAGGGGCTTATTTATTTTGTTTCTATCTGCATTTAAGCACAATGCTATCACGTTAGCTCCGTAGCTAAAGTGCTTCACCGATATATTGTTGTGGAGATAAAAGTCACTGTGAATGTCCATTTCGCGTTCTCGACTCTCATTTTCAAGAGGATATAGTATCCGAGGTGGTTTAAAATACAAATCCGTGATCCACAATAGAAAAAGGAGAAAGTGTGGAATCCAATGAGCCCTTGTACCTAAGTTACGGTCAGAGCGAAAAAAGATACGTCCTGCACTGCACTCTAGTCCTTCACTCTTACGTTCCTCATCCACAAATCTTTCATCCTCGCTCAAATTAATGGGGTAATCGTCGCTTTCTCGGTCCGAATTGCTCTCGCTGCTGGTGTAAACAATGTGCAAATGTTCAACCTGTGACGTCACGCTACTTCCGGTACAGGCAAGGCTTTTTTATCAGCGACCAAAACTTTATCGTCGATGTTCTCTACTAAATCTTTTCAGCAAAAATATGGCAATATCGCGAAATGATCAAGTATGACACATAGAATGGATCTGCTATACCCTTTTAAATAAGAAAATGTCATTTCAGTAGGCCTTTAAAAAGGTGCAAACTTGATGGCACACGCAAATCTAATCTACTAGATTACTGTGCTAAAGATTGAGTCCCTTAAATTATCAAAATAGCAAGCACAATCCATTTAGCGTGTCTGTCTTCATGAATATGCAGAATATAGATTAGACACGGGCAATTATTTTGACTCGGGGGCCACATTGGTGGGTAAAAATGTGTCTGGGGGCCAGTAATTGTGTGTGCAATATTATTACAATGCCAGACCACCACTTTGTAGTATTAACTATGAACAATAAAACCCTGAATATTAAGAACAAACGAACATCCCACCTCTTTACGACCATTTTGTGATCGATCTTGTACAATAAAGCAAAATGCAACAAAAATGCAACAAAAATGCAACAATCATGGTTAGTTTAGTCTTTATTTGAAGGGACAATGTACAGAAACATTAAGCTCAAAGACAGATATGTTCTGTACCAGATTATAGCTAAATAGCTAATTTCCATCTGCAGTCCCTGGCTACCTAAATTAAAGGGATACAAAAATCATGCAATAAAAATTATGACAATAAAATCATACATAAGTATTAAGAAAAAGGTCATAAAATGCCCTTTCATGGACACATACTTAATATACAATACAACCACACCTCATTTACATCATCACACAAAGACAATCATGGTGACACATGAATGCAAAGGACACAAAAAAACACCCACAGATCCATACAATCATAATCCATGTAATATCACTTTTCTGCAGAACAGAACTTTGTTGTAGAAATCTGCAACCGTGTCCCTCCCTGACAAGACGGCTGCTGTAAACAAGCCCCGCCCACTCTGCTTCTTGTCTCGTCTGCTTGGAGGTGCTCTGATGCAGATTACAGTAATAACCTGAAAATCACTCAAAAGCACAAATTCAAGGCATTGGAATACTCTATAGTTCAAGACTTACGGTAATTTGAAAAATGCACAGCACATCGTATTGGCGGCTACAGTTTTGCAATCAATTCGCACTGCAGTGTGATTTTTTTAAGGCTAAAACCGTTTTGTATCTTTGCTTAGAGTTTGAAAACTATTTGCAAACTGGCACACTTCTGCAGAAATGACTGCACCGTGGTCAGAAGGAGGTCATCCCTGATATATGACGGACAGGAAGAACCTTCTGTGCTCATTGTTAACAATTGACAAAAATATTAGACATTTCGTCGGTCCAGCAAATACCCTTTTAGCTAATGAATAACTTGAGGGATGATTTAGAGACAGCAGACACACAAAAGATCAATACACCTGCTATATTAGAAGAAGAAAAAATATTGCAACATGCATATTCTTGCCTTTGGATCATGTCAGTACATTGTGCCAGCCGTTTCTCAGAGCGCACCTTCGATGTGCTAAAATGTTAATTCCATCTTGTGGCATTCTGCAATGCCAAAAAGATGTGGTGAAGATTAAAGTTTGTTATTTGTTTCAAAACATATAAATACTAGAGGTTGGAGCATGACAATTTGGATGTGAAGGTAGGGTGTTCTGCACCACTTTGTCAATTGTTATCAATTATGTCTTAGTAGTAGTAACATCTGCAACATGCCTACTAATAGTACACACATTTTTTTGGTTTATGCATGCTACTTAGCACTTATTTGGGAAGTATATCAGATGAGTAGATCAGGCACTTTGTGGCTTATGTTTTAGTTGCAATAGTTTTTATTTATTACACTGATTAATAGTGATGTGCGATACCACTGATTTTTTTTCCAATCTGATACAAAGTAAAATTAAGGCTGGTATCAGCGATACCGATTCGATACTTTATGCATATACGTATACCTAAAGTGTCTGCTAAAATTTTAAAAGTTGTGTATTTTCATTATAACATATCCAAAATAAACCACAGCATAATTGTAAGAAACATTTGTAAAACAATTGGAATGCAATGAGAAAAATCAGAATAAAAACAACAAAACAAGAATATACTTCGTAATATGTAACATAACGTGTCTTTAAATATATATATTTTATCTATTTTTTGCATTTTTTAAAACAACACAAAATATCCAAATGGCCCCCTCATACTTGACTTTTCAGTATGCGGCCATTGGTAGAAAAAGTTTAGACACCCCAGATCTAAAATGTAAGAACCCTCAAAATTAAAAATAAAAAAAAAAAAAAATAAAAAAAAAAAAAAAAAATAAAAAATATATATATATATATATATATATATATATATATATATATATATATATATATATATATATATATATATATATATATATATATATATATATATATATATATATATATATATATATATATATATATATATATGTGTGTGGGAAAAAATCACAAGACTATTTCATCTCTACAGGCCTGTTTCATGAGGGTTTCCTCAATCTCCAGATGATTGAGGAAACCCTCATGAAACAGGCCTGTAGAGATGAAATAGTCTTGTGATTTTTTCCCACACACACATATTACGCTCTACCACGGTATCGGGCACTATTTTTATTTTATTGTTTTTATTTATTTATTTATTTATTTTTTGGATAATCTAATTAAGACATATATATATATATATATATATATATATGTATATATATATATATATATATATATATATATATATATATATATATATATATATATATATATATATATATATATATATATATATATATATATATGTATATATATATATATATATGTATATATATATATGTATATATATATATATATATATATATATATATATACATATATATATATATATATATATATATATATATATATATATATATATATATATATATATATATATATATATATATAAAAAGGAAAACAATCGGTATGTAAAGAGAAAATGCTGAAATGATCTAACTAATAATTAATAATAATATACTTAGTCACCGATAATACAAAGCTGACAAAATATCTGTTTTGAAATAGAAAACTAATGTAGCCCCCGCATACTTTGACTTTTCAGTATGCAGTTTGAACATTCCTGAAATAAAGTTTTGCTATTTTGATTTAAGAATCGATATTAAAGCTTAGAGAACTGGTATCGATATGTCAGTATTGATATGCACATCACTACTGATTATAATCCCAAATATACCGTAATTTACACTTGAGGTGTGTCGGAAAAGTTTCAGGACCCGTGTCACAGAAGATACATTTCAGGTCCAAACAACATGTTTTCCCTTTCGAAATAATCCCCCTGCAGTTTCGCGGGGTGGTCTTCATGGCCATCTTTATGCTATCCACATCTTAACAATGGGTCTCTTTGATAACCCCCTTGAGCTTTGGAAAAAGGAAAAATCAGATCAGGGTGAGTAGGGAAGTTGCTTTCCTGCCACAACTCTCGCCTCTGTGGTGTTGTATACCACACAGAACCAGACCACACATACGGTATGGCGGCATGCAAGGAGAGATGTCAGAGGAGGCGTGTAAACGGTGACTGAACTGCGACCAAGGGCTTCAGGACCTTGCTCAAGGGCTGGTCTTGAACCCCGGTCCTTACAGACTGAGCTATTACCACCCTTGAGCTACTCTCTTTGACTCATCAATCATCTGCAAACTCAAACTAACGTATTTTCTTTCAGCTAACGTTTACCTTACATATACAGTATACACATGGATGTTTATGAACTGAAATGCTCTTGTTGAGTCCAGCGGGCCGAGGAAATTTCTGGTCTAAATCAAATCTAAACTCGGAGACCAACGTTAGCGGGGAAACGTCAAGGGATAAACTGCAATGGGGGGATACAGTTACCTGTAAAAGCTCTTGTCCCTCTACCATATGGTAAGCTTCACATCCAGGCCTTTAACCTTGTTACATGCAGTCGCACAGTGTGTTGAAAATCATTATACCGACTTCTTGAGACCCATTGGGTTTCATGCTGCAGTCTGCATTTTTTTCTTCTTCTTTCGGTCCATTGAATACCTTCCTAAATATGCCAAAGTTGTATCTGACAAGCGTCGATGCAGTAGTCAGTCTTCCAAGGAGCATGATTTATCAAAAGTGAGTCTTTCAGCTGAGTTTAGGACCACCTGTGGCAAATCACGGTGATCCTTCCAGTCATTCAGAAGAACAGTTACTTCATGGTCGCTGAACAAGTAATGCATGTGTATCTTTGTGCGGATCAAAGGTTCATGGCTTACAGCACAGTGAGGCACTGTCACATCAGCAGTCATTCAGGAATGTTCCTGAGCCCAGGGATGGGTTGCTGAGCCTCATTAGCAGAACCCCTTCACTCCGCGGCCTGTCAGCCTGCGTTAGCCACAGCCCACCACAGATGCACGCCAGGGAGCGGCAGCTTCCCGTGGATCATTTCCGGATTTGAGTATCTCCTTCTTCGTTTATGGGACACCTGCTTAGCAGTCGGTTGTGTGTCTCTAGGATTTAGGTACATGATTCAGTCTTTTGCCCTTCAAAGTTCAAGTGAAACTGGTTTGTTAATCACTTAAAGGCCTACTGAAATGAAATGTTCTTATTTAAACGGGGATAGCAGGTCCATTCTACGTGTCATACTTGATCATTTTGCGATATCGCCATATTTTTGCTGAAAGGATTTAGTAGAGAACTTCGACGATAAAGTTCGCAATTTTTGGTCGCTGATAAAAAAGCCTTGCCTGTACCGGAAGTAGCGTGACGTCACAGGTTGTGGAGCGCTTCACATCTGCACATTGTTTACAATCATTCCCACCAGCAGCGAGAGCGATTCGGACCGAGAAAGCGACGATTACCCCATTAATTTGAGCGAGGATGAAAGATTTGTGGATGAGGAAAGTGAGAGTGAAGGATTAGAGGGCAGTGGAAGCGATTCAGATAGGGAAGATGCTGTGAGAGGCGGGTGGGACCTGATATTCAGCTGGGAATGACTAAAACAGTAAATAAACACAAGACATATATATACTCTATTAGCCACAACACAACCAGGCTTATATTTAATATGCCACAAATTAATCCGCATAACAAACACCTCCCCCCTCCCGTCCATATAACCCACCGATACAACTCAAACACCCGCACAACACACTCCATCCCACAGCCCAAAGTACCGTTCACCTCCATAAAGTTCATACAGCACATATATTTCCCCAAAGTTACGTACGTGACATGCACATAGCGGCACGCACGTACGGGCAAGCGATCAAATGTTTGGAAGCCAAAGCTGCATACTCACGGTAGCGCGTCTGCTATCTAACTCAAAGTCCTCCTGGTTGTGTTGCTGCAGCCGGCCGCTAATACACCGCTTCCCACCTACAGCTTTCTTCTTTGCTGTCTTCATTGTTCATTAAACAAATTGCAAAAGATTCACCAACACAGATGTCCAGAATACTGTGGAATTTTGCGATGAAAACAGACGACTTAATAGCTGGCCACAATGGTGTCCCAATATGTCCGCTACAATCCGTGACGTCACGCGCGAACGTCATCATACCGAGACGTTTTCAGCAGAATATTTCGCGGGAAATTTAAAATTGCACTTTACTAATCTAACCCGGCCGTATTGGCATGTGTTGCAATGTTAAGATTTCATCATTGATGTATAAACTATCAGACTGCGTGGTCGGTAGTAGTGGGTTTCAGTAGGCCTTTAATTGGACCATGTTACACCTCTGTTACATTTGCCTACCAACAGAAACAGTCCGATTCCTATTTTTATGTAACAAATGATGTAGTGAAGACTTTAAAAAAGGTCAATCAATCAATCAATCAATGTTTACTTATATAGCCCTAAATCACAAGTGTATCAAAGGGCTGCTGCACAAGCCACAACGACGTCCTCGGCTCAGATCCCACATCAGGGCAAGAAAAAACTCAACCCAATGTGATAACAAATATTGCAGTCTAAAACACAACATTTGGCAATTTGGCAATATAAACGAGTATCACATAATTCTAGTTGCATATTACTAACAGACACAAAGTATCCAAGGCAAAAGTCTATTGGAAAGTATCCAGTAACAAACGTGTCTGCATCATGGAACTTACTGCATCATTAGCATGAGGTACAAGGTGTCGCAAAAAAACACATTTACCTCTCCACTTCAACATAAAGACAGCATAAGTTAATTCCAGACAGTTAAAACAAAAATAGGTTAGCGTTTTTCATACATACCATTGTTCACTGTTTGAATAATTTCACTTAATTTCACCGATTCCGTTCATAACTTTTATGGACAGAATTTCTGGGTGCAGTCAAGTCGTTGAGGGGATCCGGTTTGGTGGCTTCAGGATTAGGTCTCTGCTTTTTGCAGATGATGTGGTCCTGATGGCTTCACCTGGCCAGGATCTTCAGCTCTCACTGGATCGGTTCGCAGCTGAGTATGAAGTGACTGGGATGAGAATCAGCACCTCCAAGTCCAAGTCCGTGGTTCTCGCCCGGAAAAGGGTGGAGTGCCATCTCAGGGTTGGGGAGGAGACCCTGCCCCAAGTGGAGGAGTTCAAGTACCTAGGAGTCTTGTTCACCAGTGAGGGAAGAGTGGATTGTGAGATCAACAGGCGGATCGGTGCGGCGTCTTCAGTAATGCGGACGCTGCATCGATCTGTTGTGGTGACGAAGAAGCTGAGCCGGAAAGCAAAGCTCTCAATTTACCGGTCGATCTACGTTTCCATCCTCACCTATGGTCATGAGCTTTGGGTTATGACCAAAAGGACAAAAGATCACGGGTACAAGCGGCCGAAATGAGTTTCCTCCGCCGGGTGGCGGGGCTCTCCCTTAGAGATAGGGTGAGAAGCTCTGTCATCCGGGAGGAACTCAGAGTAAAGCCGCTGCTCCTCCACATCGAGAGGAGCCAGATGAGGTGGTTCGGGCATCTGAACGCCTCCCTAGGGAGGTGTTTAGGGCACGTCCAACCGGTAGGAGGCCACGGGGAAGACCCAGGACACGTTGGGAAAACTATGTCTCCCGGCTGGCCTGGGAACGACTCGGGATCCCCCGGGAAGAGCTGGACGAAGTGAGAGGAAAGTCTGGGTTTCCCTGCTTAGGCTGTTGCCCC
Organism: Entelurus aequoreus; assembly: GCF_033978785.1. Classification (NCBI taxonomy): domain Eukaryota; kingdom Metazoa; phylum Chordata; class Actinopteri; order Syngnathiformes; family Syngnathidae; genus Entelurus; species Entelurus aequoreus. Next base: position 69,753,321 of record NC_084743.1, on the reverse strand, counting down.
CGCGACCCGACCTCGGATAAGCGGAAGAAGATGGATGGATGGATGTCACTTAATCAAGCCTTTTCTAACATTCCACATTACAAAATAAAGAAAGTATGTATAATTTGTGATGATACCTACCTGATCAATATCGGTATCGGCCAATACGCAAGGATATAATATCGGTATCGTAAAGTTATATTGGGACACCCATGACAGAAACCTAATACAGTAGAAAGAGGATTCATATCTCCCCATTCTTTGCTGGTTATCTGATACAGGAAACGTGACGAATTTGGGGCGTGCACTATCCATCCACTTTATCCGCCAGATGACAGCGGAGTGTTGACTATCTTAAAATGTTTTTTCCGTCAATTCCAGCTTTGACCACAGCATCAGTTGCTATGTAGGGTGGCGCTTTCTATCATTTTTAGCAGACTGCATTGCAAAACGATTGCTCTCACGGGAGATCCACCCAGGAACGGGGCCATATGAATCCCTTCAATACTATGTAGACATTCTTGGATAAGTTTGTTGAGACAAAACTTGCAGAGAACCTTGACCTCAAACAATCAAACCTCTGTGGGAGCAGATATTATTGGGGAAGCGTCAGTGACCTTTGATCTAACAAATATTCTGCAGATGCAAACTCTAATAAACTATGTCCTGCATGCTGTTGAGTAGGATAGAGTACTGTGGTTCTCCCTGTAAGTAGTTCTTCCATCGTATTTTACAATGCAAATATGTCCAAACATAATATGTTTGATTTGTGCATAACGTATTACATTTTCATGGCACATTTCTCCAACATACTTGTCAACAAATCTTGTTGTATACAACTCTACACGCCCCCAAAAAAGGAAATATGAAAAATGTTCATGCGTCATGCTGATTTTCTACGTCCTGTTTCACGATATTCGTAATGAACCCGTCTGTGCTTCCTTCTGTTTTCACCGTATGACAAAGAACGCGTGCAGGAAAGGGAAATATAAAACAGTCAGAGCAGTACAATGCCGACTTACCCCATCTCACTTGCCCTGGCATCACCCCATCTCGATGCAAAAATCAAAACAAAAAAACGTAGATCCTGTTTCATAAGTGTTTGTTTTTAAACTGGCGCTTTTTCACATCTCAGCATTGTCTTCGGAACGCAGCGATTAGGAGAAAGAAATAAAAACATTTACCTTACAAAGACGGAGCTCTCGTCACTCATTAGTAATTAGCTCACTTAACGTACCATTAACATGGACAAACAAGTTAAAATTATATTGTAACGATTATCATATATTTCTGATTTATAACTACAAAAGACTTACAAAATTAGCGTGTAAAATAAAAATGATCAAAATAATATACATCTTAATGAGATTCCCGAGTCATTTAATGACATAATGAGCATGAGCAGTCATGTGATCCCTTCAATAATAACAACACTATACTCACGGCAGACTTCATGAGAGACAAAAAAGACTACTTTGGGACCAATTATGACCCAGAACCGTATATTTGTGAGCCTGAATATAATGAGGATCATCATGTAGCAGACATTTTAAGTGTTAAACAAAGTATAAAACAATCACTTACTGTACAATGTCTGCTCTCACTGGAATGCCGGTTGATGGGATTTTCATATCTTCCTCTTTATATGAAGAATCAGTGATAGGCAAAATTCTTGGAAAATGTAGTAAGCTATGATACAAGTTACTCTCAATTAAATATAGCTAAGCTACATGGAAAGCTATCCTCGGGGAATTGTAGCAAGCTATCACAACTGACTGGGACATTCGAAAGTTCTCTTGTCGTCTGAGAAGTGTTGTATCCCAAATAGCTGCAATCGCTTTCTCTTAAGGTATTCATGTGTGATTTCCACAAGCGTCTGTACATGCGTAAGAATTAGAAACACGGGCATGTCTTGATGACTCCCCTCCATCTTTCCGGTGGTTAGCTCCGGTTGTTATGTAGCTGGCTGTGGCGTGGTCTTTCTGACTTCACTTCCTCTCCGAACTCCGTTTGTAAACGATCAATGAGTCTATACAAAGCTAAGAGCAGGAGATTCAAGAAATACACGGCGCACTTACTTGTGTAAAACATTTTACAAGGACGGGAACCTTAAACGATGGTTTAGTGTGGCTGACACGATGCTTAGGCTAAATAAATATTTGTTTATGGGGTTATCCGGCTTAGTGTAGACATAGCCTTAGTTCTGTGATGTAGCTCTTAACTCAAAACACACATATCTCAAATCATCAATGTCTTCACACTCACCTTCTTCCTTCTCATGGTTGGAAAACAAAGGTATGTCCATCTCTAGCTATACGCTAATGCTAGCGAGTAGAAATGGATGTTTTGGTTGGATCTGACGTGGTTCACCGTGGCATTTTCTAAGCCCATTAATGGCGGGGATGCTTGTAACTCAAATTTTTTGCAACTTAAAGTATAACAAATAGCCGAGTTGAGGTACCACTGTATCTAGTCATTCTTTGCTGTTCTCGGTCCTCACATAGACTGTTTTGTGTCTTACTTACGCAGATGACGGAGATGAAGAGTTCGCCCTTGAACCTTCAGACATCTTAGCCGATTCTTGTGGCACAGAAGGTGAACCTCTGCAATTTCCAGCCTCGGCGGAGGAGCCAACATCCCTTTTGCTGTCTGAAGATGACTGCTCACCTCAGAGGCCTTCATCCTTCCCACACCCGAGCATCTTCTTAAACCAGGAGGACTTGGCCATTCCTCTGGACTTTGAATTACGTGAGTCAGATGCTTTCGGCGGTACGGCGGGCATCTGGAGTCGCAGGAGCATTTACGTCGGCGAGCGCTTTGGACCATACCTTGGAGAGCGAAGACCTTCCCTTAGAGATCCAACTCAAGGCTGGGAGGTAGGAAAATAGTTCCATCTAAAAGTCTGAAGGGTAAATGTTACCTAAAGTCTACTGCAGGGACTTTTCATTCATGATTCACTGAAATATGTTCGTAAATGCGTGACGTCTTCATCCTGTATTTAAAAGTTGCAGTAGCTCCTTGGCTAGTGTTCACAACAGCATTGACTCGGGTTGAACATTGTTTGAATTTGAACGATTCCGATTCTGGTTCCTCGTTTCGATTCTGGTTCCCAACGATTGTCAATTATTTTACGAGGCAGTGTAAACAAAAATAACTATTACTTTCTTACACGGACGGCTATTTCTAAGTAGTACGTAAATGACCTTGAATACAGATGTAATGCCATAAATTATAGTTTATATATGTTTATGCATTAGAGGTAGAAATGTTCCAATCAGGGTTGTATGCTTCTGATTCCGATCATCCATGAGTGATATTGTCCGATACCAATCTCACTGCAAATTATTTGCCACCTGCCAAAGTTTTGAAATTTTGTTTATAGACTTTTCCCTAGTTTTAAGGGCTGTTTACTTATTTTTATTCATAATCTTAATTTTAGCAAGTGTAATTATATTTTGTTTATTCTAGTTAAGAATATTTTTTTTTAGAAAATAACTATTTAAATAAGATGTTTTGTTTTTCTCCACATAAAAAAAAATGAGTTTAAAGTTTCTGCAACACCCTGAAAATGCTTCACTTAAGAACTGCTAGTTGAATAATGCTTTTTCAGAATAACATACTTACTTCTATCTTAAAAGTTCTGATAATTTCCTGATATACAAATTTTATTTAAAATGTCTTGTCCAGTAAATTGACTAACTGCATTGACAGATAATTTCACTAGTTTTTAGTATTTTTCCCTAAAATCTAGTATTTTAATCTTATATTTTGTATTAACTGTCTTTTTTTTCCAATGTATTTATGGTGAGTGCTATTACCAGTGTAACAATGTCAACACACTATTTCAACTATTTCCTTATTCTCTTGTATTACATTAAATTGTTTAAGTAAAACAAAGTCAGTACTAGACAATAACTAACTAAAAACTACAATATGCTACTCTTTTAAATCCTTTTTTTTTACCCTCAATGTCCCCCCTCTATGTTGGTAAACATAAACATTATAAAGGGGACTTATGATGAATGTAATCTACATTTAAAACACTTCATTTTGGTCCTTATAATGTCTTAGATATGCCTTGGTGTAAATTTTGCTCCAAAGTCACTTTTTAACCTGTTTTTTTAAGTTTGTCTTCAAAATGTTCCATTCTGTAGGCGTTCCCAGATTGCAAATTAAACCACACCTCACCCTCTCCAAAAGTATCATCATTTTTATTTTGATAATGCACACTGTTTGAATACATACCTTGAAGCAGTTGCCGCTATTTTTTTTCAAGATAGTCGAAATCAAACTTCATGAACATTATACAGAGTTGTGTCTGTCTTTGTTTTGTGTATTGAACAAAGAGAGCACAGTCTACCAAGTCCAATTCCTTGTGTGGTAAACATACTTGGCCAACAAAGTTGATTCTGATTCTGATAGATTCACCCGGTCACAACATAAGGTACACCTGCACACTTGTGGATTTATTCAGAGAGGTTTTTTTTTGTTTAAACATCTCTTTTTTAGCAGCCATATACAGTAGTGCCAAGACTACTGTATATGAAGCAATTACTGTATTTCTTATGTTGTTTCAAGCTAGTTTAGCGGTTAGCTTCTCTGCTTCTGCTTACTCTCCCATTGTGTGTAACATGTTTTGCCTTGTCATACAGTCCCCCGGTGATAACACTTGTAAGAAATGTTGTTTATTTGTCGCAATGGAGGATTATTGACTTAGGCTAAGGTTATTCTGGGTAAATCCCACCTAACCTTATCCTTGTCCACACACACATAATGGTCGTTTACGACCCCCTCCCCCCTCTGTCCACCGGCGCAACTCGACCTAGTACGCATGCGCGGAAAATGCGCACGTCATAGTCACCTCCAGTGTTGCTTTGTGTGCAAGTTCTTAAATTAAATTTAACTTATCTAAACAATATCCAGTGTTGAGGTATTTCAATTAACTGGAATCCAGTGAATCACACCTGAGCCATCATAAATTAATCAAATCTATAATGGACCGGGGAAAGTAAACAATGTAATAAAGAACATTTTACAACAATCAGTCTAGGAATCTAGATATCTGGACAGGACACTCCTCACTCTTTGGCCTTCAGCTTTATTGTCCATTCGTTTTTGGTGACTTTACATACTCTGGACCTAGACGTTGAGTCCGCGACATACATGGCGGACAATAACTGATACAGTCTGCTTTGCCAGTCCAAATGCATTCAATGATTTCCGTAGTCTTCCCTCGTCGGCCAGGTAATACAAAGCACATGCTACCTTTTTTATCGCATCCACGGGAGCCTGCATTCTCGTTGTCTCTCCTTCGACAAATGGACAAAGTTTTTCGGTAAGTAGAATCACAGCTGACCTGGACATTCGAAAGTTCTCATGCTGTCTCAGAAGTGTTGTATCCCAAATAGCTGCAATCGCTTTCTCTTAAGGTATTCATGTGTGATTTCCACAAGCGTCTGTATATGTAGAGGAAGGGGAAACACGGGCATGTCTGGATGACTCGCCTCCATCTTTCTAGTGTTTACCTCCGAGTGGAAACCGGTTGTTATGAAGCTGGCTGTGGCGCTTTCTTTCCGACGTCACTTCCTCTCCGAATTCAGTTTGTAAATGATCAGAGGTGGGTAGAGCAGCCAGAAATTGTACTCAAGTAAGAGTACTGTTACTTTAGAGATGTATTACTCAATTAAAAGTAAGGAGTAGTCACCCAAATATTTACTTGAGTAAAAGTAAAAAGTATGTTGTGAAAAAACTACTCAAGTACTGAGTAACTGATGAGTAACCTGTTCGTTTAATGATGACGGCAACAAATAATGCACAAAAACATAAAAATAGCAATGAGCAAATTCAGAGCCAGAAATATCTCTTAAGCAACTAAAACAATAATATATATTAAATAATAATACATTAACATAAAACAATTAAGGCAAATTGAGCCACAATAACTTAACAGCAACATAGGCTCTGTAGGCAGAGATTACAAAGGAAAATAACAAGTTAGCCTTTACGCAAACCATAAACTGATAGGTGTGGACTGCACAAAACCAAAGCTGGGGTGGTACTACTGGGACCTGACTGCTGCTTACGATACCGTCTGGCACCGCGGACTCCACCTGAAGCTGCTGAGAACAATCCCGGACCGTCATATGGTCAACTTCATCATGGAGATGCTGTCAAACCGCAGCTTCATTCTCCAGACCAGTGATGGCCAGCGCAGCAGGCTCAGGAGGCTGAGAAACGGGGTCCCACAAGGGTCTGTCCTCTCACCGATGCTCTTCAACATCTACATCTTTGACCTACCGGTGACGACATCTAGAAGGTATGGATACGCGGATGACCTAGCCATCATGCTACACCGGCCCACATGGAAGGCGGTTGAAGAGGGTCTCAATCAGGACATGGACGTCCTGGCTGCCTACCTTCGAAGCTGGCGACTGCAGCTCACTAAGGGAAAGACTATATCAGCAGCATTCCACCTCTGCAACAGGGAAGCAAGAAGGGAGCTGGAGATCTTAGTGGACAACAAACCCCTGGAGTTCCAACAGGCTCCAAAGTACCTGGGCGTACGCTTGGACAGGACACTGTCCTACAAACAACATTTGGATGAAGTGAGGGCTAAAGTAACAGCAAGGGTCTCACTCATCCAGCGCCTAGCTGGTACAACCTGGGGGGCCTCGGCCAAGGTACTACGTATCTCCACACAAGCCCTCGTATTCTCTGCAGCTGAGTACTGTGCCCCAACCTGGTGTAGAAGCCCACATGCCAAGAAGGTCGATACGGCCATCAACAATGCCCTCCGGATCATAAGTGGCTGCCTGAAACCCACCCCCTTGTTCTACCTGCCAGTCCTAGCAGGGATAGCGCCAGCCGGCCTACGGCGAGAGGCCGCTACCCTCGCCCTGGCAAGGAAAGCCCAGGAACACAGCTGGCACCCCCTCCATGAAACCACCACCATGGCAACACCTCCAAGCAGACTCAAGTCCCGCCACCCAAACAATCAGGCCGCACAAGAGATGCTTATTTCCATCCCGGAGGATCTGACAACCAAAGCCTGGCTGGCAGCGGAATGGAAGCAGGAGTGGGAGTCAGCAGGACAGACACGCCTACACCATTACATCCAGAATCCTGGAGGTGGCGTGGAGGGAGAAGATCTACCTCGCCGGCAATGGACCCTCCTGAACCGCCTTCGCACAGGGGTTGGTTGCTTCAAAGCGTCCATGAAGAAGTGGGGCCTAACAGACAGTGCAGCGTGGGAGTGCGGGGAGCCTGAGCAGACTGCCGACCACATCATCACCACCTGTCCCCGGCATAGACCACCTTCAGAGGAGGGCCTCTTCCAAGTGGGACCTGAGACGAGGGAGTGGCTACACGACACGAAGATGGACATATGAAGACGATACACGAAAGAAGAAGAAGCACCTGGGAACACACTGATTGGTGTTTCTATGCATGCATGTGTGTGTGTGCGACTGTGTGTGTGTGTGTGTGTGTGTGTGTGTGTGTGTGTGTGTGTGTGTGTGTGTGTGTGTGTGTGTGTCTATGAGGCTGCAGTGCGTTAATAAATGTCCCCACACGATGTACATTTGACAGTGATTCATAGCAGGGAAGCTAACATCAGCCTACGGTGACAGCCGAAATATCTACTAACGTTACTTACCGCGATGTGCTTCCTCAAATTTGACATTTGAGTTATCTAAGCTTAAGCTTGTTGTTTGCCGCTGAAACTTTATGTTCAGTTAATCACGTGACCGCCTGACTCTGTTTGATTGGTGAAACGGAGTCAAACGTCACCAGTGACTGTATTTGATTGGTGAAACGCAGGCATGAGATAAATCCTACTTTGAAGGTCTGTCTGACAAACCAAAACAAACAAAGCGTGCATTAACAGATCGATAAAAATCAGTAGCGAGTAGCGAGCTGAATGTAGATAAATGGAGCGGGGTAAAAGTAGCGTTTCTTCTCTATAAATATACTCAAGTAAAAGTAAAAGTATGTTGCATTAAACCTACTCTTAGAAGTACAATTTATCCCAAAAGTTACTCAAGTAGATGTAACGGAGTAAATGTAGCGTGTTACTACCCACCTCTGTAAATGATCGAAGAGTCCACACAGAGCTAAGAGCCGGAGATTCAAGAAATACACGGCGCACTTATCCGTGAAAAATATTACCCAAGGAGGGGGATCTTAAACGATGGTTTAGTGTGGCTGACACGATGCTTAGGCTAAATAATTATTAGTTTAAGGAGTTATCCTGCTTAATGCAGACAGGGCCTTAGGGGACAGTTAGCTGCTTATCCACCTCTGTGGCAGCTTCCTCTGGTCGGTGGATTGAGCATCAAAAATAGGAATTTAAATGAAAAAATATGGACGGTTCCTGGAATATCGGAATGTTTTCACAGATGCTTGACGCCCAACCCCAGCTTTGACAGGAGTCATCTACCAATTTGCCTCCTACATTTGACCACGAGACGGCTGTTTCTCTTTCGTACTCAGCGATGTACCTTTTAGATTGGAACCGCTGAAATAACAGTAGCTGAGGTTGTGTGCTCTTAACTCGATTAAAATGAAAAGCTATAAATCCTTGTTAGGGACCCACTGCGGCCTTTGGCAAATCACATATTGGTCAGACGGCGCAGGAAATCGAAGGTAGGGTCACAGGACAGGGTCAGAGGTTAGATGTGGTCTCTGTCAGTGTCAGACCGGTTTGTTTTTTTTATTTTATTTTATGGATGAGGAGCAAGAAGTGCCTCAGCATCACATGGTCTACTGGAACAGTGTCCTTCCAATTTGAAAGTCAAAATGTCATTAATCCCAACATTGTTTAGTTGAGGTAAATGAGGTAAAGGACTGTTGCATCATAGCTATTATTCCTATGGTCTTTTGCAAAAACTCTGTGGTTTTAGGTAAAAAAAAAAAAACTACAGACAATTCTTCTTCTTCTACCTCAGGGGTGTCCAAACTTTTTCCACTGAGGGCCGCACACGGAAAAATTAAAGCATGTGGGGGCCATTTTGATATTTTTCATTTTCAAACCATAACAAAATATATGGATGTTTTATTTATTTTACCTTTAGGGGTCCCGGGGACCATAAAGGGTCTCAGTCATTAAAATGTTAAAAATAAGTCAGATTATTATTTTTTTATTATTATTTAACACTTACAGTAAATCTCTATATCAACTTCAAGTTGATATAAAGTAATACAAATTAAAAAAAATGTTTTATGGCATTTCTGTCAAAAACAACTTAGTTATTTTATAGTAAAACTGAAATATGCAGTATTTAGTAATTAGAGCCCTAAAAGATAAATAATGCAGGACACCATTGATTTTAATTTTCATATTTTTGAGTAATCACAGTGAAAAGATAAATAAAAAATCACTAAATATATTTGGGATCCAAAAGGTGCCCCACTCATAAAGTGATACATTTTTTTAGGTTTTTCTTTTACTTTCAACACTTAAGTTACGAGATCAACTTCAGATATATGTGTCGGTTTTATGCTGGAACAATTATTTTGTTTGTTTTATGCGCTTTTGTCAAAGAAAAATGTGATGTTTTTATATGGCTACTACACAATATATGCAATATTTACCACATAAAACATTTTAAAGTGAAATATTTGAAGTAATTGGAGCCCTGAAAATAATTCATTATAACATGGATTTTTTGTCATTATTATTATCTTTTGAGCAATGGCAAAAAAAGAAAAATAAAGAAAGACAAAAGAAAAAAAAACAGCCTGCATGGCAGCTTTTGTGTCAACATTGCAACTTTTTCTCGTTAGATTTCACCTAATTCCACTTTTTTTAATGTTCTTTTTTATTTTTTACAATAGTATTTCCAGAATGTGTGGCGGGCCGGTAAACAATTAGCTGCGGGCCGCAAATGGCCCCCGGGTCGCACTTTGGACACCCCTGTTCTACCTCATCACTAACTGCAGGTGTTTTAAAAAGATTCCGGGTCAATAACAATGAAGCAAAGACTGTCTGTCTCTGCCAAAGAGATGTTCTATCATGAACCGGTAAATACTGGTAAAGAAAAGAAAACATTCTAATTCCGCAGTATTGCCTGTTTTGTGTGAGTGTGTATGTGTGTGTGTGTGTGTGGGGGGGGGGGAGTAGTTCGAGGGGGAAAGATGGGGTCTCGGTGAGGCAGCACTGTATCACGATGTTTAATTACCATCTTGACAGGAAGCCATAACTCTTTCCATTAAGTAAATAAGTTGTAAAAAATTTATGATGAAATGCACATTATTCAGAATGGATATTCAGTGATGACATCGCTCCGCATTAAATATGGTAAATGCTATTAAGGGTTCTTGACCCTCCCCTCCTCCCTTCCCATGCCCATCCCTGCCCATTGCTCGCACCGCTCCCGCCTGCAGACCGTCAATATGCCAATAAGCATTTTTGGACCGTATGTAACAAACAAAATTGATTTGGCAAATGTGCTTTGAGACAGATATGTTTGCTTTCATCATCAAATCCATGCAGCACGGTGAGATGATGTCACCGGCCGGGGGAACGATAAAGTGGCCCTCCCATCTGGAGTGGTTGATGAAGAGCCCGGAGCGGCTGTAGCCGGTCTTGACAGATCGGGAGAAGTTTGTCACCAGCGAGGCCGCAGCTCCTCAGAACCGTCACCATAAATTTGTGGGATTTATTCATAAAGGGGAAGAGTGAGTTATGGGGTCCATGATGCTTTATGAATACAGGAATAGTGACTTATGGGAAAGATAGCCTCAGTAAATAAAGGGCAGAGAGGCAGCGCCGAGGGGTCCGTTGGGCTGAGGTACTCGCCTCCGATTTATCACATTGGATTAGCCTGTATTGGAAAAGTGAATGAACAAAAAGTAAAAAATAATGAAAAATTGCAAATATTAATATTTTTGATCAGATCTTTTGGTTTGCAGATCTGCCTCACTGTCTAGTGGTTCTGGGTTTTAATCCCAGCTCAGACTGCTTTGTGTGGAGTGTACATGTTCTCTCTGTGCTGACATTTCACTTTACTCTGAATACTTTTGTTTCTTCCCATTAGGCTTGTCTTCTACTAAGTCAAATCTTCTACTATATCAAATCTGATTTGTTCAATTTTTCTCAAACTTTTTTTTGCATGCTCTAGCAAGACTCCCAAAAATAAACGTATCTCAACGTGCCCTTTTCCACCACAAGTTCAGAAACTATAAGTTCCTGGAACCTTTATTTCCTGGAACTAAAGCTTCCTGTAGAAGTGCGTGGTTTGTGTTTTCACCTCAATTCACAGTTCAGGGTAGTTTATACAAATCAGGAGTGGTACAGCATGTATCTGCAATGATAACATGTAAATAAACAGACAATAATATGTCATATTTATTTTACTAAAGTGTAAGTAAATAAAATACAAAGCGATAAGATACAAAAATATATGAATTTAAAACAGAGTTTACCGAAAGTTACATAGAAAGTCAACCAGGCTTCCGTCCAGTGTCCAACAGTACGAAAGTCGTCCCACAGTAAACAATCAATTCATGAGGGTCAGGCAAGTCCTTATGGTCCATTTCAACTGTAAATAACAATACAACAACAACATGAACACAACATATTTAGCAATAGCCTGGTAGTATTACTGTAGCGTACGGTTAAATCGGGTTGAGGCTAACTACACAAATGCCGTGTCATTGACTACCGCTACAGCTTGTAACAAAGTAAACAGTTAATATTTGATATGATTTACCTTTGCTCCACTAGTTTACTGCCTCCTCTATTTCACATTAATCTTCAAACATTGAGATCTGTGTTCTGGTGAGAAGCTGAGGACGCCGCTTTGAAGTCCATACTGAATAAGCCTCTGTAAATAAGTTTGAAAGAGTCCGTCCACTTCTTGTAGCTTCGCGTATTGAAATTAGGTTTGTAAAAATTGATAAAGAGCATTAAGCGGCAAACTAGTTAAAACACTACAACTGAATAAAAACGCTGCAAGATAGATCCACTAATCAGCGATGAGTTCCTGCAAATGAAAGTTCCTTCCGTTCTTCTTTCTCGCCGTTGTCAAGTATGTTGTAATGAAAATAAACAAGAACTAAGAAATAAACAAGTTGTCCCGCATACTTTAATTGCGGCTGAAATTTTGAATACAAAGTTTTAGGAATGGCCCAACTGTGCTCAACCAATCAGCGGCGAGTGAAGGTACAATTGTCTTGTCCTGTCAGGAGAACGACTGAATCCGAGATTTCCATTTTTTGTGCAGTTCTATTTTAGAGCTTGTGATTCAACAATAACTGGACGCCATTACATTTTTTCCCCAAGCTACGGAATGGGCCGAGAGTCAAAAACATTATCCGCGCTTTAAAACAATTATCACTGTTAAAGGGACTTATAGTTAACTTTGACAGCCCTAGTTATGACAGCTCTAAAAAAATAAACGGGAGGCTATGAATCATTTTTGTTTTGATTGCAGTTCAAGGGTGACTCTCTTGGATTTGCAGGAGGTCTGCAGTAAAAATGGTATACTTGGAAATGAACATATGCTGCACTCCTCATAACATTCACAGGTATTCTCAGGGCATTCAATCGATCAGAACTCGACTGTTTGATTTGTCTTAGAAGACGTTTCGCCTCCCATTTGAGTAGGCTTCATCAGTTCATGCTCATAGACTTAGATTGGTCAGATCTAGTCTTGAGACTTAAATTGGTCAGAGAGGCGAAACGTCTTCCAAGACACACCAAATAGTCCAGTTGGGATCGATTGTCCTGAGAATACAAATACCTAGATGAATGAGAACACGGTTTGGAAATGCCGATAATATACTGCCTGGATACCCATCAGTGCATATTGTGCCGTCTTTCTGAGTAATTGGGCACATTCAAATTCAAACGTTGTGTCTGTCGTCTTCTCAGCAACAGCAACAATAGCATAGAGAGCTCCAGTCCGAGAGAGAGTTATCCAGCACTCAATGAGTCTATGGGTTCAACCAAGGAACCCGTAGCCCCATGGGATTTATGGGTCTTGCGTTTAAAAAGATGGGTGCCTCCTGCTGTCGGAGTGATGGGCGGATCAGGTTAGGGGTGCAGGAAGGGATGGGAAGGTAGGCAAGGGCGGGACAGGGGTTCTTAAGGCTTTTGTCCTACACTTGAGTGAGAGGCAGAGGCAATAGTTTTTGGTGGTGGGGGGGTTGGCAAAAGAGATTAGCAGTGATAGTGAATGGGAGTAAGGGATTAGGTGGCTGCGCTGGGCCTTTCTTGGCTCTGTCTGTCTCCTGAACCTCCCCGGTCCTGAGAGGACGGAAGGACGGAGGGTGGAGAGGCAGATGCATGCGCACACATCCTTCAAACTGTTGTCAACTCAAATACTTTACAATTCTAATAATCCTGTGAAATGGAAACAACCCCTTTCTCACAGACATATGCAAGCGGATGAAAGGCCAGTGGTTTAGTCCTCAGAACGTGTCGTGTCACATCTGCAACCAGTGATGGTTCATGTATAATACTGATGTACTCACATATTTTTCTGACCAGATCTTGGGAACACAGGTGCTTTCTATGATTTGGATGCGTGTCCCTGAAGGATCAGACCTTAAGGCACAGAGTGTGGGAGTGTAGACTGAGGGTGTTTTTAAGCCGCGGTCCTGAATGAATGCAGATGTCTTTGGCTGGCTGGCTGTCTGTCTCTCGCGTACTGACGGCCTGTCACTTCTCCCTGTCACAAGGAGAAAGAGCCACTCTCAGGCCCGCCTAGAAGCCTCCTAATCCCCGAGGCCCTTGCCACATCCCATCCACTGTCGGAGAGGAGGGCCCTACCCACAACGGTGCTTAGAAGGGGCAGGGGCTTTGGGGATGAACCTCTATGTCACTCATGCGACTCTCAGTGAAAACACATCTTCACAGTTTCACACCAAAATGTACAAACGTAACAGTTGGGGGAAGCTGGAGGGGGTGTTTGAATGGAGATTGTTGTGATTGGTGCATTGTGTTGCAGGAATGCTGCACTGTGTGGCGTATGTTGTTTTTTTATTTTATCATTACAAAAAAACTAAAATGTTGTTAAGACACTGATTATAAAATGATGTTAGTTTTTGAGTGTCTGCCTTACAATCAGTATATTGGGATTGGAATTGTGTTTACCCAGACTTCCTCCCACATCCCAAAATCATGTTTGCTTAGTTCAGAGACGGACTAGCACATAGGTGTGAAACTCAAGGCCTCCGGCGGCCAAATCTGGCCCGCCACATTATTTTATGTGGCCCCCGAAAGCCTGGAACTAATAGGCGTTAATAAAATGCTTAATCTTCTCATACTAAAAATGTTTATTTCCCTTTTGACATTAAAATCATGTACTGCATGTAATTGCATATATTTTAAAAATTCAATATTATCAAAATCTAAATATCATGTATTCCCAAAAATTATTTTTGGTTAAAATAAAAATAACTACTGTACTTAAATATTTGCTTGACTTATGACTTCAAAACAAGTTATCTATCAAACTGGAGACTGTAAAATTGACTATAGATGTTACGGTTAAATTCCGCCGACTGAGTTTTTTACCGTAAAATCAACTTTGGTACTGTTTTTTTTCCATAAACATTAAGATACTAAAACATTAAAAAACGTTTAAAAAAAACATTAAAACAACAATATTTTGCAGTTAAAAAAAACTGGCAGCTCTGTTGCTTGAATTTTACCACTAAAAACAGTGGTATTGTTTTTCCATTCCATTCCATTTATTCAATTTTTTTATGTGCTGTAAAAATCCCGCTGCTTTTACTCTAAACTTCTGGTGACTGAGCTGCCAGTTTTTAAAGTAAATTTTAAATATTTTTTTTTGCAGCTTATGTAAAAAAATATATTGTTAATGTATTATATATATACATGTATATTCATATGTTACTCATTGTTAAAATTGACCCTCTGAGGGCAACCATAACTGCGATGTGGCCCTCAATGAAAACGAGTTTGACACCCCTGGACTAGCAGAATAAAAAATCGATAGTTGGATCCTTAAATGTCGCTGACCAGCTCAGTTCAGCTGTACTTTTTTCTGCTTGCATTAGTTTGGTGTGGTCATTTTTCCATTTCAACATACAGCTAAGTGGCAGTAAGTGAACTTTGCAGTTCACTTACTGCCAATTCATTGCATCACTCATTTAAAATTACCATTAAGTGAACGGAGATTTGAGTACCCATTGAAGTTGTATGTTATTATGACATAGGTTTTGAACTGTTTTTAGAGTGTATGAAGTAATTATACGTGTTTGTGAAAGCTGTGTGGAGGGCCTAAAGCAATTTGAATGTATGTAATATTCTTATTTAAAATTAATAGTGTCCCTACTAGGGTCTCCAGAATGTAACCCCTGCGATAACAGAGAGAACAAACAACCAAACACAACATTGTGAATGAATCGGAAAATAAATAGTGTCTTTACCTCTTTAGCACGTGGCTTGTAAAAGAAAAAATACATAAAAAAAACCCAGCAAGACCAGAGAGTATGTTGATTTAAGCGTGTGTGTTGTTTTGTCATTTCAAGTACAGTGGCACCTCGGGATATGAGTTTATTGGTTGTGTGAAGCAGTCTCGAAAAGCTTCCTGTTTAAATGAACTGAAATAAATGCAATCAGTGCTTGACCCACTATAGTAGCACCATTTTAACATGTATTTTATAAAGAAAAACTGACTTTTAGATAAGATATTGTACATTAAAAAAATACAATGGAATGTACTACTAACAACTAACTATAGTTTTATGCAGTAATGTAATAATGATAGTATACAGCATTTACCTAGGAGAGCAAACGCCTCTGGTCAAACACACCATCAGCAGCTTCTCTCGCTTTCTCTCTCTCTGTGGCATTTGTGGACAGTGTCTATTTAAGCATTTTTTTCTTGCCATAGGACTTCCTTAGTCTATAGTCTGTGTTTTAACAGTTCCATATCATATATTGTGTTCATACTCTTGAACCAGTTATCCAGTTATTCCTTGTAACAGGTCTGGACTACAGGCAGGCCAGTCTAGTACTCGCACTCTTTCACTATGAAGCCACGCTGTTGTAACACGTGGCTTGGTATTGTCTTGCTGAAATAAGCAGGGGCGTCCATGATAACGTTGCTTGGATGGCAACATATGTTGCTCCAAAACCTTTATGTACCTTTCAGCATTAATGGTGCCTTCACAGATGTGTAAGTTACCCATGCATTGGGCACTAATACACCCCCATACCATCACAGATGCTGGCTTTTGAACTTTGCGCCTATAACAATCTGGATGGTTCTTTCCTCTTTGGTCCGGAGGACACGACGTCCACAGATTCCAAAAACAATTTGAAATGTGGACTCGTCAGATCACAGAACACATTTCCACTTTGTATCAGTCCATCTTAGAGGAGCTCGAGCCCAGCAAAGCCGGCAGAGTTTCCGGGTGTTGTTGATAAATGCCTTTTCGCTTTGCATAGTAGAGTTTTAACTTGCACTTACAGATGTAGCGACAAACTGTTCCTGAGCCCATGTGGTGATATCCTTTACACACTGATGTCGGTTTTTGATGCAGTACCGCCTGAGGGATCGAAGGTCACGGGCATTCAATGTTGGTTTTCAGCCTTGCTGCTTACTTGCAGTGATTTCTCCAGATTCCCTGAACCTTTTGATGATATTACGGACCGTAGATGGTGAAATCCCTAAATTCTTTGCAATAGCTGGTTGAGAAATGTTGTTCTTAAACAATTTGCTCACGCATTTGTCCACAACGTGGCGACCCTCGCCCCCATCCTTGTTTGTGAATGACTGAGCATTTCATGGAAGCCGCTTTTAGACCCAATCATGGCACCCACCTGTTCCCAATTAGCCTGTTCACCTTGTTTGTTTTGAAACATGTTGCAGGCAGCAAATTCCAAATGAGCTAATATTTGCAAAAAATAACAAAGTCTACCAGTTCGAACGTTAAGTATCTTGTCTTTGCAGTCTATTTAATTGAATATAGGTTAAAAAGGATTTGCAAATTATTGTATTCTATTTTTATTTACCATTTACACAACGTGCCAACTTTCCTGGTTTTGTAGAATAGGTAGGGCCTGCTTTTACCAGTGGGAAAAAAAAAAAACATTTAAAAGGAAGCAGACCCGTGCCAAGCCAAATAGATAAAATGTTCGTATAATTAATACTTGAAGTGCTTTGTCTATTCCTTATTGAATGGTGCGAGCCATAATCCTGTTGAATTGGCATCGTCTGTCAACCTGCTGAGCTACCCAATAGGCCTCCAACTTCCTGATTCAACCGCGTGGGTCTTCTTTTGTCCCTGCGGGTGTCTGTGGGAGAGATGAGCTCGCCTGTGCAGCGCGGCCGGAGCTCCATTGTCTCCGAGTGATGTCCATTGACAATCCCAAAGACAAAACAAGCCGAAGGGTTCATCGCCCTGCCTCACAGTTAATTTGGTAATCCCTCTCTTTGAGTTAATCTGCTGTTTGTTGGTGCTGATGGAGGCCAGTGTGTGTCTGGCAGTGGGTGGGGGTTTGACGTTCTAATCTCACGAAAGAAAACCATGGACGGAAAAGTGTGCAACATTTCGTCCATAGCAACTTCTCTTATACGTTTAAAAAAATTGAGCACATTTTCATTTCTCTACCTCCTTCCTCTCGCTCTGTTTGAGTTCCCAGAAGGAGGGGGTGGGGGGAGTCTGTTAACGAACTGAACAAGAATTGCAGAAGGACAAAAGCGGGCGTGAGCGAGAGTCGGAAGGTGTAGCCAGCCGCACAAAGCCAGGTGAAGGAGGCCCTCGTCAGGGGTCCGTCGGGGAAGGGCAAAGGTCGTAGGCCACAATAGATTTTAAGTGAATGGAAGGCCGTATTTGATTGAAGAGGGAAGTTTGGAAAAGGGGATGAAGAAGGGCTTGTGATTGAATAAATCAGAGGGGGGGGATTTTTAGGCCCCCTTAATCTAACGCAGGGGCGTCGAACATACGGGCCGAAGGCCGGATCGGCTCGCGAACAAGTTTTATCCGGCCCGCGGGATGAGTTTGCTAAGTATGAAAATTGCACTGAAATTTCTAAATGAAAAAAAACAGCTGTTCTAAATGTGTCTGTGGGGTTGGGGGGCGTGGCCTGCGGACCTGCAGCGAAGCAGGGTGTGCCAGGATCGGCTTCGAGATCAGCGACAGGTGCGTAGATGACCCACCTGGGAGTGTTTATCTAATCACCTGTCGCTCTGTTAAAGGCAGCAGCCGGGAAGGAGGGGGCAGTTGGAGCACGAGCGAAAGCCAGAACTGGCATGACCCTATGGCTGAAAAGCACAAAAAAGGACGTTTATTGACAAATAAAACATTGTTCAAAACCATGAACGAAGCCGTCATGTCCGTGATTGGTGGTCTGAAGAACTCGGAAGTGAAAGACTTCCACAGTGTCCACTGGTGTTGTAACGATACCAATATGTTGGTACCGGTACCGGTACTAAAATTATTTTGATACTTTTCGGTACTTTTCTAAATAAAGGGGACCACAAAAAAAATTTCAATATTGGCTTTATTTTAACAAAAAATCTTAAGGTACATTAAACTTATGTTTATTATTGTAATTTAGTCCTTAAATAAAATAGTGAACGTACTAAACAACTTGTCTTTTAGTAGTAAGTAAGCAAACAAAGGCTCCTAATTAGTCTGTTGACATATGCAGTAACATATTGTGTCATTTATCATTCTATTATTTTGTCAACATTATTAAGGACAAGTGAAGTGAAGTGAATTACATTTATATAGCGCTTTTTCTCAAGTGACTCAAAGCGCTTTACATAGTGAAACCCAATATCTAAATTACATTCAAACCAGTGTGGGTGGCACTGGGAGCAGGTGGGTAAAGTGTCTTGCCCAAGGACACAACGGAAGTGACTAGGATGGCGGAAGCGGGGATCGAACCTGCAACCCTCAAGTTGCTGGCACGGCCGCTCTACCAACCGAGCTATACCGCCCCAGTGGTAGAAAATGAATTATTAATCTACTTGTTCATTTACTGTTAATATCTGCTTACTTTCTCTTTTAACATGCACTGTCTACACTTCTGTTAAAATGTAATAATCATTTATTCTTTGATACTTTACATTCGTTTTGGATGATACCACAAATTTGGGTATTAATCCGATACCAAGTAGTTACACGATCATACATAGGTCATATTCAATGTCCTCATGTGTCCAGGGACATAGTTCCTGAGTTTATAAACATAATATACATTTAAATAAAACGAAAAAAATTGTTGTGATGCGAGAAAATATCGACATAATCGAAGTAGTATCGATTAGATACGTGCCTGTACTCGGTATTATTACAGTGGATGTCAACAATGCCGTTTGTTTACATTTTGATGCGTGTGAGCTACGGTGTGTAGTGAAGCATGTTTAGCTATTCCTCGTCCTGCAGGGATGATACTTGTAAGAAACATACTTTATTTGTCGCCATGGATGCGAGGATTAGTGATTTAGAAGTAGCTACAACACGACGGCGGGTGGACGTTAGCCGCTAGCTAGCTATGTCTTAAAGCACCTCTTCCTGAGGGCGTTTCAGTGTTATAACTTCATCTTTATCGTTAGTTCTTAAGCCAAAATGCGTCCGTTCTCCCTTTTCTGGAACCGATTAACAGCGATAAACGAGGGTTTGCTATATTACTGTTGGCGACAAGAAGTAGATTTTGCTGTGGCCGCCTGAATGTGTGTTAAAAGACACAACCAACAAAATGTCGTTCAAGTATGTGTATATTATTACGAATATTTTACAAGTTATGTAAATATTTGCATTCACTATAAATAATCACATGTGAACAATAAACATAAAGATTATATCGACAACTACAATTCAGTCTAATCCAATATGTTCAATAGTCATGTGTAGGGTTGTACGGTATACCGGTATTAGTATAGTACCGCGATCCTAATGAATCATATTCGGTACTATACCGCCTCTGAAAAGTACCGGATCTTCACCTAACATCCACTGTAATGATACCAAGTACAGGAGCATATCTAGTCAAGACTACTATGATTATGTCGATATTTTTTGGCATCACAACATCTTTTTTCGTTTTTAAAAATGTATATTATGTTTATAAACTGAGGAAGTACGTCCCTGGACACATGAGGACTTTGAATATGACTAATGTATGATCCTGTAACTACTTGGTATCGGATTGATACCCAAATTTGTGGTATCATCCAAAACTAATGTAAAGTATCCAAACAACAGACGAATAAGTGATTATTACATTTTAACAGAAGTGTAGATCGAACATGTTAAAAGAGAAAGTAAGCAGATATTAACAGTAAATTAAAAAGTAGATTAATAATTAATTTTCTACTTGTCCTTCATAATTTTGACGAAATAATCAAATGGAAAATGCATATGTCAGCAAACTAAATCAAGAGTCTTTGTCTGCTAACTTACTAATAACAGACAAGTTGTCTATTTTGTTTAAGGACAAACTTGCAATAAGAAACATATGTTTAATGTACCGTAAGATTTTTTTGTTAAAATAAATCCAATAATGCAATTTTTTGGGGTCCCTTTTTATTTAGAAAAGTATCGAAAAGTATTGAAATAATTTTGGTACCGGTACCAAAATATTGGTATCGGGACAACACTAGTCATGTTTTTATATTCAAGATAATGTCCAAAATGTATATGAAAAGGTTATACAATAGGTTGATCGATCCTTTGCTTGGGCAAAAACCATGGAACAAAATGTTCTTTAGACAATAATATTTTAGGGAGAATATGAACTACAATGTAAACTTAAATAGTACGGTCCAGAAATCTGTCACGATAACAGCGTTCGAAGTGATGCTACATTACCGATTATCTCTATGAGCTTTTGAATGGACGCAGCCTCAATGCTGCTAAAGCAAACTAAAAGTATTACAAAGAACATGTTGACTCACCTGCAGAGCATGATGACCATGTTGATGAACAGATACTGAAGTGACATGTCACAATAATCATGTGACCTACATAGTGCACTGCAAAAAGTCAGTGTTCAAAAACAAGAAAAAAAATTACAAAAATTAGGGGTATTTTATTTGAACTAAGCAAAATTATCTGTCAATAGAACAAGAAAATTTGGCTTGTCAAGACTTTCCAAAACAAGTAAAACTAGAGCGCAATTTGGAGTTTTGGGGTTTGGTTTTTTGATTAAATCGCAATTTTTGCCAGTCCTGATATGTGTGTCCAATTTGGTGAGTTTTGAAGCATGTTAAGGGGGTCAAATTACAGCTCAAAGAGGCAGCGGTATAATAATAAAAACAACTTTTGTTTTGAAGGGGGATTGCAAACTTCCTGTTGTTTTTTGCTGGGGGTTGTCAGTGTACGAAATGTAGGTCTAAGTGAGACCTACATACGGGTTTTTGTTTCATGTCTCTACGACATTCGTACTGGGAGTTAGAGGTAGTTTTGTGTGTGTTTTCTTCCTAGGGGGCCCTAGAGCACAATTTTGAGTTTTGGGGCTAGGTTTTTTAAATAGATCGCAATTTTCGCCAGTCCTGATGTATGTGTCAAATATGGTGAGTTTTGAAGCATGTTAAGGGGGTCAAATTACAGCTCAAAGAGGCGGCGGAATAATAATAATAAAGAATAATAATAATAAATAAAACCTTACAAATTCAATAGGGTCCTCTGTCCCAAAGGGACATTGCGGTCCCTAATCAGCTAACCTCAATGAACTAAAAAATACCTTAAAATAAGTATATTCTCACTAATAACAACTGTACTACTATATGAGTACGTATTTTCTATTGTTTCATTGAAAATAAAACAGTAAAGTCTATTTGGCTGTCATCTGTTTTAATATGAGACACAATTGTGTCAAAGTCATGATTTTTTTTTTACAGGCTTGAAATGAGAAATTATTACTTTAAAAAGTTGTTTTACACCTGTGAGTGTTGATGACACAGCTTTGCAACAGTTGATATTCTAGTTTCAAGCATGTTTTACTCAATATAGGTTATAAAATCTCAGCAACAAGCTGTAATATCTTACTGAGATCATTTAAGACCAAAACCCTTAAAACAAGTAAAACACTCTAACATAAAATCTGCTTAGTGAGAAGAATTATCTTATCAGACAGAAAATAAGCAAATATCACCCTTATTTGAGATATTTAATCTTACTTAGATTTCAGTTTTTGCAGTGTGGTTGTGGCCCTAAACAAAGGCATAGATTGCTAATGCCAGGAGCCGGCCCTAATAGGGTTTGAAGTCCACTTTTGTAGTTATTTCCCCATATTTCCACGGATTAATTCAATTTCAGGTACGGGCTCATGACAAAGATTTTCGCTTTTCAAACTCTCTTGTTTGTCATTTTGTGAATTGGCACAATCAAATTACAAAGCGCTACCTAGCTGGAAACATTTTAATCAAGCTGTCCTCGTTCACATTAGCAAGGGCCTAATCGACACCGCATGAAATGTGCAAATGATCGTGTTTAGTTCAGTAACTTGATGAAACGTAGAAGTGAAAATTGAGGGGACCCTTAAAAATCGTACAGGAAACAAAGGTGATGAATTCCGTGTGCGGGGACCATAGACCCAGTGCAATGGATCCCTTATCTACAGGGAATGATAGGCTAAGGGCCTTCTCCTAAAACACACAGACTGATTGGTTCCAAATGTCTTCCCAATGGGAAAAGGTTAGCGAGTGGGAGACTGCAGGGCAGAGCTTGCAAGCTTTTTATTGGTCCAATTCGAGGTAAATGGAGAGAGAACGGCAACTCTGCCCCGGCTTTGCTGCCTCCGGTTGCTGCTGGAGTTTAACTATCAGTCAGATCACATTACCCAAGCAGTAAATCTAAGTACCAGTTAACGCAAATAATCACGCGCTAATACTGCTTTACCAAACCACTTGCTCTGAGTCTGTGGTCAGAGTAGTGCAGGCACCATCTAAGGACCAGTGTTCTAATAATGATAATAATAATAACGAATTACATTTGTAACACACTTTATATTTGTTAATATCTCAAAGTGCTACAAAGAATAAAAATAAAAATAGAAAGTAAGAATATATAATAACAAATTAAACTAGATATAACAGAAACATAGATAAAAATAGAAATAAAAGCATGAAAGCACTGGATAAAAACAGATAAGCAGGAAACAGACTAGCCTCTCAGTGTTCTCTCAGGTTTTAATTTGTTGTTGTATTTCTTCCCCATATATAGAATTAAATTCCATGTACCATAAATTCCGGACTATAAGATGCTAAACTTCAAACTCTGTGGTTTATAAAATTAGATGAATTATGGATTATGGAATGTATGGAATTTTCTTCCCTGGTGACCATAATGAAAATATAAAAATTAAAAAAACAAGCAAAAACACTGAGAGGGTGTTTTATTATTTGTGCAATGGAGCCATCTTTTGGACAAATTTGCTCACTGCAGGTGCTGCAGTTTCCCTCTATTTACCGAAAGTGCTTTTTTTTTTTTTATCCAACCAAAGTGTTGTTCAGTCTTCTAGCCGTCCATAGTAGAGATGTCCGATAACATCGGAGTGCCGATATTATCGGCCGATAAATGCTTTAAAATGTAATATCGGAAATTATCTGTTTCGGTTTCATAAAGTAAAATGTATACATTTTTAAAATGCCGCTGTACGGAGTGGTACACGGACGTAGGGAGAAGTACAGAGCGCCAATAAACCTTAAAGGCACTGCCTTTGCGTGCCGGCCCGATCACATAATATCTACGGCTTTTCACACACACAAGTGAATACAATGCATACTTGGTCAACAGCCATACAGGTCACACTGAAAGTGGCTGTATAAACAACTTTAACACTGTCACAAATACGCGCCACACTGTGAACCCACACCAAACAAGAAGGACAAACACATTTCGGGAGAACATCCGCACCGTAACACAACATAAACACAACAGAACAACTACCCAGAACCCCTTGCAGCACTAACTCTTCCGGGACACTACAATATACACCCCCCGCCCCCCAACCCCGCCCACCTCAACCTCCTCATGCTCTCTCAGGGAGAGCATGTCCCAAATACCAAGGAGCTGTTTTGAGGCATGTTAAAAAAAAATTATGCACTTTGTGACTTCAATAATAAATATGGCAGTGCCATGTTGGCATTTTTTTCCATAACTTGAGTTGAATTATTTTGGAAAACCTTGTTACATTGTTTAATGCATCCAGCGGGGCATCACAACAAAATTAGGCATAATAATGTGTTAATTCCACGACTGTATATATCGGTATCGGTTGATATCGGAATCGGTTATTAAGAGTTGGGCAATATCGGAATATCGGATATAGGCAAAAAAGCCATTATCGGACATCTCTAGTCCATAGCGTTACTACTCATACGGATTCTTCTTCCATCATTCCAAGCAACGTTTGTAAGTTTTACAATATAACTAAAAATATTCATACTTCCTAAACCATCCAATGTGTGATTTCTGTAGGAGTGTTTTTATCAGTGTTTGCAATCACAACATTATATAATAACAGAGTTAGTAACGATGTTACTAAGACTAGTAATGAGTAATCTAATTAATTGCTTTTCGGTCCGTTACAATGCCGCTAGCGATAACTTGATGTAACGTGGGATCATACTTGCCAACCTCGAGACCTCCAATATCGGGAGGTGGGGGGTTGGGGGCGTGGTTATTTACAGCTAGAATTCACCAACTCGAGTATGTCATATATATTCTATATATATATATATATATATATATATATATATATATATATATATATATATATATATATATATATATATATATATATATATATATATATATATATATATATATATATATATATATATATATATATATATATATGTATGAAATATGTATCCAATATCGGGAGGTGGGGGGTTGGGGGCGTGGTACAGCTAGAATTCACCAACTCGAGTATTTCATATATATTTATATATATATATATATATATATATATATATATATATATATATATATATATATATATATATATATATATATATATATATATATATATATGTATGAAATACTTGACTTTCAGTGAATTCTAGCTATATATATATATATATATATATATATATATATATATATATATATATATATATATATATATATATATATATATATATATATATATATATATATATATATATATATATATATATGTATATATATATATATATATATATATATATATATATATATATATATATATATATATATATATATATATATATATATATATATATATATATATTTATTTTATTTACATAGAAAAAAAAACAAAAAAACTTGAATTTCAGTGTTCCGGTGGCTATCCATTAGTATGAAATACTTGACTTTCAGTGAATTCTAGCTATATATATATATATATATATATATATATATATATATATATATATATATATATATATATATATATATATATATATATATATATATATATATATATATATATATATATATATATATATATATATATATATATATATATATATATATATATATATATATATATATTACATAGAAAAAAAAACAAAAAAACTTGAATTTCAGTGTTCCGGTGGCTATCCATTAGATGGCAGTATTGTCCTGTTTAACTTCTCCGTTCATGATGAGTATATCATTTCGGCCACCGTGTTCAATGGAGAAGTCTGTTCTACAAAATTTACAGGCAACATACACCTTCCCCTTCAAACTGTCCTGGATGAACTGAAATTCTTGTTTCCATTCGTTTTGGAACTTGCAAGCGTATTTCTTCATCTTGCTCGCCGACGGCGTCGCCATGTCTGTAATTTCCTCGTTCTTCTGCTTCGTCTCCTTGTTGTGTGCGCAGTTGTGCACTCTACTCTCTAAAAGCCCTAGATGTTATGACGTCATTGGGCAGGCAAGCTGTTTATATTGTGGGAAAGCGGACGTGAGAACAGGCTGTCCCCACTCAGTCTCAGGTCCGCATTGAGCTGGAGGGGGCGTGGCCTCCAGCTCCGGCTGAATACCGGGAGTTTGTCGGGAGAAAATCTCTGCCAGGAGGTTGTCGGGAGAGGCGCTGAATACCGGGATTCTCCCGCTAAAAACGGGAGGGTTGGCAAGTATGCGTGGGATGCTACTTTTGATGTGGTTTTATGTCAACAATAAGACATCGTCATAAGTGCAGCAAGTTCAATACAGGAAATATATGTTCACGAGTGAAAACAACAAGCAGAACTTGATATCAAATAGGAAGAGGCACCATCACACTGTGACGTAGCAGACAACATCTTACGGACATGTACACAATGGCAATAATAAACAACAAATCAGTGATTGAGGTGACAATATTGCCATCCAAACAATACACTGTTTGTTGACAAGAAGATATGACAGCCATCGAAGCACATTCAATTTATTTTTTTAACCATAGGTAACACAATCCGGTGAAAGAGAGAGGGATATTTGATGGGTAACGTAATAATTGCTTTCCCTAATAATTAATTACATCTATTAAAGAGTAATTCCATTAGTAATTCAATTACTTTGTTTGGTAAAGTAACAAGTAACTATGAGTAATTACTTTTTTAAAAGTAATTTCAGAACACTGGTTTTTATGCATATTTGTACGTGCGTCGTTGGCATTTGCTAATATGCTAACACGTTTACGACTGTCTGTGTTAGTATTAATAATTTACAACGGCACTCTTTTTGTATAGTTTCAGTTTCACAAATTCCTCAGTAAACTCACTAAAACGTCACCGTAGGGTTTAGCTGATTGGAGAGCTAGTTTCCGCAGCTAGTGGGTCCATGACAATGACTTATGTTTTGTTTGATCAACCATTTTACTGCCATGTTAAAGGCCCCATTTGAAAACACATAGGGTATGTAAATAAACATTTAGAAAATCTTACTGTGTAAATAACTCATTCCGCAACATATATATATATCTGTGGCTTATAGTGCGGTGCAGCTAACATATGGAAACATACTTTTTTCTTCTAGAATGTAGTAAGTGCAGCTTTTATACCATTTGTAAGACCCTTTCTGAACCTCGGGTTCACAAAGTGAGAAAATACCAGGGACTGGTTTTTAAAGTGTATTACTGGTTAAACACAGGCCGGACCACATTGCGCACAGTAACACCCGTGCCCCCATTCCAATTATTCCATATTGCTCCTCCAATTAGAGTAGGTCCAAAACCAGAACTAAGAGCTGCCAGGTTCAGGGAGAAAGAAAGCAGAGGCCCCGGGTGGCAATAATGAGGTCTTAACCCCAACTTTGCTCTATTATGCCATAATACTTTAATTCAATCCATACGATAGGTTGCTCTGCACACTTATGTCATTGGAAAGTCAATATTTGTGAGCTGTCCCTGTCCATTCTCTAAATATATGCCCCAGGTACTAAACATGGTTGAAGAGAAAATGACTGACAAAAGAAATCATTGTTTGTTATGTTGAATCCTGTCTTTATTCTTACTGTAATTACTGCTCCTGGTGGATTTATATCGTTTAGATTTAATCTACACTAATATAGTTCAACTGCAGGTATGTGGAATTAATTTTCTCAACCATTCTAAGTAGTAACTAGTAATGTGCACATCGATACTGAAATATATATACCGCTGATACCAAACCTGTATGCTCTAATATGGATTCTCAAATCAAAATATTGTTCGTTTTCATGCATTGGTTATATGAGATAATGTATATCATTAACATGAACACAGTATAAAATACTTAAATCATAATTGAGATTTTCTCTAAATAAAAAGTGATAAGTGGGGAAAAAATATATACACTATATAATACATACAGTATATGACATTACTCTAATGTCACATAGGCCATGTATTCATGTAAAGTTTCCTAAATAAGTCATCATCTAGAAGTCATTCAATTATATATAGCAATTGCAATTAAACAGCCATTGTAAACTCTATTTGTTTTTTTGTTTTTAAATACTGGCAATTACAATTATTCACTCAGTATTGTAAAACAACAAGTGTATGCATCCTTTTCTTGCATTCTATTTGGAGACACTACATACAGAGTTGAAAATAAATAAGGTGTGTTTCAATGCAGAATGACGCCATCATTTGTTTTGCCCTGTGATTTTCTATATTGTTTGCAGATGATTCCTTAAGAGCAGCAACATTTGAAATATTGTACTTTTTAAATTTTCATCATTATGTATATTTGCAAAAAATATAGGAGAGGTATTGCCGATACCAGCCTGAATTTTACTCGGTGTTGGATCGGAAAGAAAACATCCCAAGCCGTGAAACAGACCAGAAGGTCTGTCCTAGTATGCAAAATGTCATTAATGTTTGATGACTTGGCTTCCTTTTTAAATCCCACTTAATTTTACAATGTTATACAACTGATTTAATTTTTTAATGTTTCTTCTGCTAAGTCATTTATTGCTGATTGTTTGAATTGTTTGTGTGCCTCATTTCAAAACATTCTGTTGGAATTGTTGCTGTCATAAAACACATTTGGATTAGAGGTGTCCATATCCAATATTGATATTGATATCAGATATGGACAGAAATAAATAAAACAGTATCGTACTATATTGGCTTGCATCCAAATTCTTCGAAATAAGCGGTCCGATACAAGCAGTCCTGCATCGCATAAAATGTTGCTTAGTTCGACAGCTAGTTAATATCTAACTGTCCAAATTTTAACTTTCGAAGTGAATATGATAGGCTATAGGCTACTAGGACTACACAACAACTAAGCACACAATAGCACAAAAGCTTGACATATATATGTAAATATCGCAGTCTAAAACATTACACACAATAGTTGCATATTACTTACACATGCAAAGTCTCCAAGGCAAAAGAGTATTATAAAATATCCATTAACAACAGTGTTTGCATCGATTAACCTGAATTATTGTCATGTATTATTCCTACTAGATATCGACAAAAAACAGAACCACATCGTTCCTTCAACTTAAAGGTAGCATAAGTCCATTCCAGACAGTTACCATATTTTCCAAACTACAAGCCGCACTGGTATATAAGCAGCATCCACTACATTTTAGAAGGAAAAAATAAGTGTTCATATATTAGCCGCACTGACTGTAAGCCGCAGATATATACCGGAATGCTGTGAAATTAGATATTTCCAAAGAAAGATTTTATCAGTGTTTATTTACATACCTAATTGTTTCCGAACGGTGTCTGCAACACAGCAGTAAAACGGCTGATCAAACAAAACAGAAAAGTTGTTTTTTTAATTAGGTTCAAGATGTTTATCAGGATTCTTGTTTCTCATTCTTTGCAAAGACATTGACTCTAAACAGTTTCTTACAGTGAATCATTTTAGTATATTGTTTGATTAATTTGCTAAATCCATTCAATAATTTAGCCGTTAGCAGAAAACAAGCCATAAATTAGCAATGCCTTTGTATTAGTCGCGATGTTCAAAGCTTGGGGAAATTACAGTAACAATAAATAGGTTGGTGTTTTTTATACCTAAAATTGTTCTTTGAGTAATTTTACTTGATCAAGCCTTTTCAAATATTCCACATGGCAAAATAATACAATTAGGTATGATTTTGTACTGATCTCGTATACAATACTAAAAGCTCCAATATTGGTATTGTTTTGGAAGTGAAAAAGTTGTGTCGGTACACCCCTAATTTGGATTGAAGTATTAAATTACTTTCCAATACTTTTGTCTCCAGTAATCAGAGTACGTTGTTAAGTTCTCCTAGGTGAAGCATTTACTGTACTTTGTGTATGTACCACGCCACGCGTGGAATCACTTAATAGTTTCATAAAGAGAGAAGCCGGAGATTGCGATAGTACAACTAAAACGCCTCATTAATCATTTGCAAGAGCTCCCTCTAACATGGACGATACATATGCTGCAAGTCAGACTTAATTTGCGTTCATCAGAGAAACATTGCTTGTTTACGCTCACAGCGACTCCAGGAATGTTTTTCTTAACTATGTTACAGCCCTTTTTGCAAGGTATCATTTTCATGCTCTGCACTGTTCATTGTCCGAAGATGTAAATTGAGCAATAAAAAATGGAACCTGCAAGACATATTGGATTAGCCATCCAGCATGTTGAATGGTCATATGTTTTGAATTATGTTTTTCTTTAGAATCTGGTAGGGGATTGAACTCTCCACATTGTAGCCACCCGTAAACCCACAGATAAATGCAATCCACTCAACCGTAGATGTTGCAGAAAAGTCTGTTTTCCCAGAGGAGAAGGTGTAGGGATGATGAGGCTTGGAATAATGTGAAACAAAGCTTAGTCACCACCAGGGTAGCCTGTGAGAAGATAGAATTGGTTAAGTGAGACATCTCGACAGGGAGAGAACCACATTGATAGATGAGGTAGAAGAGAAACAAAGATGGATAGAAGAGTAAAAGGAGAGAAAATCAATCAAAGTGAGTGAATCGCCCAAGAAGTTAGGAAAAAGAATCCAACGCCTCGTCTCTTGTGTGTGATAAGGAGACACATTTCCCTACGGAGTGTTCCCGAGTTTGTAATAGGATTGTCCAGGCTACAGCGGGTAGTCTGTGAGAGATCTTTGTTCATGGGTGCTCACAGATAAGGGTTAATGCGCCCCAAAGGTTCCTTCACTACACAGAGTCCGCCGCTCCCTGCTTGTCGGCCTGCGGTGTCAGCATCGATCCGTCACAAAGGATTTCTCCCTACCGAACTCAGTGGCCATTTCTGACATCTCCAACAAACTAATTGTTATCTCCATTCCTGGCGAGCCCTGTGAAGTCATAACGAGTTAGCCTCCTCCGCACAGATGATAAAACGTCTTTCAAATCGGGAGAGACTGACACAGGGCCATACTTTCTGCGCTCAGGGTTTGTGACATCTGTATAGGCCACTGATCTCTGTTCTAAGCTCTTCGGCATGTTATGACATCCATTGTAATATATTTTGGACAGGCTTTGATTGGGCTATGCACTTCTCCTCTCTGGCTCTGAGTGATACCGGGACCTGGTCCAAACCCCAGCCAGGACTCAGCCCATAAATCATCCTGCTAGCACCAGACTTACATTTCCTGAGCAGCTACCAGAGCCCTTTCGGGTGGACAAGAACGTCTCTGGACTGTTTAGAAAGTCAAGACGTCTTCTTGTTTAAATAAAATTCTGAGTGTTACAAGTGATATTGAGTAACTGAGTCCCTGCATTCCTTCTGAGGATAAATGATGCCTGTTGAACAGCAGGTCTTCATCCGTCTTTCCACATTTTTAGTTTTTGATGATGTTATTCCAAACTAGGGCTGAGCGATAGTGACAATATACATGTGGTCATTGATAGAGCTTTTAATACAATCGTCATATTTTTATAACGTATTTTGATGACACATTCTAGCTGCGTACCCTAAATTTGACAGTGACAAGCAGATGACTGTGTCGACAACGCTAGGGAGATAGCGGCTAACTGATCCGCGCCTACATAAAGGATTCAATAGGTCATGCTAACCTTGAAGCTCGAGCTCTTGAATGTAAAACAGGGAAATACGGATCGATGCAAATACAGTAATGATACTAAGAAAAGTATTAGTATATTGTGGATAGTAAAGTTGACGGATCAACATTTTTTAATATCACAGCATTTACCGTATTTTCCGGACTATAAGGCGCACTTGAAATCTTTTATTTTTTTTTCTCAAAACTCGACAGTGCGCCTAGTATACGGAATAATTCTCGTTTTTCTTACTGACCTCGAAGCAACTTTATTTGGTACATGGTGTAATGATAATAATGATAAGTGTCACCAGTAAATGGCAGTCAAACATAAGAGATACGTGTAGATTAAAATATTATGGTAATATAACTCAAGTAAACAACACCAACATTTTAAAATGTTCCATTGAAAATATAGAACATTACACACGGCGCTCAAAAATCTATCAAAATGTTTCAGTATGACTTTGGTAAGCTATGACGCCGCACCGCTTGATGGATTGTCGGCACATTAAACATACAAGTATTATTATGGTGTGTGTATAAGGTAAGACTATATCTGGCGTTTTGTTTCGCATTATTATGCAAAAGAAACTTTTCTTACCTTCTGGTACCTGCTGATCTGTATTTGGGATCTGCATGAATCCTCAAAAATTGCATGCGTCCGCCTTTGCGTCCGTGCCAACACCGTAGTCAAAAAGCTTCTTCTTTTTCTCTATCTTTTTGTTATGGGACATTCATCCTCAGCTGTTGCCATTTCTAATATAAAGTAGTGTAAAGTTCTTACTTATATCTGTCAGTAA
>NC_084743.1:69711165-69716165 GCF_033978785.1 Entelurus aequoreus | reverse complement strand
AGATTTAGCTACACTATGCAACAGTCGCCATTCCATAACATATTTCTCAATTAGGTAAGAAAATTTGAAAATACATACTTCATACTTTTTGTATTTAAGCTGTAGCAAATTGCAGATGAAACACTAGTTGTTTATTAGCTAATAATAAAGGTTTGTCAAAGTTTAGCTACTACCGTTAGCTATCTTTGAATGTAAAGCCCAGGGGTCCCCAAACTTTTGGACTCGTGGCTGTATTAGGTTAAAAAAATGAGGCCGGGGGCCGGGTTGTATGTATATATATATATATATATATATATATATACAAACCCCGTTTCCATATGAGTTGGGAAATTGGGTTTGATGTAAATATAAACAGAATACAATGATTTGCAAATCATTGTCAACCCATATTCAGTTGAATATGCTACAAAGACAACATATTTGATGTTCAAACTGATAAACTTTTTTTTTTTTTTCAAATAATCATTAACATTAGAATTTGATGCCAGCAACAAGTGACAAAGAAGTTGGGAAAGGTGGCAATAAATACTGATAAAGTTGAGAAATGCTCATCAAACACTTATTTGGAACATCCCACAGGTGAACAGGCAAATTGGGAACAGGTGGGTGCCATGATTGGGTATAAAAGTAGATTCCATGAAATGCTCAGTCATTCACAAACAAGGATGGGGCGAGGGTCACCACTTTGTCAACAAATGCGTGAGCAAATTGTTGAACAGTTTAAGAAAAACCTTTCTCAACCAACTATTGCAAGGAATTTAGGGATTTCACCATCTACGGTCCGTAATATCATCAAAGGGTTCAGAGAATCTGGAGAAATCACTGCACGTAAGCAGCTAAGCCCGTGACCTTCGATCCCTCAGGCTGTACTGCATCAACAAGCGACATCAGTGTGTAAAGGATATCACCACATGGGCTCAGGAACACTTCAGAAACCCACTGTCAGTAACTACAGTTGGTCGCTACATCTTTAAGTGCAAGTTAAAACTCTCCTATGCAAGGCGAAAACTGTTAATCAACAACACCCAGAAACGCAGTCGGCTTCGCTGGGCCTGAGCTCATCCAAGATGGACTGATACAAAGTGGAAAAGTGTTCTGTTGTCTGACGAGTCCACATTTCAAATTGTTTTTGGAAACTGTGGACGTCGTGTCCTCCGGACCAAAGAGGAAAAGAACCATCCGGATTGTTATAGGCGTAAAGTTGAAAAGCCAGCATCTGTGATGGTATGGGGGTGTATTAGTGCCCAAGACATGGGTAACTTACACATCTGTGAAGGCACCATTAATGCTGAAAGGTACATACAGGTTTTGGAGCAACATATGTTGCCATCCAAGCAACGTTACCATGGACGCCCCTGCTTATTTCAGCAAGACAATGCCAAGCCACGTGTTACATCAACGTGGCTTCATAGTAAAAGAGTGTGGGTACTAGACTGGCCTGCCTGTAGTCCAGACCTGTCTCCCATTGAAAATGTGTGGCGCATTATGAAGCCTAAAATACCACAACTGAGACCCCCGGACTGTCAAACAACTTAAGCTTTACATCAAGCAAGAATGGGAAAGAATTCCCCCTGAGAAGCTTAAAGGTCTACTGAAAGCCACTACTACCGACCACGCAGTCTGATAGTTTATATATCAATGATGAAATCTTAACATTGCAACACATGCCAATACGGCCGGGTTAACTTATAAAGTGACATTTTAAAATTCCCGGGTAATATCCGGCTGAAACATCGCGGTATGATGACGTATGCGCGTGACGAAGTCCGAGTAATGGAAGTTATGGTACCCCGTAGAATCCTATACAAAAAGCTCTGTTTTCATTTCATAATTCCACAGTATTCTGGACATCTTTTGCAATTTTTTTAATGAACAATGAAGGCTGCAAAGAAGACAGTTGTAGGTGGGATCAGTGTATTAGCAGCGGACTACAGCAACACAACCAGGAGGACTTTGTTGGAGCGCTAGCCGCGCTAGCCGCGCTAGCCGCGCTAGCCGCCGACTTCACCTTGACTTCCTGCGTCTCCGGGCCGCCAAACACATCAGGTGAAGTCCTTCGTCCTTCTGCCGATCGCTGGAACGCAGGTGAGCACGGGTGTTGATGAGCAAATGAGGGCTGGCTGGCGTAGGTGGAGAGCTAATGTTTTTAGCATAGCTCTGTGCAATCCGGTTGCTAAGTTAGCTTCAATGGCGTCCTTAGCACAGCATTGTTAACCTTCGCCAGCCTGGAAAGCATTAACCGTGTATTTACATGTCCACGGTTTAATAGTATTGTTGATTTTCTATCTATACTTCGAGTCAGGGGTTTATTTCTTTTGTTTCTATATGCAGTTAAAGCACGATGCTATCATGTTAGCTCGTAGCTAAAGCATTTCGCCGATGTAAAAGGCACTGAATGTCCATTTCGCGTTCTCGACTCTCATTTTCAAGAGGATATAGTATCCGAGGTGGTTTAAAATACAAATCTGTGATCTACAATAGAAAAAGGAGAGTGTGGAATCCAATGAGCCAGCTTGTACCTAAGTTACGGTCAGAGCGAAAAAAGATACGTCCATCGCTGCCTCTCAAGTCATTCACTGTAACGTTCCTCATCTACGAATCTTTCATCATCGCTCAAATTAATGGGGTAATCATCACTTTCTCGGTCCGAATCTCTCTCGCTCCATTGTAAACAATGGGGAATTGTGAGGAATCCTAGCTCCTGTGACGTCACGCTACTTCCGGTACAGGCAAGGCTTTTTTTTATCAGCGAGCAAAAGTTGCGAACTTTATCGTCGATTTTCTCTACTAAATCCTTTCAGCAAAAATATGGCAATATCGCGAAATGATCAAGTATGACACATAGAATGGATCTGTTATTCCCGTTTAAATAAAAAAAAATCATTTCAGTAGGCCTTTAAAAAATGTGTCTCCTCAGTTCCCAAAAGTTTACTGAGTGTTGTTAAAAGGAAAGGCCATGTAACACAGTGGTGAACATGCCCTTTCCCAACTACTTTGGCACGTGTTGCAGCCATGAAATTCTAAGTTAATTATTATTTGCAAAAAAAAATTTAAGTTTATGAGTTTGAACATCAAATATCTTGTCTTTGTAGTGCATTCAATTGAATATGGGTTGAAAATTATTTGCTATCATTGTATTCCGTTTATATTTACATCTAACACAATTTCCCAACTCATGTATATATATTCCGAGCATGATGATGTCACGTTGTCGATGGGAAAATGCATTTTTAGACGATATGATTTGCCTAAGCGGCTAGGAGACCCCGAGAGTAACAAGCGGTAGAAAATGGATCAGAAAAGACAGGTTTAAAAAAAAAAATAATGAGCGCCCCTTTGAGGGACACCAAAACATATATGTTCCTTAGTTGTGGTCCGTACAATATGGGCCACAGTGGTTCTAGATTGTAATACACTTTCCCACCACTTGTGGCAGTAATGACAACATCAAACAAACAGAGGAAGTCTGGAGCTAAAGTCATAGAGAAGTTTTTATCATGACCTATGCCTCAGGTCATGTCTTGTCATGTTTTATCGTTATTCTTCTTGGTTTTGAGTCTATTTATGTTTCAGTGCCCTTTGCTTTATTTATGTTCTGTTTGTTCGGTGCGCTGTTCACAGACACACACATAGACCAGTTTGTGTTTATTGATTAGTGTCCCCACCTGCTGCCGCCACTAATCACACCCTGTTATACACCTGTGTCCCCCTTCCAATCCTTGCAGGGTTTTTCTTCATCCTTGACAGTTGTGTTTGGTACAGTCTCTGCAACTGTTAGTTTTTTTAGGCTAGCTCCACGCCACTCCCTTCGTTCTTGTCATGTATGCTACGCTAAGTTTGCCGTGAGCTACACGCACGCTTGTTTTCGTATTTTACTCTGAGCCTGAAGATTAAAAGACCTGTCTTACCTGTACCCTGCTTCCTGCTTGTTCTTCCGCATCCTAGGGAGCACAACCTTTGGACACATTTGACCCGTTTATGACAGTTTCTTAAGCGCAAAAATGATGACTAACATAGTAAAGTTGTATATTCATTTGGGCTTTAATTTTATTGACAATATATTTAAGAAATATATTCAATTTAGTTCATTTAATTTAGCGCAACATAATTGTATGTACCTTTTTTTGTCAGTTATTTATTAGTCTTTTCTCATGCAGTATATTTGTTTACTACCCATGTTTCTAGTCAGCTTGACCTAATCCTAAGGTTTATGTCAGGGGTGTCCAAACCTTTTCCTCTGAGGGCCGCACACGGAAAAATTTAAGCATGCGGGGGCCATTTTGATATTTTTCATTTTCACACCTTAACAAAATATATGGATTTTTTTTTTTTAACCTTTAGGGCTCCCGGGGACCATAAAGGGTCTCAGTCATTAAAATGTTAAAAATAAGTCTAATTAATATTATTTTTTATTTAACGCTTACAGTAAATCTCTATATCAACTTCAGGTTGATATAATTAAAAATAAAAAAAAGGTTTTATGCCTTTTCTGTCAAAGACAACGTTGTTTTTTATAGTAAAACTGAAATCTGCAGTATTTAGTATTAGAGCCTTAAAAGATCAATAATGCAGGACACCATTGATTTTAATTCTTTAATATTTTTGAGTAATCACAGTGAAAAGTTAAATAAAATCCTACTAAATATATTTGGGATCCAAAAGGTCCCCCACTTATAAAGTGATACATTTTTATTTTTACTTTTAACACTTAAATTACGAGATCAACTTCAGATATATCTGTCGGTTTTACGTTTGAACTATTATTTTGTTTGTTTTATGCTCTTTTGTCAAATAAAACTTTGATGTTTTTTATGGCAACCACACAATATATGCGCTATTTTTTCCACATAAAACATTTTAAAGTGATATTTTTTAAGTAATAATTCATTATAGCATACATTTGTAGTCTTTTTTTTTTTTTAGCAATGGCGAAAAAAAGAAAAATAAACAAAGACAAAAGAAAAAAAACAGCCTGCATGGCAGCTTTGTGTCAACATTGC
>NC_084743.1:69538665-69706165 GCF_033978785.1 Entelurus aequoreus | reverse complement strand
TGAGCAGATTTGGAATCTTGTTTCCTGGTGGGGTTTTTTATCCTCGCTTACAAGATGAAGTAAAATTAAATCAGCTTTCAGAATAAAATCACTCTTGAATATCAATAACCGCTCGAGAAACATGCAGCGTCCTCTGCAGTGGACATTTTTGTTTATTTATTTTTTGTTGTGTTTTAACCCAAAATGTGTAACTCCGACAAAATAAATAAACCAAAATCCACTTCAAACTGACACTAACTCTTATCTTTTCAAAATGTAAACTGTTTAAATGTATGTCTTGAAGTCGTTACCGCTGTTTTTTTTGTTTGTTTTTTGCCAGACATGGTCGAAAATAAACTTCATAAACAGTATATACGGTAGATTCACCCGGTCACTACATTAGGTACACCTGCACACTCGCCGATCAATTCAGATCTGCATTAAAAAAAAACAGCTGCTTTTAGCGGAATTTATGTCACTGCATGTCAGTATTATTGTGCTCATGTCAAAATTAGATGGAAATAATACTTTATCCCGGAGGTCAGCAACCCGCATGCAGCTCTTTAGTGCCGCCCTAGTGGCTCTCTGGAGGATTAAAAATGGAAAAAGATGGATAATTTGTTTTTGTTTTGTTTTAGTATGTTTTTTGTTTGAGGACAAACATGAACAAACACAAACCTTCCCAATTGTTAGAAAGCCCACTGTTTAATATGTTTATGTGTATGGTTCACCAATGAGAGTATTTGGTGAACATCGTTTTGTCCTAATAATTTCGGCGGTTCTTGAACTCACCATAGTGTGGACTGTGACGCAACAGTTTGTTTACATGTAAAATATTCCACTCCTTCTTTGTCTCAGATTTGGAATTCTTGTTCCATGGTGTTTTTTATCCTCTCTTACAAGATGAAGTAAAATGAAATCAGCTTTCAGAGTAAAATCACTCTCGAATATCAATAACCTCTTGAGAAACATGCAGCGTCCTCTGCAGTGGACTTTTTTTTTGTTTTTGTTTTTTTAGTTACAAAATGTGTAATTCCGACAAAAGAAATAAACCAAAATCCACTTCAAACTGACACTAACTCTTATTAGTAGAGATGTCCGATAATGGCTTTTTTGACGATTTCCGATATTGTCCAACTCTTAATTACCGATTCCGATATCAACCGATACCGATATATACAGTCGTGGAATTAACACATTATTATGCCTAATTTTGTTGTGATGCCCCGCTGGATGCATTAAACAATGTAACAAGGTTTTCCAAAATAAATCAACTCAAGTTATGGAAAAAAGTGCCAACATGGCACTGCCATATTTATTATTGAAGTCACATAGTGTATTTTTTTTTTTTTAAATGCCTCAAAACAGCAGCTTGGAATTTGGGACATGCTCTCTCTGAGATAATCCTGATACCCACTACAACTATGGCAAGTACTATACTTTGACTTTCACAATGTGCATTATTTTTGTATTGTTTTTAAACATACCTCAAAACAACAGCTACAAAAACAATGAAGGCACATAGCTTCAGTCCATGTAATAAAGTAAACAATAACAGTCCTCTTTTAGTGCAAGACTGCCTGGCATACCAGGCCCGGCCCTAACCAATCTGGCGCCCTAGGCAAGATTTTAGGTGCCCCCCCCCCCCGAATAGCTTTGTCTTTGACCTTTTTTTTTACTTAAAGAAAGCAAATTAACAATCAGAATAGTTAACAAGATAAAAAAAAATATGGATAAATAAATGAATACAAAAAATAAAAAATGAATATATGAAATACAATATTTTTTACATACATAAACACAAAATAAAACGTGTCAACAAGTTGCATAAAATAAATTAAAAATACAATATAAATAAGGCACTGCACAAAACAAGATATCAAACCAGTATGACTTTAACAACTATATTACAAAAAAAGGGGATCCTACAGAGTTCTCTATTTGTGCTTTTTAATATTGCATTAACTAGAATGACTTACAAATTACTGTACACCAGGGAGTACTGTAATTACCTAACGTTACATTGTTATTTTCCATAACAATTTAGCCCCCACCACAATATTAACCCGACGTTAAAACAGAACTAGCTATTTATTGATTAGCAATTGCAGAATCATGTAACATTAGCTTAATGCTAAACAGCCAGGTTACTATCACATTCTGTAACAGACAAATAATTTCATGTAGGCTAACGTTACCTACCTGCTACGTCTGTCTTTTTCTCGTTCCTCCTCTTCTTTTCTCTTTTTTCTTCCCTGGGCACCCGACAGTTTTGGCCGTTTTGACATCTTGGGTTGATTTTTTTATGTGGTGACGTCCAAAAAGAGTCATGATACGGGAAGGGAGGGGGCGCACCGTGCCGGGGGAGGGGCATCGTAATGTTGTAACAAATAATATTTCTATTAAATAGGCTTTACTTTGCATTTCAATTAACGTGTGATTATTTTATGTATTTAGAAATAATAGTACCAACTTTTTTTTTTTTTTTTTTTTTCCTCCAACATTTGTGGCACTGGCGTGGCACCCCCTGATGGATGGCGCCCTGAGCATTTGCCTATACGGCCTATGCCACGGGCCGGCCCTGTGGCATACAGTATAACAGGAAATTATAAACTGGGCTCAATCTGAACAGCCGATATGGGCATCTACATCAACTATATGATTTGCTTGAGAAGCTGGACAGAACAAAAAAATAAAAATAAAATACAATTACTTTTTGAAACCGATACCGATAATTTCCGATATTACATTTTAAAGCATTTATCGGACATGTCTACTTATTAGCGTGCGTGACTTTGTGTGCACTTTTGAGGAGGAAATATTGTTCGACAAACTTTTGTGTGGTGTTGCTTCCTTATTTGTGATTATTTCAGTCTGATTATCAGATCCTACCGATACTACATTTCATCAATACATCACTTTGGTGACATAGTCCTATGGAAATTCGACTGCAACTTGTATGGATTGTATTTTGTTGCCCGTGTTGTAGTCACCTATTTAGCATGTGATGAATTGCATCATAAGGAAACAAAAGGGAAGTGAAAGCGAAAAAACGAATAAAGAATTCTGTGAATGAAGCCCAATGTACTGGAGAAGACTTATATGACATGTTTTGTTCCGTGCACCCAAAGCAACAGTAGAATGTCATGCAGAGACGCATTCATGCTTACATTAGGGAGCCAATCACAAGCGCAATGCATCAGTTTTAATTGTGTACATTGTGTGTTTGCACTCGTGCATGTGTAGGTTTGTGCATCCATTTGTGTGTGTGTGTGTGTACATAAGGAAGTGAAGATGTTCAAAGTTGTGTTAGGATCGCTTTGACAAAGCCATCACAAAGGTCATGTATCTCTAAGTATGCCTTTGACCTTTGACCCGTGGCCTCTAGGCCTGTTCAACACGACAATGGCCCGAGCGAGGGGTTGCTACGGCAACACGAGCGGTGGGTCAGCGAAGGGACAGATGGCATGTAGATGTGCCGTGCTAGTCTTGTTTGCACGGAACATTTAAACATGATCTAATGTGGACCCCCGCGTCTCACGCCGACGTACACCTGCTCATTAGTCCTTTTGCATGTTTGTCAACGCCGGATTTAAAAACTGCCGCTTCACAATGGAAAAACAATATGAGCTATGAATAGCAATCGGCAAGACGTGATATGAAAAATACTCAAAATCGGAAATTAGCAGTGACATTTTTTGACAACTGTCCATTGAGTGAGTCACACTTTGTATTAGAGATGTCCGATAATGGCTTTTTTGCCGATATTCCGATATTGTCCAACTCTTAATTACCGATTCCAATATCAACCGATACTGATATATACAGTCGTGGAATTAACACATTATTATGCCTAATTTTGTTGTGATGCCCCGCTGGATGCATTAAACAATGTAACAAGGTTTTCCAAAATAAATCAACTCAAGTTATGGAAAAAAATGCCAACATGGCACTGCCATATTTATTATTGAAGTCACAAAGTGCATTCATTTTTTTAACATGCCTCAAAACAGCAGCTTGGAATTTGGGACATGCTCTCCCTGAGAGAGCATGAGGAGGTTGAGGTGGGGGGGCGGGGTATTGAGGGGTAGCGGGGGGTGTATATTGTAGTGTCCCGGAAGAGTTAGTGCTGCAAGGGGTTCTGGGTATTTGTTCTGTTGTGTTTATGTTGTGTTACGGTGCGGATGTTCTCCCAAAATGTGTTTGTCATTCTTGTTTGGTGTGGGTTCACAGTGTGGCGCATATCTGTAACAGTGTTAAAGTTGTTCATATGGCCACCCTCAGTGTGACCAGTATGGCTGTTGACCAAGTATGCTTGCATTCACTTGTGTGTGTGAAAAGCCGTAGGTATTATGTGATTGGGCCGGCACGCAAAGGCAGTGCCTTTAAGGTTTATTGGCGCTCTGTACTTCTCCCTACGTCCGTGTACAGCGGCGTTTTAAAAAGTCATACATTTTACTTTTTGAAACCGATACCGATAATTTCCGATATTACATTTGAAAGCATTTATCGGCCGATAATATCGGCAGTCCGATATTATCAGACATCTCTAATTTTAACCCTTGTGTAATGTTCATATTGTTGTTACTCGGCCAGCGTTTGTGGGTCTGATGGACCCGTTGCATTTTGTGGCTTTTAATGCCTCATAATCAAACACTTTTATGTTAAAGTACAGAACAGATGTTTACCTTATCCCAATAAACATATGTTCAGTATTTTAACATAAAAGTAACAATATGAACGTTGCATGGAAAATTTCTCTGCCAGTTTCTGCATCCAACAGGGATTCTTCTTTTGTGTTTCGGCACCTGCGGTTCCCACACGAGGTTGCAACATTGTTTGTCAACACTGTCTGCTCTCATTTTCTCGCACATTTGACCCTCTGATGTGCTGTGTACCTACACTCTGTCCTCTTCCTGTCTTGGCCTGCTGTGTGTGTGTGTGTGTGTGTGTGTGTGTGTGTGTGTGTGTGTGTGTGTGTGTGTGTGTGTGTGTGTGTGTGTGTGTGTGTGTGTGTGTGTGTGTGTGTGTGTGTGTGTGTGTGTGTGTGTGTGTGTGTGTGTGTGTGTGTGTGTGTGTGTGTGTGGTACAAAGAACATCAATGTCCACACTTCTATTAGCCCCGGGTGTATGTGAGAGCATTTCAGTAGTGTATGCGAGAGCATTTCAGTAGTGTATGTGAGAGCATTTCAGTAGTGTATGTGAGAGCATTTCAATAGTGTATGTGAGAGCATTTCAGTAGTGTATGTGAGAGCATTTCAGTAGT
The DNA here is from genome assembly GCF_033978785.1 of Entelurus aequoreus. Taxonomy (NCBI): domain Eukaryota; kingdom Metazoa; phylum Chordata; class Actinopteri; order Syngnathiformes; family Syngnathidae; genus Entelurus; species Entelurus aequoreus. Next base: position 69,700,920 of record NC_084743.1, on the reverse strand, counting down.
GTATGTGAGAGCATTTCAGTAGTGTATGCGAGAGCATTTCAGTAGTGTATGTGAGAGCATTTCAGTAGTGTATGCGAGAGCATTTCAGTAGTGTATGTGAGAGCATTTCAGTAGTGTATGTGAGAGCATTTCAGTAGTGTATGTGAGAGCATTTCAGTAGTGTGTATAAGTGTTTCAGTAGTGTATGTAAGAGATAATTCTGAATAATGTCCCTAACGGCCCCTCATAATTAAATATGTATTCTGATATACAAACGTTTGTATGTTCTTCACAGAAAATGAGCCAAAGTCAGTGAGTCTCAGTTTGAAAAATTAATTAATTGTATCATTTTTCTTTTAATAAAAAATGAAAATGGGTCCCACAGACCCGAACACCACACAAGGGTTAAAAAGCCAGTTTTAGCAGCGTTGGTTCATTTTAAAAATGATAAGCAGTGAACAACTGCAAAATGTGATTTCCCTACCAGTTCCATGAAGTTCCCCACCAACACTACACCTTGTTTGCCTTGTAAAGTGCACACATCAGGGCGTCTGCCTCACACCGGCCCTATAAAACAACGCCATCACACAAGTCCAATGAGGATGAGTTGCTGCGCTCCCGGGTCTCTGTCCCAGCTTGCCTGGGGGGGGGGGAGGAACGCTGGGGTTTTGTCTCTCATCTCCCCCTTTTGTTAGAGTCCCCCCCTATAATAAATCTGGATCTAGTAAATAGCCCATGAATAAAGGGATATTTTATCCTCCGTGGCACACGGAAGATTTAGTGGGAAGAGGCAGCATCGCCTCTTTTTCTGAACAACTACAAAGTGGTCACTCAGCAAGCCTTAAGAGGCATAAAAAGCCGCGGTAGTTCATTAAATCTCGAGCATGAAGATGGGACTGCCGTGGCGGTGATTTAAAGGAGTCAGGTGCGTATATCGCCGCCCCACCTCTCATCCTCTGTTTGTCCCGGCGAAGGAAATAACCGAGCATGCTGTGCTATTTATCTGTGAGGCAGCGAGAGAGAGGGTGCGAGGGCCCTGGGAGGAACCATTGAAGTGAAGGGAGAAAAGATGGAGGCTCACTAGGACAATGTTTTTCAACCTTTTTTGAGCCAAGGCACATTTTTTGCGTTGAAAAAATCCGGAGGCACACCACCAGCAGAAATCATCAACTCAGTTGACAGTAAAAAGTTGGATATGACTTTAAAGCATAACCAAGCACGCATCACTATAGCTCTTGTCTCAAAGTAGGTGTACCGTCACCACCTGTCACGTCACACCCTGACTTATTTGGAGTTTTTTGCTGACCAAGTGTAGTGTTTTAGTTCTTGTCTTGCGCTCCTATTTTGGTGGCTTTTTCTCTTTTGTTGGTATTTTCCTGTAACAGTTTCGTGTCTTATATTTCCCGCATCTACTTTGTTTTAGCAATCAAGACTATTTCAGTTGTTTTTATGCTTCTTTGTGGGGACATTGTTGATTGTCATGTCATGTTCGGATGTACATTGTGGACGCCGTCTTTGCTCCACAGTAAGTCTTTGCTGTCGTCCAGCATTCTGTTTTTGTTTACTTTGTAGCCAGTTCAGTTTTACTTTCGCTCTGCAAAGCCTTCCCTAAGCTTCAATGCCTTTTCTTAGCGGCACTCACCTTTTGTTTATTTTTGGTTAAAGCATAAGACACCTTTTTACCTACATTTACAAAGCAATTAGCTACCGGCTTCCACCTACTGATATGGAAGAGTATTACACGGTTACTCTGCCGAGCTCTAGACACTCAACAACAACACATCATTTGCAGACTATAATTACTGGTTTGCACAAAATGTTTTTAACCCAAATATGTGAAATTAGATAATCTCCCACAGCACACCAGACTGTATCTCACGGCACACTAGTGTGCCGCGGCACAGTGGTTGAAAAACACTGCACTAGAAAGCTTAAAAGGTCAGTTTAGGGATGAGTTTAACTGAGACTTAGACAAGATGTATCATACTGGGGGGGGGGGACTGTTGCAATGTATTTTTCTGATTAGTGCACAAGTGAGCTTACTCTCTTCCCAGCAGGCACAACGTTGATTGTACATACGTGTCCTTTAAAACGTTGGATCCACGTTGTTGGTTGGGAAATGACCAAAGGTCAATGGTTCGATCGACGTCACTACCTGAGTGTGTGTGTGTGAAGTGTTGGAAGTGTACTTCGTTTGTTTCTAATTTGTATTTGACTTTATTTACTGTTTGGAAAGCATGTTATTAAACAAAAACAGTTTTCTTTTGAGTAATATATAAATTGATCGGAGCTGTTAACCTATTTTATGGAGGAATGTAGTTAATCATAGAACTGGCACCCAATGTTATTGAAAAAGTATTGATTTTGAATCAGGAATTGTTTTGAACTGTATTGAACTATATGATGCCCAAAGATCCACAGTCCAACTCATCATAAGGTCCAACCTGTGGTGTTTTGTCATGTTGTTGACATGCAGCACACCAATATGATACGTACCGCTGTTTTTGGGGCTATATTGAAGCGACATCTAGACAACAGAAGGTGCGCTCTTGGAGGGCTGCAGTGTTGTGATGGTGGAATGATCCAGCCGCAAGATAATGCATATTGCAGGAAGTTTTATCATTAATATGAAAGAAAAAAATGCCACCAGACACTAAAACGAATCAATTAAATTTGTCATTTTTAGATAGGCGATATACTTAATATTTCTAATCGTCCAAATCTGTTGACAGGCACACAACAGATGGAGGAATGAAGTTAGGAATAATACCTGATTCTATATGCTAGTTTTAGTCCAGATGTAAACAAGTAGTGTCCTCAAGCAGACACAGCAACATTTCTGAGGGAAAACATCATTTTGTGAAAATAAAGTACTCTTTGTTCTGTGTCTACACAACCTGCTTTTACATTTATATCATGTTGATTATGTGTCTGTTTGGGTTGAATGATGAATTGCGAAAAAAAAAAAAACATGTAACATGCCTTTTAAAACGAAAAATGTACTTTTAGATAGAAATATTCGGAAAAAACAACAACAATACAATAGAATGTACTACCAGCAACTACAGTACTTTTTGTCTAATGTAATAATAATGATTTACCTACAGTACTTCTTTCTCCGTCCAACATACCATCAGCAGCTTTACCATATTTCCAGGGATGGCGTTAGATTCATTCGGTTTCAATAGGTTTCAATATTTTTTTATTTTTTTAATGAAGGTAAAACACTTTCTTGTGGTCTACATAACATGTAATGGTGGTTCTGTGGTCAAAATGTTGCATAGATTATGTTTTACGGATCATATCCGAGCCGCTTTCTGACAGTCGCTTCCGGATGCGCTGTTTTGTGGGCTGTCTTATTTACGTGGCTCACCTTCAGCAGCATCTTCTCCCCGTCATCTTTGTTGTAGCGTGCAAGGACGAGAGTGGAAGAAGTGTCAAAAGATGGAGCTAACTGTTTTAACAACATTCAGACTTTACTTAAATCAATTACGGAGCAGCATCTCCTCATCCGGAAACAACAATATCATGAAAAACCGTCCGACCGGAACTCTATTAACTAAAATTCCTTGGGTGAATAATGTAAACTCACTACACCGGTATGTTTTAGCACTTTCATGGCATGTTTACTGACAGATATAAGTAAGAACTTTACGCTACTTTATATAAGAAATGACAACAGCGGAGGATGAATGTCCCATAACAAGAACATAGAGAAAAAGAAGACGCTTATCGACTACGGGGTCGACAAGGACAACAAAGGCGGAAGCGCGCAATTTTTCAGGATTCATGCAGATCCCAAATACAGATCAGCAGGTACTAGAAGGTAAGAAAAGTTGCTTTTGCATAATTTTGCGAAACAAAACGCCAGATAATATGGTCTTACCTTATACACACACCATAATAATACTCTTATGCAGCCTACACTCATCTCTTATGTTTGACCGCAATCTACTGGTTATTACACCATGTACCAAGTAGAATTGCTTCGAGGTGGGTAAGCTCAACCGAACTTATTCCTTACATTAGGTGCACCGACCGGGTTATAAGGCGCACCGTCAAGTTTTGAGGGAAAAAAAAAGATTTTAAGTGCGCCTTATAGTCCGGAAAATAAGGTAAAAAATGATAAGGCCTGGGGTGTTGGACATAAAGAGCTCCACCGGATAGAACGTTATGTGTATTAGATAGATACCGGAGTGAATTATTCCTTTAGCCGTCCCTCTATAAATTATCACCATTTTAATGTTTATGCATGCACAAATCTTCCCCTCGCCCGCGCAGTCTCACCTTGTCACATATGATTTTTCACCTGCCGTTCCTGACATTTACAGCCGAGCCACTTAAGATGCAGAACATTCAATATTTGATTCCGCTTTCTAAAGTGTTTTCTGTCGGCGATATAGGGCCCCGCGTCTTGCTCAGTGCTGTTTGTCCTGTTCAAACATTCGCACAGTTCAAGGGTGGGAATCAGTGACAGAAAGGACTTTGATAATGCTGTCAAAAAGAAGAGTAATATGATGTTGTATTGCGGAACCCTCGTGGAGACAAGCGTTCTAGAACACGGATGGATTAGCGTGTCACAGCCAAAGTGAGAGCAGTTTCTTGTCAGAATCGGTGCCAAGCCTTTGTGTGTGTGGACACACTTGTTCAAAAAGACTTTGCCAATGAATAACTTGATATATTTGGATGAATACGTCCCACTCAATGTCATCAAAAGAAACATTTGAAAGAACATTTCTAAACAATGTTTGAGCAAACTGTTTCCCAGGCTGTATGTACAGTTGGAATGGTTATGATCTAAAGCAGTGGCCCTAGATCACAAAAACAAAATTTAAGGAATAATACAAAATATTCCCATGGATAAAATGTTTTTGTGTGTTGAAATAAAGTTATTTTAGTTAGGTCAATATGGAGGTCGCTTCCTATACACTGCAAAAACTGAAATCTAAGTAAGATTAAATATCTCAAATAAGGGTGATATTTGCTTATTTTCTGTCTGATAAGATAATTCTTCTCACGAAGCAGATTTTATGTTAGAGTGTTTTACTTGTTTTAAGGGTTTTGGTCCTAAATTACCTCAGTAACATATTACAGCTTGTTGCTGAGATTTGATGACCTATATTGAGTAAAACATGCTTTAAACTATTTGTGTCCAAATGTCCAAAACACACCCAGCAATGGTACACAGGAAGGCGGGGAAGAAAAGGGGAAAAGGTGGCCAAAATGGTCAAAAGTCCCAATTTTGTCCAAAATACATCCCCGGGTTCCAGTCCCACGAGTCCCGCCGCCGGCCGCACAAGTCAAACAATTGTCCAAAACGCACCCAGCAAAGTCCCACGGGAAGTGGGGGAGAAGAGTGAGAAAAGTCGTCAAAAGTCCCCAAAAATGTTCAAAATACCTACCCAGGTTTGAGTCCCACAAGTCCCGCCGCCGGTCTCGCAAGTCCCGGGATGCCCAAAATGTCCATAACACACCCAGCCGAGTCCCACGGGGAGGGGGGATAAAAGTTGGAAAAGTCGGCAAAAGTCCCAAAAATGTTCAAAATACCTACCCAGGTTCGAGTCCCACATGGAGTGCCGGGGTGTGATTTTTGAACATTTTACCGACTTTTCTCACTTTTCTCCCCGCCTTCCCGTGGGACTTGGCTGGGCGCGTTTTGGACATTTTGGGCATCCCGACCGGCGGCCGGACTTGTGGGACTCGAACCTGGGTAGGTATTTTGAACATTTTTGGGACTTTTGCCGACTTTTAATACTTTTATCCCCCCGCCCCCTCCCCGTGGGACTCGACTAGGTGTGTTATGGACATTTTGGGCATACCGGGACTTGCGCGGCCGTACATAAGATTTTATGTTAGAGTGTTTTACTTGTTTTAAGGGTTTTGGTCCTAAATGATCTCAGTAAGATATTACAGCTTGTTGCTGAGATTTGATGACCTATATTGAGTAAAACATGCTTGAAACTAGAATATCAACTGTTGCAAAGCTGTGTCATCAACACTCACAAGTATAAAACTGCTTTTTCAAAGTAACCATTTCTTATTTCAAGCATGAAATAAAAAATCATGACTCTGACACAATTGTGTCTCATAATTAAAACAAATGACAGCCAAATGGACTTTTGCTGTTTTATTTTCAATGAAACAATAGAAAATCCGTACTCATATAGTAGTACAGTTGTTATTAGTGAGAATATACTTATTTTAAGGTATTTTTGGGTTTATTGAGGTTAGCTAATTTTACTTGTTTTGAAAAGTCTTGACAAGCCAAATTTTCTTGTTCTATTGGCAGATAATTTTGCTTAGTTCAAATAAAATACCCCTAATTTTTGTATTTTTTTGTCTTGTTTTTGAACACTGACTTTTTGCAGTGTAGCACTCCCACTGTAAGAGACACGGCACAGGAACCAAACGTGCAGGTTTTAACAAGGTTTTAATAATCGATTGTTGTAATCAAAGTTCTCTCTCCAACAGGACGCGACTTTCCAGCCACGTCCGTATCCTCTCTCCTCTTCTGCTCCCGGCCGCTTACTGTTAAAGACAACAGATGATTATATTAACACGTACCACCTGTGAAATCTAATCACCCGCCAGCTGTGTCTCGCCGTCAGCACTGCCACGCCCCCGTCTGATGGTGCTCTGTCCTCAGCACCATGGACAGAGGCGGTGACCTTTGCTCCTGCAGGCAGCGCTGACAACATCTGCCTCCACAGTCAATTTTACCTGTTGACAGTTTCGACTGTCAAAGTTATCCTTTGTTAGTGATGTCGTTGCTTCCTGGTGAGATGTGCCGAGAAAATTTCAAAATAAAGTTCCCGGACCCGGCCAAATCTGTGTAGAAGTATGTCAAAAATAAGATTCTGACAGAAATATGTCGATATTCAAAACTCCTTCTGACACACTCTTGTAACTGTGCAAGTTTGCACACACCTTCCAAAGGTGCTAAATATGTATGCAAAACATAAAATAAAATTTGAGAATGTATTTATATGTTTTAGACCACAACGTCTTTATACTCTGACATTCCCACGATAAATAAATAATTGTTCCTTCAGCTGCCTGACACTTTATACATAACTCGCTATCTGCTCTACCCATTTCAAACAGCTGAAAGGTTTGACTCAGCTTATTTTTAATGCATATTTGTATTGGCATTTTTCCAAATATCATTTCATGTTATGTCTCCTTCTAAAATGTTTTTTTTTTTGGTCCTGTCCAGCCACTCAGGCAAATCATATTGTTGACGTAGATGTCCATATCTGCTGTACAGATTTACTTTACCAAAGAGAAGTGTAGGATACTTCTGTTGTTGCCTTATTTGTATTTGACTTTATTAAATGGATGTATTTAATGTTTGGCACAGCTGGACAGGAGGGGTTAGAAAAAAGAAAACAAGGAAGACAGAGGGGGAAATTGCAGGGACAAGAGGAGGATAAGACAAAGAAACAACAACATCAAAGAAATTACATTATTGCACTATAAATGGAACAATAAAAATACCATTAGAAATAACACTAATGATGATGATGAATAATGTGAATAATTGCCTTGATTATCAACAATACAATTGTTTCAAATGTAGCAATACATATGTGTAATGAAAACTTGAATCACAAAAGAAAGCAGATAAGAACTTTATTTACCTTGTAGATTGTTATAGTAAAAATGGTTAATAAGTGTGCTGTGTTTTACCCAGTTTTTGGTGGGGAACAACGTTAATATATATATTATATACGTTAACCGGTATAGCTTGGTTGGTAGAGCGGCCGTGCCAGCGACTTGAGGGTTCCAGGTTCGATCCCCGCTTCCGCCATCCTAGTCACTGCCGTTGTGTCCTTGGGCAAGACACTTTGCCCACATGCTCCCAGTGCCACCCACACTGGTTTAAATGTAACTTCGATATTGGGTTTCACTATGCAAAGCACTTTGAGTCACTAGAGAAAAGCGCTATGTAAATATAATTCACTTCACATATGTTTGATGAAACGTGATTATATGCATGTATTTATGTGCTTGTGTACGTACAGTATGTGTATGTTTGTACAGTGAATGTGTGTGTGAATGTATGTACTGTATTTGCAGTGATAGGCAAGCCACTTGGAAAATGTAGTAAGCTAAGCTACAAGTTACTCTCGATTAAATGCAGCTAATCTACAGGGAAACTATCCCCAGAGAATTGTAGCAAGCTACACTGCAAAAGTAGCTTACTACATCAAAGCTACATTTAACGGCCTTTTATTTAGGGCCCACATGTATAATATCAATGTTAATGTAACTGAGAGTGTACAAATGGACACAATAAGGTTCCATTATTATTAACTATCTGTCATTTAGCTGGAGACACCCTACAACTGCCTCCAGGGGGCACCTCATTGTATGTATTTATTTAGTTTGCCTTTTCTTTGGCTTACTCCTATAATGTTATTCATTTTCTCTACCGACAGTTTAAAAAAAACAACATCTATCTACATCTTGACTAAAAAAAACAAAAACAATGACTGGTGTGTTTGAGAAATTTTGGTTCACAGAGTAAACAACTAAAAACGTTTTGGGAATTGTTGTCTCTAAACGCATAGATGTGTCTAAATATGGCCAAGGACACGCATTTTTGAGGGTTTCCTGCACATCGTCTTCATCACTAAAAAAAAAACGAATCTGCGGCAGAGAATTCCTCTGCAATTTTCAGGAATGTTTCTTTGTTTTGAGTCGTCAGCTTGAAGCGTCCCTCTATCTCTGTGCGACATGAGTGCATGACTGTTATGATTTTGCTTCCTAGTTTTGAGGACCCGCCTTACCTTGCCTCTGATTGGCCAATGTTTTGCCCTAACCTTAGCCAATTGTGACTCATTATAGGAACACGAACCAATCATCATGGATATCTATTCTCTCTATGTATGGATGTTCTCATTCATCCAGCTCATTGTATTTTCTCTGTATTTTCTTTTGGCCTGGATTTGCAGTCCAATTTCTCTCTTTGTAGCTTGTAGCTTTGATGCAAGCTACCTCGCTACATGGGTCTAAAAGTAGCTAAGCTACAGGAAAAGCTACTCGTGAAAAAAGTAGGTAAGCTACTGTGAATTTGTGTATGTATATGCGAGCGTATGTACCTGTAAGTACCTATGTGTGCGCATTAGGGTTGTACGGTATACCGGTATTAGTATAGTACCGCGATACTAATGAATCATATTCAGTATGATACCGCCTCTGAAAAGTACCGGTCCGCCGCCCCCGTCTTCGTCACGTCGTGTCATTGCTGGTTTACGAGCAAACGATCATGTTTGGTAGCGCATAATCACGGAGTACTTACAAGCAGACACAGTGTGTAGACAGAAAAGGGAAAGAACGGACGCATTTTGGCTTAAAAACTAACGATAAAGTTGAAGTTATAACACTGAAACGCCCTTAGGAAGAGGTGCTTTAAGACATGGCTAGCTAGCTAGCGGCTAGTCCAGCCCCAGTCGGCAGTGTTGTAGCTACTTCCAAATCACTAATCCTCGAAAGTATGTTTCTTACAAGTATCATCCCTGCAGGATGAGGAATAGCTAAACATGCTTCACTACACACCGTAGCTCACCGGCGTCAAAATGTAAACAAATGCCATTGGTGGATCTACACCTGACATCCACTGTAATGATACCAAGTACAGGACCATATCTAGTCGATACCACTATGATTATGTCGATATTTTTTGGCATCACAACATCATCTTTTTTTTTTTTTAATGTATATTATGGTTATAAACTCAGGAAATATGTCTCTGGACACATGAGGACTTTGAATATGACCAATGTATGATCCTGTAACGACTTGGTATCGTATTGATACCTAAGTTTGTGGTATCATCCAAAACTAATGTAAAGTATCAAACAACAGAATAATAAGTGATTATTACATTTTAACAGAAGTGTAGATATAACATGTTAAAAGAGAAAGTAAAGCAGATATTAACAGTAAATGAACAAGTAGATTAATAATTCATTTTCTACCACTTGTCCTTAATATTTTTGATAAAATAATAGAACGGAAAATGACACAATATGTTACTGCCTACATTAGCAGCTAAATTAGGAGCCTTTGTTCCAATCCAATCCAATCCACTTTATTTATATAGCACATTTACACAACAAGAATGTTTCCAAAGTGCTGCACAGCCATGTTAAAAACAATATTAAAAACAATATTAAAAACAATATTAAAAACAATATTATGCTACACCAATGACTGAATAAAAACAATATTGTTTTTATTTATAAACAATCCTTGTTTTATTTTATAAACAATCCTTGTTTGCTTACTTACTACTAAAAGACACGTTGTCTTGTATGTTTACTATTTTATTAAAGGACAAACTTGCAAAAAGAAACATATGTTTAATGTACCATAAGATTTTTTGTTAAAATAAAGCCAATAATGCCATTTTTTGTGGTCCCCTTTATTTAGAAAAGTATCGAAAAGTATCAAAATAATGTTGGTACCGGTACCAAAATATTGGTATGGGGACAACACTAGTGCGCATATGTATAAATGAATGAATGTACGAATGTATGAATAATTGTGTGTATGTGCGTATGTACACTACCGTTGAAAAGTTTGGGGTCACCCAAACAATTTTGTGTTTAAGCCTTCATAGAATAGACTGTCGAGTTTCAGATGAAAGTTCTCTTTTTCTGGCCATTTTGAGCGTTTAATTGACCCCACAAATGTGATGCTCCATAAACTCAATCTGCTCAAAGGAAGGTCAGTTTTGTAGCTTCTGTAACGAGCTAAACTGTTTTCAGATGTGTGAACATGATTGCACAAGGGTTTTCTAATCATCAATTAGCCTTCTGAGCCAATGAGCAAACACATTGTACCATTAGAACACTGGAGTGATAGTTGCTGGAAATGGGCCTTTATACACCTATGTAGATATTGCACCAAAAACCAGACATTTGCAGCTAGAATAGTCATTTACCACATTAGCAATGTATAGAGTGTATATCTTTAAAGTTAAGACTAGTTTAAAGTTATCTTCATTGAAAAGTACAGTGCTTTTCCTTCAAAAATAAGGACATTTCAATGTGACCCCAAGCTTTTGAACGGTGGTGTATATACAATATGGTCATCCATTTCCGAACACATGCATCATTTGCAATCTTAGTATGATCTTCATTTATTGTTCCATAAAATGTTTTGTTTCTAACGGCGGGACGGTTATGTTTTTCAACGGACGGTCGGCAGCCCAAGTCTGAATCCATTCCAATCACGCGTCGCGTCCTGAAAGTGTTGCAGTGAACGATCTGCAACGAACATCAGCTAATCTTCTGAAGGACAGCATAAGGCCAGATAAACGCCACTTAACACCGGGGTACATTTGTAGGACTCCCCTAATAGAATGATTGTGTGTTGAAATAATCAAATTGAGAAACGTCCGCGTTCCTTCTGCGTCTGCAGCGGCACAGACTCTCATTCTGTCACCCTCCCCATTCCCAACGTCCCCTCTTTACCCTTCAGCCATCTTTCTTTCCTCGGGTGTCAGTATAAAGATGTAGGGCCTGATCAGTGGAAGCTGATGTCCTAATAGAGAAGTAATGAGAATAGATCTGTTGGCTGCCAGGCCGTCCCCGTGTCCCGCCGTGCCGCTGTGTTCAACCACTTATGAAAGACATGAGGGGGAGAGCGCGCGATGTGCTCGGGCCCTTAGCTCAAAGATAATATTCACTCTTTTATCCACCGCTCCTTGACAAATGACTGTCATTAATCAGAAGCCGCGTGCGTATGCGCGCTCGGACAGAGGTGAATAGTGAGCTGTAGAAGGGAGCTCTGCGGACTTATACCACAGATTTAATAGAATGGAATGATCTAGAGCGGTGTTTTTCAACCACACTGGTGTGTCGTGAGATACAGTCTGGTGTGCCGTGGGAGATTATGTTATTTGGGTTAAAAATATTTTTTGCAAATCAGAAATTAGAATCCGCAAATAATGTGCCGTTGAGTGTCAGTGCTGTGTAGAGCTCGGCAGAGTAACCGTGTTATTCTCTTCCATATCAGTAGGTGGCAGCAGGTGGCTAATTGCTTTGTAGACGGCGGGATCATGGTTTGTCATGATCACAATATGCAGACGACAGCGGGAGGCAGGGTGCAGGTAAAAAGGTATCTAATGCTTAAACCAAAAATGAACAAAAGGTGAGTTCCCCTAAAAAAAAAAGGCATTGAAGCTTAGGGAAGGCTATGCAGAATGAACCTACAACTGAGCTGGCTACAAAGTAAAGAAAAACAGAATGCTGGACGACAGCAAAGACTTACACCATGTGGAGCACACTGCAAAAAGTCAGTGTTCAAAAACACGAAAAAAAATATACAAAAATTAGGGGTATTTTATTTGAACTAAGCAAAATTATCTGCCAATAGAACAAGAAAATTTGGCTTGTCAAGACTTTCCAAAACAAGTAAAATTAGCTAACTTCAATGAACCCAAAAATACCTTAAAATAAGAATATTCTCACTAATAAGTATAATATGAGAGCTTTTTGCTCAATATGTTGAAAAATATTCTTAAATGAAGTAAATGCTAGTGCCATTATCTTGACATAATGATATGCGCTCGGCATTACATTTCTTGAAACCAGCAAACTTACACTAAAAACTAATGTATTGTTCTTAATGGAAAGGCAACAAGGCAACCGCTTGTTACTCTCGGGGTCTCCTAGCCGCTCAGGCAAATCATATGGTCTAAAAATTAATTTTTCCATCGATAACATGACATCATCGCGCCAAGTGCGTGCTCTTTCAGTCAATTAGTGCACATATATACAGCCCGGCCCCCGGCCAAAACTGTTTTAATTGTAATTTTGAATAATGTATCTGAATGTGCATGAACCATTCCTGTTCAAAATTGTTAGAAATGTCATACGTTAAATGTTTAAATATTAACTGTCAGTTTGCTGTACTGTGCCAACTGTACTAGTACATATTTTCTATTGTTTCATTGAAAATAAAACAGCAAAGTCCATTTGGCTGTCATCTGTTTTAATTATGAGACACAATTGTGTCAAAGTCATGATTTTTTTTTCATGCTTGAAATAAGAAATTATTACTTTAAAAAAGTAGTTGTCAACAGTTGATATTTTAGTTTCAATCATGTTTTACTCAATATAGGTCATAACATCTCAGCTAGAAGCTGTAATATCTTACTGAGATCATTTAGGACCAAAACACTTAAAACAAGTAAATCACTAACATAAAATCTGCTTAGTGAGAAAAATGATCTTATCAGACAGAAAATAAGCAAATATCACCCTTATTTGAGATATTTAATCTTACTTAGATTTCAGTTTTTGCAGTGCAGAGATGGCGTCCACAAAGTACATCCGTACATGGCATGACGACAAATGTCCACACAGAGAAGGATAGCAACAACTAAAATAGTCTTGATTGCTAAAACTAAGCAGGTGCGGGGGAATAGCGCTCAAAGGAAGACATGAAACTGCAACAGGAAAATACCAACAAAACAGGAAAAGCCCCCAAAATAGGAGCGCAAGACACTACACACAGGAAAACAGCAAAAAACTCCAAATAAGTCACGGCGTGATGTGGCAGGTCGTGACAGTACACCTACTTTGAGACAAGTATAGTGATGCATAGTTGGTTATGGTTTAAATTAGAGATGTCCGATAATGGCTTTTTTGCCGATATCCGATATTCCGATATTGTCCAACTCTCAATTACCGATACCGATATAACCAATACCGATATATATATATATATATACAGTCGTGGAATTAACACATTATTATGCCTAATTTTGTTGTGATGCCCCGCTGGATGCATTACAAGGTTTTCCAAAATAAATCAACTCAAGTTATAGAAAAAAATGCCAACATGGCACTGCCATATTTATTATTGAAGTCACAAAGTGCATTATTTTTTTCAACATGCCTCAAAACAGCAGCTTGGAATTTGGTACATGCTCTCCCTGAGAGAGCATGAGGAGTTTGAGGTGGGCGGGGTTGGGGGCGGCGGGGTATAGGTGGGGGGGGGGGTAGGGGTTAGCTGGGGGTGTATATTGTAGCGTCCCGGAAGAGTTAGTCCGGAAGAGTTAGTGCTGCAAGGGGTTCTGGTATTTATTCTGTTGTGTTTATGTTGTGTTACGGTGCGGATGTTCTCCCGAAATGTGTTTGTCATTCTTGTTTGGTGTGGGTTCACAGTGTGGCGCATATTTGTAACAGTGTTAAAGTTGTTTATACGGCCACCCTCAGTGTGACCTGTATGGTTGTTGACCAAGTATGCCTTGCATTCACTTGTGTGTGTGAAAAGCCGTAGATATTTTGTGACTCGGCCGGCACGCAAAGGCAGTGCCTTTAAGGTTAATTGGCGCTCTGTACTTCTTCCTACGTCGTGTACACAGCGGCGTTTTAAAAAGTCATACATTTTACTTTTTGAAACCGATGATTTTGAAACCGATACCAATAATTTCCGATATTACATTTTAAAGCATTTATCGGCCGATAATATTGGCAGTCCGATATTATCGGACATCTGTAGTTTAAATTCATATTCAAAAATTGCGACGATGACTTTTTATTGTCAATATCGAGTTACATTTTTTTATGATTTCTGCTGGTGCTGTGCCTTTGGATTTTTTTCAATGATGAAAATGTGCCTTGGCTCCAAAAAGGTTGAACAACACTGATCTAGAGAAGGTGGCTACGGGACAAGCGTGAGGCTGAATCCCGGGCGGAGGCAAACAAACATGGGGGCAGTTGTTGAGCGACTGGCAGAGAGCGAGAGACCCCAAGAAGGGCTTTTGTGCGAATGAATGCAACTTTATCATGGCTGCGAGTCATTAATCACTCAGTTGACAACATACACGCTGACTACAACCCAGACACTTGGCTGCCAAACACACACCACAGAGTACCGTGCCATGGTCTTAGCGCGCCATTGGTTGTTTTTATGATAACAAGGCTGCCAAACTGATTAAAAAAATACTGCATTTGCGTTTGTTTGTCCATCTGTTTGTTAGGTAGCAAGCGACTTCCTGCTTGGTGGAAGATGACGAACAGACGGCTTCCCCTCTACAAAGGTTTCGGGAAATGGTTGTAGTATTTTTAGCTTGATTTTGTTATTTGCTCTAATATTGTCAGAGTAACAGCTGTGGGAAAGAGTCGTTGACGCCATGGGCGCAGATGGGTTGGCGCGGCGCAGATTGGGAGAGTGGCCGTGCCAGCAACTTGAGGGTTCCTGGTTCGATCCCCAGCTTCTACCAACCTAGTCACGTCCGTTGTGTCCTTGAGCAAGGCACTTCACCCTTGCTCCTGATGGGTCGTGGTTAGCGCCTTGCATGGCAGCTCCCGCCATCAGTGTGTGAGTGAATGTGGAAATAGTGTCAAAGTGCTTTGAGTACATTGAAGGTAGAAATGGTATAACCCATTTACCATTTATGTCTCCCTTAAATGCCCAATGATGCTGATCCTTCCCCCACACTTTCCCTACATAAGGTGACAGACATCATCGCTATTTAAACTCATTTGAATTCCAGGAACTAATGTTTCCAGGAACTTAAAAGTTCCTAACATTTTTGGTGGGAAATGGGGGTCCTAAAGAGGAACTAGTAGCTGCACCTGTTGCGGTGATCAGTGATTTTCAAATGGATCGAGAAAAACAAAAACGGAGTGTTTTCTTCAAGCAGGATGAGTCAATATTGTAACGACGCGGTCGCATGGTTATGCGGGTCGTTCTCCCAAGATGCAGCAGGTATGTTTCTTTGTTTTGAGTCGTCAGCTTGAAGCGTCCCTCTATCTCTGACTCTTTTGTTATACATACATACATGCATATAATCACGTTTCAAACCTACTCTGTGGCCTTGTGGTTAGAGTGTCCGCCCTGAGATGGGTAGGTGGTGAGTTCAAACCCCGGCCGAGTCATACCAAAGATTATAAAAATGGGACCCATTACCTCCCTGCTTGGCACTCAGCATCAAAGGTTGGAATTGGGGGTTAAATCACCAAAATGATTCCCGGGCGCGGCCACCGCTGCTGCCCACTGCTCCCCTCACCTCCCAGGGGGTGATCAAGGGGATGGGTCAAATGCAGAGGACAAATTTCACCACACCTCGTGTGTGTCTGACAATCATTGGTACTTTAACTTTAACTTTAACTTAGATCATTCAGGCAAAGCAGAGAAACAAAATGATCGTGCAGATAGCACGGGAGGCAAAGTTAAGGAAAATGCTAGCATGAAAGCTTAGCATACAAACAGGCATAGGAATCGAACATAGACGTTAAATGTTGCGTAGTGCAAACAAGGAAGCCAGACATATTGTGGCAAAAAACAGAAATAAGTAGCTCTGTGATTAATGCCCAGCAGCAGGTGAGCGTCCCGAACACTAATCAGAGGCAGGTGAACCTAATCTGCAGCCATGGCAACTAAACACAAACCAAGGGGTACTGAAAACACAACTGAGGTAGTCAAACTAACAGAACAAAACATGATCCAGGCAACGGATCATAACAAATATATTAATTAATCAAATGATGAATGAAAATGAACTTGATATTTTTTTCCTGGCATTGATAAATGTGTGTTTTTCTTCGTCCCTCGCTTTCGAACGGGGTGCCTGAGGGCGCACACCGTGCATCTCTCTCACAACCTGAGCACGTTTAGTCATACTTGCCAACCCTCCCGATTTTCCCGGGAGACTCCCGAATTTCAGTGCCCCTCCCGAAAATCTCCCGGGGCAACCATTCTCCCGAATTTCTCCCGATTTCCACTCGGACAACAAAATTGGGGGGCGTGCCTTAAAGACACTGTCTTTAGCGTCCTCTACCACCTGTCGTCACGTTCGCTTTTCCTCCATTCAAACAGCGTGCCGACCCAGTCACATAATATATGCGGTTTATACACACACATGAGTGACTGCAAGGCATACTTGGTCAACAGCCACACAGGTCACACTGAGGGTGTCCGTATAAACAACTTTAACACTGTTACAAATATGCGCCACACTGTGAATCCACACCAAACAAGAATGACAAACACATTTCGGGAGAACATCGGCACTGAACACAACAGAACAAATACCCAGAATCCCTTGCAGCACTAACTCTTCCGGGACGCTACAATATACTACCACCAAATCCCGCCCACCTCAACCCCCCCCTCCTAGCGCCAACACTGCTGTCAACAGAGGAGAAAAAATGCTTTATTTAAATATATATATTATTTATAAAGCAAGTTCGAGTATCATTGGCAAATTTTCACCTAGTCCCGGCCTTGGCACGCATATAAGTGTCCTCTTTTTGGGATTTCAGATTATGGTCAGCCTAATTAAAGGTTGTCAGAAAGCATGTTGTTTCAATGTTATATTGAGTTGGACCTAATTCAACAAGTTCTTAATGTCTTTTGCCTGCTGGGGTGTCTCCAGACTCTACTTAGCACGATGGCTAGCTGTTAGTCCTGATAGTGGGCCTCCATGGAGACACACAAAACAGCGTGTTGTGCGAGCATCAATCAGTCAATCAATCAATCAAACTTTATTTGTATAGCACTTTTCATACATATAAAATGTAGCACAAAGTGATTTACATTTAAAAACATTTAAAAAAACAGTCATTGCACAATCGCAGGTCCTCTCTACCACACATAATAAGAGTCATAATAAGAGTCATCTAAAAACATTTGTGGCTGAGCACGGAAGAACTAGGTGATAAAACACTATCATAGAGAGCCAGGTGCACCAGGGGCTGCATGATGAGGGGCCACGACCGCAGCGACCCTGATCCAGGGCATACAGCGAGGGACCAGGGAGTCCCCTGGCTGAGGAACCCATGGCCCAGTGCCGAGGGTTCCCGCTGAGGAAAACGCTGGAAATAACTTTATAAATCCAAAATATATCAAGAGGATAAAATAAATGAATACAATATATTAATAAGATACAATAAAAAATACAAAATAAATACATTAAAACAATTATTTAAAAAAAATTAACATTTTTAATTTAAAATTTAAATTAAAAATTCTAAATTTAAAATAAATAAAAAAATAAAATAAAATAAGATTTAAAAACTTAAGTTAAAAACTAAATGAGATTAACACTAGAAGTCCCAGCATTTTTCTGTCTACCTAGAAGACCCAGAGAGGGGTCATTTGGCCCGACGCTTTTCCCGAATACACTAATCACTCATTTTGTTATGGTAATGAGGCTGTTAGGGGCAGTTTGTCTAGGTAGACAGAAAAATTATACATGTGGGAAATGCCGAAAGGAGCAATGGCAGTGCCAGGATTGTGAGTGACTGCTCAAATGTATGTCAGTCACGTTTACATGGACATGGTTTTTCATTCTTTGTAAATATGCTTTTTTCTTTGTAAATTTTTTTTTTAAACTATTTTTGGCACACAAAAATAACAATTGCTTCTGCAACAACCCTCCACACCAAAACTGGGAAAACAGTTGCTTTTTCATTCTTTGTAAATATGTTTTGTTTTGTATTTTTTTTAACAATAAATGTCAGAGTGTTGATCCCTTCATTCTGTTGATCCTTGCAAAAACACACACAACCTACCTCAGAACTAAAGCTTGAGCTGTAAGGTCCCCTCCCCCACACAGGCTCAAGTGGCCCCCTGCCGTGTGCCACTAACAGCCACATTTTCATAACAAAAGGAGTGTCCACAGGGGGGACTAGGGGTCAAATGACCCTCTTGTGTGTTTTCTAGGTAAAAATGTCAATTGACCCTTCTCTGGGACTTCGCGTGTTAATTAAATTGGTATGTGGTAAATACAAGCTAATAAGTACTAGATAAACACTGAGTTAGAAGGATAGTAAACGTATGAGATGAATAAGAATATTAATTAAGTGCTAAGTTAAAAAGGTGGGTTTTGAGCTTGCACACCTGTCACCCTTTAATAACAGCACAGAGGTCTTTTACGCACACCGAGGACTCCACTGAGTGAAACGAGACGACCTGAAGATTGAGAAGATTGTCAATGCCGGTCGGCAAAGTGGTCGGCAAAGTCCTGTAGCTCTGTGCGCATACTAAATGGTAAATGGTAAATGGGTTATACTTGTATAGCTCTTTTCTACCTTTTTAAGGAACTAAAAGGGCTTTGACACTATTTCCACATTCGCCCATTCACACACACATTCACACATATGGCTTGCTCCAGGACCCATCAGGAGCAAGGGTGAAGTGTCTTGTTCAAGGACACAACGGACGTGACTAGGATGGTAGAAGGTGGGGATTGAACCAGGAACCCTCAGGTCGCTGGCACAGCCACTCTCCCAACCGCACCACGCCGTCCCCATACTACACAATGGGCGCTTCACGGGGCTTCGGGACAAACCACTGCTACTCTTCTGCCTCTGTGGCTGCAAAACGTGATTGATTTGATATGCGACGCAGCCTGCTTTTTAAATGTAAATCTCGTCGACAATCGCCCTCACCAAAATTGTGATCCTAATTCAAATGTGATTAATTAGGCGGCCCTAAAGTGTACATTTCTATTGCTCCTTAATAGCACGGTTATGTTATATCCAGACCTGAGCTGTGGCTGTCAGCACAAAACCTGTACAAATATAAAACAAAGTCAACAAAACGAGCTGTAAAAGCGTGGCGCGGCGCGACTACGCACATGCTGATTTAGTTTCCATTTGTTTTTACAAAATTGCGGGGCAATTTTTCACGCTACCGTCCAGTAACACCTCACCGATATCGAGTTACAAGATTCATGAAGCGTCTTGATAAACTAAATTGCTGCACTGGAGGTCTTAGAGGTTTGTTATAATATGACCTGGCAGCCAGCAGCTGTCGGCGGATCCTGTGCTGTAGAATACGGTATGTTATGCTCAGGTTCCCCTCGGAGTTGGCTGTCATTCCCGTTGGCTTCAGTAATCTGGGCCTGCTCAGCTACTGTCCTGCCAGATTCCGAGCACATCCCTTAAGAACATCTCTGCCTCGACGAGCACACACACACACATACACACACACACACACACGCGCCAACTGACCAACACACATTGACCTGACAATAAGCAGAGCCACCTTAAGGCTATTTCGAGGCATGATGCTTGGATTTAGACCTTCTTGTTATCGAAGCTGTTTCATGCAACAGACTCCATTGGAGGTCATCAGGCACAATATTTATCTTACGCACTGCTGCCAAAAAGTGAATGTTGTCACAGTCAAGTCTTTCACACTGAGCTCATTTGCAACTCGCATGATCTAGACCGGGGATTCTTAACCCTTTTTGACCTCGGGTCCCAACTTTTCCAGCACAGAGGTGCCCGGGGCCAACTCAAATCTATCTAAGTTAGAGATGTCCGATAATGTTTTTTTTGCCGATATTCCGATATTGTCCAACTCTTAATTACCGATACCGATATCAACCGATACCGATATATACAGTCATGGAATTAACACATTATTATGCCTAATTTTGTTGTGATGCCCCGCTGGATGCATTGAACAATGTAACAAGGTTTACCAAATTAAATCAACTCAAGTTATGGAAAAAAATGCCAACATGGCACTGCCATATTTATTATTGAAGTCACAAAGTGCATTTTTTTTTTTTAACATGCCTCAAAACAGCAGCTTGGAATTTGGGACATGCTCTCCCTGAGAGAGCATGAGGAGGTTGAGGTGGGCGTGGTTGGGAGGGGGGGGGTGTATATTGTAGCGTCCTGGAAGAGTTAATGCTGCAAGGGGTTCTGGGTATTTGTTCTGTTGTGTTTTTATGTTGTGTTACGGTGCGGATGTTCTCCCGAAATGTGTTTGTCATTCTTGTTTGGTGTGGGTTCACAGTGTGGCGCATATTTGTAACAGTGTTAAAGTTGTTTATACGGCTACCCTCAGTGTGACCTGTATGGCTGTTGACCAAGTATGCTTGTATTCACTTGTGTGTGTGAAAAGCCGTAGATATTATGTGATTGGACCGGCACGCAAAGGCAGTGCCTTTAATATTTATTGCCGCTCTGTACTTCTCCCTACGTCCGTGTACACAGCGGCGTTTTAAAAAGTCATACATTTTTCTTTTTGAAACCAATACCGATAATTTTGAAACCGATACTGATAATTTTCGATATTACATTTTAAAGCATTTATCGGCCGATAACATCTAATCTAAATTCTTAATAATGAATGTTTCTGAACTTAACTGTCGATAATATTAAATACAGTTTTGTCGCTTTAGTCATAATTTTTGCGCTTAAAAAACTGAACTATGATTACTGTTTGTTTGATAGTGTCATTACAGCCACAAATGGTCCCCATACGGATTGCAGCTAGGACATATATTATTTAGCGGCCCTCTAGAGCAGTGATTCTCAACCTTTTTTCAGTGATGTACCCCCTGTGAACATTTTTTTAATTCAAGTACCCCCTAATCAGAGCAAAGCATTTTTGGTTGAAAAAAAGAGATAAAGAAGTAAAATACAGCACTATGTCATCAGTTTCTGATTTATTAAATTGTATAATAGTGCAAAATATTACTCATTTGTTGTGGTCTTTCTTGAACTATTTGGAAAAAAAGATATAAAAATAACTAAAAACTTGTTGAAAAATAAACAAGTGATTCAATTATAAATAAAGATTTCTACACATAGAAGTAATCATCAACTTAAAGTGCCCTCTTTGGGGATTGTAATAGAGATCAATTTGGATTCATGAACTTAATTCCAAACATTTCTTCACAAAAAAAGAAATCTTTAACATCAATATTTATGGAACATGTCCACAAAAAATCTAGCTGTCAACACTGAATATTGCATTGTTGCATTTCTTTTCACAGTTCTTTTTGACAGACATTTTTTAAAAATCTCACGTACCCCTTGGCATACCTTCAAGTACCCCCAGGGGTACACGTACCCCCATTTGAGAACCACTGCTCTAGAGGGCGCTCACAGCCCAACACTGGTTAAGAAACAGTAATTTAGACAGTGCTTATAGGTGTGTTTTAGGGGCGCACGAAAAAAAAAAAAAATTCACATCCGAATCGCAATTGTGATTCCCTCTGCTGCTCACTGCTCCCCTCACCTCCTACGGGGTGGAACAAGGGGATGGGTCAATTGCAGAAACTAATGTCACCACACCTAGTGTTTGTGTGTAACTATCAGTAGTACTTTAACTTTAACTTTAATTCTTAATTACACCAATTCTAAATCAATTCATCCATCCATCCATCCATTTCCTACCGCTTGTCCTTTTCGGAGTCGCGGGGGGTGCTGGAGCCTATCTCAGCTGCATGCGGGTGGAAGGCGGCGTACACCTTGGACAAGTCGCCACCTCATCACTATATTCAAAATGTATTTAAAAATATATCTTTTTTTTCTGAGAATGTATTTACAAAAAGACGTTTATAGGCCATCTTCATCCAACCAGAAGGAACTTTTCTAGCCTGTAACCTGTTTTGAAAAAGTTTAACTATAATACTTATACCAAATAATACATTGCGAGGATCGGTTGAGAATAAGAATCGTTTTGAATCGATTCTGAATCAAATTATAACATTAGGAATCGGAATCGGATCAAATCGATCAACGATTTACACACGTAGTGCTTTTTATTTCAGTTATGGCTTTTTTGCGTTTTCTTTTTTCTAGGCACATATGAACTAAATGAAATATCAAGCAAATGCTGTCCCTTTCAATGCTTAGTGGAAAAAGCCTGACTTGTTTGTCCTTTCGGTACATTTTTTGCTGTAATCTATGTTGTTATTCCATTATACATTATTTTTCCTAAGAGGGTTTTTCATGGTAAATTTAAAAATGTCGATGTCCAATTATTTCACGGGCATTTATTCAACAATACTCAAAACCCAAAGAGGACATAAAATACTTTTTATTTTTGCTCCAACATCTCAATAAACTTTAGCCCTAAACAAAAATACCAAATGCGTTTGCAATTTGAATGTCTTATGATCAAATGATGTAACAGTTATCAAGTACAGTGGTGCCTAAACTTAAAGGCCTACTGAAATGATTTTTTTTTATTCAAACGGGGATAGCAGATCTATTCTATGTGTCATACTTGATCATTTCGCGATATTGCCATATTTTTGCTGAAAGGATTTAGTATAGAACAACGACAATAAAGATTGCAACTTTTGGTATCTGATAAAAAAAAAGGCTTGCCCCTACCGGAAGTAGCGGGACGTAGTCAGTTGAACATATACGCAAAGTTCCCTATTGTTTACAATGATGGCCGCATGAAGTGAGAGAGATTCGGACCGAGAAAGCGACAATTTCCCCATTAATTTGAGCGAGGATGAAAGATTTGTGGATGAGTAAAGTGCAAGTGAAGGACTAGTGGGGAGTTGAAGCTATTCAGATAGGGAAGATGCTGTGAGAGCCGGGGGTGACCTGATATTCAGCTGGGAATGACTACAACAGTAAATAAACACAAGACATATATATACTCTATTAGCCACAACACAACCAGGCTTATATTTAATATGCCACAAATTAATCCTGCATAAAAACACCTACGTGTTTGTTATGCTAGCTCCTAGCTCCTCTGCTAGCTCCTAGCTCCATAGAACACGCCAATACAATTCAAACACCTGATCAACACACACAATCACTCAGCCCAAAAGACCGTTCACCTAACCCAAGGTTCATAAAGCTTATATATTTTTAAAAAGTTACGTACGTGACGCGCACGTACGGTACGGTACGTGTTATGATAGCTCCTAGCTCCTATGCTAGCTCCTAGCTCCATAGAACACGCCAATACAATTCAAACACCTGATCAACACACACAATCACTCAGCCCAAAAGACCGTTCACCTAACCCAAAGTTCATAAAGCTTATATATTTTTAAAAAGTTACGTACGTGACGCGCACGTACGGTACAGTACGTGTTATGCTAGCTCCTAGCTCCTATGCTAGCTCCTAGCTCCATAGAACACGCCAATACAATTCAAACACCTGATCAACACACACAATCACTCAGCCCAAAAGACCGTTCACCTAACCCAAGGTTCATAAAGCTTATATATTTTTAAAAAGTTACGTACGTGATGCGCACGTACGGTACGGTACGTGTTATGCTAGCTCCTAGCTCCTATGCTAGCTCCTAGCTCCATAGAACACACCAATACAATTCAAACACCTGATCAACACACACAATCACTCAGCCCAAAAGACCGTTCACCTAACCCAAGGTTCATAAAGCTTATATATTTTAAAAAAAGTTACGTACATACGCAAAAAAAAGTTGCGCACATACGGTCAAGCGATCAAATGTTTAGAAGCCAAAGCTGCATACTCACAGTAGCACGTCTGCGTCTTTGTCATCCAAATCAAAGTAATCCTGGTAAGAGTCTGTGTTGTCCCAGTTCTCTACAGGCGTCTGTGTATCGAAGTCAAAAGTCCTCCTGGTTAGAGTCTCTGTTATCCGAGTTCTTCCATCTTGACTGCATCTTTCGGGAATGTAAACAAAGAAGCGCCGGCTGTGTACTGTTGTGGCTGACTACGTTCGAAAAATACGTCCATTGCGCACCGACAACTTTCTTCTTTGCTTGCCCAGCTTCCTTCTCCATAGTGCAATGAACATGATTGAAACAGATTCACGAACACAGATGTCCAGAATACTGTGGAATTATGAAATGAAAACAGAGCTTTTTCGTATTGGCTTAAATGTGGAAGGCATACCCGTGTTCCCCGGTCTACGTCACGCGCATACGTCATCCTCAGAGGCGTTTCGAACCGGAAGTTTAGCGGCAAATTTAAAATGTCACTTTATAAGTTAACCCGGCCGTATTGGCATGTGTTATAATGTTAAGATTTCATCATTGATATATAAACTATCAGACTGCGTGGTCGGTAGTAGTGGGTTTCAGTAGGCCTTTAAGAGTGACCCAATTTGCAACACAGGGCACCCTAAGACTCACCAAGTCTCTCTTTAAGAAGACATTCAACATTTTAGACAGAAAGTCTCTTCACTATCATTATTGTAATATGTTTCTGAAAAGCTGGCACAAAGTGGCAAAAAAGACTGAGAAAGTTGAGGAATGCTCATCAAATACTTAATTGGAACATCCCACAGGTGAACAGTCTAATTGGGAACAGGTGGGTGCCATGATTGGGTATAAAAGCAGCTTCCATGAAATGCTCAGTCATTCACAAACAAGGATGGGGTGAGGGTCACCACTTTGTCAACAAATGCGTGAGCAATTTGTCGAACGGTTTAAGAACAACATTTCTCAACGGGCTATTACAAGGAATTTAGGGATTCCACGATCTACAGTCCGTAATATCAAAAGTTTCAGAGAATCTGGAGAAATCACTGCACGTAAGCAATGATATTATGGACCTTCGAGACCTAAGGCGGTACTGCATCAAAAAGCAACATCAGTGTGTAAAGCAGGGGTCACCAACATTTTTGAAACCAAGAGCTACTTCTTTGGTACTGATTAATGCGAAGGGCTACCAGTTTGATACACACTTAAATATATTGCCAGAAATAGCCAATTTGCTCAATTTACCTTTAACTCTATGTTCTTATGAATAATTAATGATATTTACACTTAATTGAACGGTTTAAAAGAGGAGATAACACGAAAAAAATGACAATTAAATTTTGAAACATAGTTTATCTTCAATTTTGACTCTTTAAAATTCAAAATTCAACCGAAAAAAAGAAGAGAAAAACTAGCTAATTCGAATCTTTTTAAAAAAATAAAAAAAAAGAATTTATGGAACATCATTAGTATTTTTTCCTGATTAAGATTAATTTTAGAATTTTGATGACATGTTTTAAATAGGTTGAAATCCAATCTGCACTTTGTTAGAATATATAACAAATTGGACCAAGCTATATTTCTAACAAAGACAAATCATTATTTCTTCTAGATTTTCCAGAACTAAAATTTTAAAATAAATTCAAAAGACTTTGAAATAAGATTTTAATTTGATTCTACAGATTTTCTAGATTTGCCAGAATATTTTTTTTGAATTTCAATCATAATAAGTTTGAAGAAATATTTCACAAATATTCTTCGTCGAAAAAACAGAAGCTAAAATGAAGAATTAAATTAAAATGTATTTATTATTCTTTACAATAAAAATAAAAAAATTACTTGAACATTGATTTAAATTGTCAGGAAATAAGAGGAAGGAATTCAAAAGGTAAAAAGGTATATGTGTTTAAAAATTCTAAATATTTTTTAAGGTTGTATTTTTTCTCTAAAATTGTCTTTCTGAAAGTTATAAGAAGCAAAGTAAAAAAATGTATGAATTTATTTAAACAAGTGAAGACCAAGTCTTTAAAATATTTTCTTGGATTTTCAAATCCTATTTGAGTTTTGTCTCTCTTAGAATTAAAAATGTCGAGCACAGCGAGACCAGCTTGCTAGTAAATAAATAAAATTAAAAAAATAGAGGCAGCTCACTGGTAAGTGCTGCTATTTGAGCTATTTTTACAACAGGCCAGCGGGCAACTCATCTGGTCCTTACGGGCTACCTGGTGCCCGCGTTGGTGACCCCTGGTGTAAAGGATATCACCACATGGGCTCAGGAACACTTCAGAAAACCACTATCAGTAACTACAGTTTGTCATATGTAAGTGCAAGTTAAAACTCTACTATGCAAAGCGAAAGCCTTTTATCAACAACACCCAGAAACGCCGCCGGCTTTGCTGGGCCCGAGCTCATCTAAGATGGATTGATGCAAAGTGGAAAAGTGTTCTGTGGTCTGACGAGTCCACATTTCAAATTGTTTTTGGAAACTGTGGGTGTCGTGTTCTCCGGAACAAAGAGGAAAAGAACCATCCGGATTGTTGTAGACGCAAAGTTCAAAAGTCAGCATCTGTGATGGTATGGGAGTGTATTTGTGACCAAGGCATGGGTAACTTACACATCTGTGAAGGTGCCATTAATGCTGAAAGGTACATACAGGTTTTGGAGCAACATACAGTATGTTGCCACCCAAGCAATGTTATAACAGACGCCCCTGCTTATTTCAGCAAGACAATGCAAGCCATGTGTTACAACAGCATGGCTTCATAGTAAAAGAGTGCAGGTACTAGACTGGCCTGCCTGTAGTCCAGACCTGTCTCCCATTGAAAATGTGTGGCACAATATGAAGATCTAAAATATCACAACGGAGACCCCGGACTGTTGAACAACTTAAGCTGTACATCAAGCAAGGATGGGATATAATTCCACCTGAAAAGCTTCAAAAATGTGTCTCCTCAGTTCCCAAACGTTTACTGAGTGTTGTTAAAAGGAAAGGACATGTAACACAGTGGTAAAAATGCCCCTGTGCCAACATTTATGAAATGTGTTGCTGCAATTAAATTCTAAGTTAATGATTATTTGCAGCAAAAAAAATTAGATTCTCAGTTCGAACATCAAATATCTTGTCTTTGCAGTCTACTCAATTGAATATGAATTGAAAAGGATTTGCAAATGATTGTATTCTGTTTTTTTTTACGAATTACACAATGTGCCAACTTCACTGGTTTTGGGGTTTGTAAGGAGTATGGTATTTTTTATTTTTTTATTTTTTTTTGTCATAAAAAAGTACAATCATGTGTGCTTACGGACTGTATACCTGCAGACTGTATTGATATATAATGATATATAATGTAGGAACCAGAAATATTAATAACAGAAAGAAACAACCCTTTTGTGTGAATGAGTGTGAATGAGTGTAAATGGGGGAAGGAGGTTTTTTGGGTTGGTGCACTAATTATAAGTGTATCGTGTGTTTTTTAAGTTGATTTAATTAAAAAAAAAAAAAAAAAATTGTATTTTATTTTATTTATTTTTTTAATTTCTTGTGCGGCCCGGTGGTTGGGGACCACTGCTGTACATGATAAAATTGTGCTGTTTTCAATAGGCGACGATTTGAGATAAAAGCACAGAGCCAAGTAAACTTGTAAATTGAGGTACGACTAGAATATAAATTTGAAAAACATGAGTTATTTTTTCAAATTGTGGCTTTTAACAATCATGCCAATCAGGTTCTTCAGCTGTCTTCCTTGCCCAAACTCAGCCACACCCGGTTTCTGTGTTCTTGCCACCCTGCATGCCATGCACTAATGTTTATCAGCGGACTAATACAACCGGCTGATACATGACTGTCATGACCTGTCACACAGGTGTGTTTGTTTGTTAATCCAGCAGCCACAAGACATTGATACAACGTTGATTATACATACATATAGTCTTTTAAAACTGACTTTAAAAACAACGTTGCACAATAGTTGTACTTGCAAATTGAGACAACGTTGATGTCTAACGTTGGATCCACGTTGTTGGTTGGGAAATGACGAAAAATGTCAATGGTCAAATCAAAGTCAGAACCCGACATTGATTAAACGTCGTCAAAAAGCATGTTGTTTCGACGTTATGTTTGAGTTGCTCAACGTCAGGACCTAATTCAACAAGTTTTCAATGTTGCTTTAATGTCTTGTGCCTGCTGGGTAAGGTCTATTTCTGTTTCAGCGCACCTTTCCTTGTTTGCTTCCTGGTTGCTTGGAGCGCTGATTGAACTCACCCGCTTCTGGCAAGTGATCAGGAGGCTCATCTTTTTTCTGATCACTAATCAGAGAGCTTTATTTGCGTGTGTCACCTTGCCTTGCAGATGTTATGTTATGTTGTTCGCTCTATGCCAATATTAGTTTGTCAACCTACTTAAAGGCTTACTGAAACCCACTACTACCGACCACGCAGTCTGATAGTTTATATATCAATGATGAAATCTTAACATTGCAACACATGCCAATACGGCCGGGTTAACTTATAAAGTGCAATTTTAAATTTCCCGCTACACTTCCGGTTGAAAAACTCCTTTGGATATGACGTATGCGCGTGACGTCACGACGGCAACGGAAGTATTCGTACCCAATGTGTCACCATACAAACTGCTCTGTTTTCATCGAACAATTCCACAGTATTCTGGACATCTGTGTTGGTGAATCTTTTGCAATTTGTTTAATGAACAATGGAGATTGCAAAGAAGAAAGTTGTAGGTGGGATCGGTGTATTAGCGGCTGGCTGCAGCAACACAACAAGGAGTACTTACTTGGATAGCAGACGCCTAGCCGATGCTAGCCGCCAACCGCACGGATGATCGGGTGAAGTCCTTCGTCACGCCGTCGATCGCTGGAACGCAGGTGAGCACGGGTGTTGATGAGCAGATGAAGGCTGGCTGGCGTAGGTGGAGCGCTAATGTTTTTATCATAGCTCTGTGAGGTCCGGTTGCTAAGTTGCTAAGTTAGCTTCAGCGTCGTTAGCAACAGCATTGTTAAGCTTTGCCAGGTTGAGAATTATTAACCGTGTAGTTACATGTACATGGTTTAATAGTATTGTTGATCTTCTGTCTATCCTTCCACTCAGGGATTTATTTATTTTGTTTCTATCTGCATTTAAACCAGATGCTATCACGTTAGCTCAGTAGCTAAAGAGCTTCGCTGATGTATTGTCGTGGAGATAAAAGTCACTGTGAATGTCCATTTCGCGTTCTCGACTCTCATTTTCAAGAGGATGTAGTATCCGAGGTGGTTTAAAATACAAATCCGTGATCCACAATAGAAAAAGGGGAGTGTGTGGAATCCAATGAGACCTTGTACCTAAGTTACGGTCAGAGCAAAAAAAGATACACCCTGCACTGCCTCTCTAGTTCTTCACTCTAACGTTCCTCATCCACAAATCTTTCATCCTCGCTCAAATTAATGGGGTAATCGTCGCTTTCTCGGTCCGAATCTCTCTCGCTCCATTGTAAACAACGGGGAATTGCGAGGAATCCTACCTCCTGTGACGTCACGCTACTTCCGGTATAGGCAAGGCTTTTTTTTTATCAGCGACCAAAAGTTGTGAACTTTATCGTCGTTGTTCTATACTAAATCCTTTCAGCAAAAATATGGCAATATAGCGAATTGATCAAGTATGACACATAGAATGGATCTGCTATCCCCGTTTAAATAAAATAATTTCATTTCAGTAGGCCTTTAATGTTGTTATGCTATGCTAAATTTGGCTTGAGCTTCACGTGCGCTTCCTCGCGGCACTACCTTTTTGTATTTTTTTTGCCTTGATATTAGAACTAAAGAATAATCTTTGCAGCACCATAGTAACAATGACGTTTGTTTCAATTGTTTTCGATTTTAAGGTTTTAATTATACGGTACATATTTCTCGGGCATAACACAAAGGCAGTCAGACTAGTTAATTGCCGCAATCTTAAGTTTATACGTAACGTTTTAGACAAAGAGCCAAAGTTCAGGAATGTGGGCCTAAAAGAGGCAGCTCTGATGTGGTCGCCTTCCTTTGTGCGGGGGTGGACGGCGCTGCACATGGCTTGTTTATAATTTAAAGATTTCTGGGGCGCTAAATAGCTACCTCGATGGCTGTCAATATGGTCGCTTGTAAAATGTGTCTGGGATTAGTTGGAGGCGAGCTGGCGTGTTATGTGCTGGGAATGTCTAAGGCTGGGGGTGGAGGGCCAAGATCCATATGGCTTTGATCAGGGAACAGTAGTTTTAGCTTGTTGCTTTGTTATAGTGATAGTGCAGGGATGTCAAATGTATGGAACACATGATGAGTTTGCCAAGTATAAAAATCAGCTGCTTTTTTTTTGTTTTAACGAAAGAAACTGCTGTTCTAAATGTGTCCACTGGATGTCACAATAGCAATTCTGTTAGGCAAGCAAACGGTTTATACCGGGGCCAAGCAAGAGGTACACAGTAAAGGGGGACTGTGGCTCCTCCTCCTCGACTCACATGAAACTCAAAACCTGCCGTTTTATGCCGACAGAGTGTGGCAAAAAGCAGGGAATATGTAGCTCTCTGATTAGTGCCCAGGAGCAGGTGAGCGTCCTGAACACTAATCAGAGGCAGGTGAAAACAATCTGCAGTTATGGCAACTCAAACACAAACCCAGGGGAACTGAGGGAGTCGAAAACTAAACAAACATGACGGATCATGACATTAGTAGTTGTATACCGCATGCTCTTCATGTACATAAAATGTGTGATTGTAAATAATGTTAATAAGATTGATCCTTAATAAAATTCCCTTCAAGAAGAAAGTACATTTTTAATTTAAAAAAAAGCCTTTTACCCAAAAATGTGTTACTCATTGAAAAACAACCCAAAAATGGTTCATAGTAGAGATTAGGGGTGTGGGAAAAAAATCGATTTGAATTCAAATCGCCATTCTCACGTTGTATGATTCAGTATCGATTCTCATTTTTCAAAAATCGAATTCAGTTATTTTTTTTAATCAATCCAACAAAGCAATACACAGCAATACCATAACAATGCAATCCAGTTCCAAAACCAAACCCGACCCAGCAACACTCAGAACTGCAATAAATAGAGCAATTGAGAGGACACACAAACATGACACAGAACAATCCAAAAGTAGTGAAACAAAAATGAATATTATCAACAACAGTATCAATATTAGTAACAATTTCAACATAGCAGTGATTACAAATCCCGTATTGACATTATCATTAGACATTTATAAAAAAAAAAAAAAATTAACAATAGTGGCTTACACTTGCATCCCATCTCATAAGCTTGACAACACACTGTGTCCAATATTTTCCACAAAGATAAAATAAGTCATATTTTTGGTTCATTTAATAGCTAAAACAAATTGACATTATTGCAATCAGTTGATAAAACATTGTCCTTTACAATTATAAAAGCTTTTTACAAAGACTGGGGTAGATCCTGCTGAAATCCTATGTATTGAATGAATAGAGAATTGTTTTGAATCGGAAAAATATCGTTTTTGAATCGAGAATCGCGTTGAATCGAACAAATCGATGTATAATCGAATTGTGACCCCAAGAATCGATATTGAATCGAATCGTGGCACACCCAAAGATTCGCAGCCCTAGTAGAGATGTCCGATAATGTTTTTTTTGCCGATATCCTATATTCCGATATTGTCCAACTCTTAATTACCGATTCCAATATCAACCAATACCGATATATACAGTCGTGGAAATAACACATTATTATGCCTAATTTTGTTGTGATGCCCCGCTGGATGCATTAAACAATGTAACTTTACCATGAATTGATTAACGTGGACCCCGACTTAAACAAGTTGAAAAACTTATTCGGGTGTTACCATTTAGTGGTCAATTGTACGGAATATGTAGTCTACTGTGCAATCTACTAATACAAGTTTCAATCAATCAATCAAAAACAAGGTTTTCCAAAATAAGAGAACAACTTCAACTCCAGTTATGGAAAAAAGTGCCAACATGGCACTGCCATATTTATTATTGAAGTCACAAAGTGCATTCTTTTTTTTAAACATGCCTCAAAACAGCAGCTTGGAATTTGGGTATCCTAATACCCACTACAACTATGGGAAATACTATACTTTGACTTTCACAAAGTGCATTATTTTTAATTTTTTTTAAACATGCCTCAAAACAACAGCTACAAAAACAATGAAGGCACACCTTGAGACCTCCGAATTCGGGAGATGGGGGGGGGGGGGGGTTGAGGTGGGCGGGGTTTGGTGGTAGCAGGGGGTGTATATTGTAGCGTCCCGGAAGAGTTAGTGCTGCAAGGGGTTCTGGGTATTTGTTCTGTTGTGTTTATGTTGTGTTACGGTGCGGATGTTCTCCCGAAATGTGTTTGTCATTCTTGTTTGGTGTGGGTTCTCAGTGTGGCGCATATTTGTAACAGTGTTAAAGTTGTTTATACGGCTACCCTCATTGTGACACTTGTGTGTGTGAAAAGCCGCATATATTATGTGACTGGGCCGGGACGCTGTTTGTATGGATGAAAAGCGGACGTGACGACAGGTTGTAGAGGACGCTAAAGGCAGTTCCTTTAAGGCACGCCCCCAAAATTGTTGTTCGAGTGGAAATGTGTTTACCGGATAAGTACCGCTCCGTACAGCGGCGCTTTAAAAAGTCATTAATTTTACTTTTTGAAACCGATACCGATAATAGTTCTCAGTTTTGAAAACCCAGAAATATAGTTAAAATAATACCCTCATAACCCAAAAAAATGGATTGCTCTTCATAAAAATAACTCAAAAATGTAACCCAACACTCGCAATTCATAAATTGGGTTATCAAAATAACCCAGCATTTTTAGTGTGTATAAATACTTACGTATGAAGTGTTTTTTAAAATTTTTTAAATACATTTATAAATGTAAAAAGATAACCAAAATGAATCACATTGTCATTATGGGGTAATGGGGCGGCGTGGCGAAGTTGGTAGAGTGGCCGTGCCAGCAATCGGAGGGTTGCTGGTTACTGGGGTTCAATCCCCACCTTCTACCATCCTAGTCACGTCCGTTGTGTCCTTGGGCAAGACACTTCACCCTTGCTCCTGATGGCTGCTGGTTAGCGCCTTGCATGGCAGCTCCCGCCATCAGTGTGTGAATGTGTGTGTGAATGGGTGAATGTGGAAATACTGTCAAAGTGCTTTGAGTACCTTGAAGGTAGAAAAGCGCTATACAAGTATAACCCATTTATCATTTATTTAGTTTACAATTTTAAGGACAAAAATGAATGTATTCAATTTCGGATTGAGTCTGTAACATAACAGAATGTGAAAGACATTCCAGATGCACTGAAAGTCATGTCTGTTTGGTTTGTGGCACGTTAGACCTAAAGTAACCCTAACCACTGACTAATCACTCTGTCATGTTTTAATTCAAGTCAGTGCATCCACTCCACCGTCACTGTCTGTAATTGCAAATATTCATTTCTGGCAGCAGATGACAGAGAGGGCGGGTAGAACGTTGGAGAGGAAGTAAAACTCCAACGTGAGCCTCGGCCAAAAAACAAATTCGAGGTCCAGCCGGACTCAGCCCTAAGGCCCCGAGTGTGTAGTCAGGCTGCTTAATTGAGAGCTCAAACACGACATTGAGGACTTTTCAACTTTAGCCCACCAGACAGACATCTCAGAAGTTGGCCCTCCAGCCACGTGGTAAGTGCTTGGCTTTTGCTTCTTTCACTTTGACATTTGTTGTATTACCGCCTCTCCCAGCAGGCACAAGACATTAAAACAACGTTGAGAACTTGTTGAATTAGGTCCTGACCTTGAGCAACAACGTTTAATCAACGTTGGGTTCTGACGTTGATTCGACCATTGAATTTTGGTAATTTTCCCAACCAATATTCTACAACAGTGGTCCCCAACCACCGGGCCGTGGACCGATTGGTACCGCCCGCGCAAGAACTTTAAAAAAAAAAAAAAAAAAAAAATTTTTTTTTTTTTTTTTTTTAAATTAAATCAACATAAAAAAAACACAATATATACATTACATATCATTATAGATCAATACAGTCTGAAGGGATACAGTCTGTAAGCACACATGATTGTATTTCTTTATGAAAAAATAAATTAAACCCCCCACACCCCCCCGGTCCGTGGGACAAGTTTTCAAGCGTTGACCGGTCCCCAGCTACAAAAAGGTTGGGGACCACTGTTCTACAACACAAATACAACGTTGAAACAACAGTAGAAAGAAACACGTTCTAGACCATGGGTGTCAAACTCTGGCCCGCGGGCCAAATTTGGCCCGCCGTGTAATTTCACTTGGTCCTTGAGGCGATATCATATTAACTAGTGATGGGTCCGGCAACACCGATGCATCGGCGCATGCGTCGAGCTCATAGAGCGATACCCTGTGTCGGTGCGCGTATCGCTTTTAGAAAGTCACGTGACCGAACACGAGCTGTTTTGGTCACGTGACCGCTCATGAGCTGTTCTGGTTACGTGACCGCTCATGAACTGTATCGCACTGACGCCTGCGCGCCAAACTGTGTTTATTAGGAAGCGGCGCAATGCGTGTTGTTGACGAACACCATTAGGGCCGCTTGTTGTCACTGTCACTCAAAGTTGCATTTCAAAATTACACAGAATAAATGTGTTTATTTTGTTTAGAATTCAGATGGGTTTGATTTGGTGCGCGGCATATATTGGCTGTGCGGCGCACGGTGTGCGCGGAGGACGCTTGAGCACTGCGCAATTGCGCAGGCGCGCACCTTAGAGGGAAGGTTGCTCACAGGGCACAGAGGAGGCGTCAGTGCGATACAGTTCGCGTATCGGTCACGTGACCAAAGCAGCTCATGATCGGTCACGTGACTTTCTAAAAGCGGTACGCGCACCGACACAGGGTTTCGCTCTATGAGCTCGACGCATGCGCCGATGCATCTGTGTTGCAGGACCCATCACTACTGTTACTAGAGAAGGTACAGGAATGACGGCGTGGCGAAGTTGGTAGCGTGGCTGTGCCAGCAATTGGTTACTGGGGTTCAATCCCCACCTTCTACCATCCTAGTCATGATACATGTTCACATTATTTGACTGTATCTAAAAAATATATTTTTATTTAAATGAAGGTATGAAATAATCCTAAATGAAATACAATGACTTGGTTTATATTATTGTATATACTAGGTCATAATATCAGTGTCAGTTGAGTCGGTCCATAGGTTGCCTGTAGGGATTTTTAATGTCCAGCAGATGTCAGTATTTAGTGACACAGTATCGACACAGTATCAATACAGTTTTGCAATGTGTCGAAACGCTTCATGAGGCCTCATCAACCCATCACTAATATTAACACTAGAGCTGGCCCGCCGATTATATTCAGCGGCGGTGCCGCGGTAACACCGCATTCACCGCTAATTCTCATACTTGCCAACCCTCCCAGGAGAGTACCAGATTTCAGTGCACGTCCCGAAAATCGTCACATTCGCTTTTCATCCAGTCCAACGTGTGCTGGCCCAGTCACATAATATGTGCGGCTTCTGCACGCACACACAAGTGAATGCAACCCATACTTGATCAACAGCGATACAAGTTACACTGAGGGTTGCCGTATAAACAACTTTAAGTTTTGTTAGAAATATACACCACACTGTGAACCCACACCAAACAAGAATTACAAACACATTTCGAGAGAACATCCGCACCGTAACACAACATAAACACAACAGAACAAATACCCAGCGCTAACTCTTCCGGGAGCTACAAGGTGGGGGGGCGGGGTTTGGTGGTAGCGGGGGTGTATATTGTAGCGTCCCGGAAGAGTTAGTGCTGCAAAGGGTTCTGGGTATTTGTTCTGTTGTGGTTATGTTGTGTTACGGTGCGGATGTTCTCCCGAAATGTGTTTGTCATTCTTGTTTGTTGTGGATTCACAGTGTGGCGTATATTTCTAACATTGTTAAAGTTGTTTATACGGGCACCCTCAGTGTAACCTGTATCGCTGTTGATCAAGTATGCGTTGCATTCTCGTGTGTTCATGCAGAAGCTGCACATATCTTGTGACTGGGCCGGCACGTTGTTAGAATAGATGAAAAGCGGACGTTAAAGGCATTACCTTTAAAGCACGCCCCAAAGACTGTGGTCCGGGTGGACTACGAGATATAATGACTGATAAACACCTTCGTTGGATAATGAAGGTTGCCTCAGCTCAAAGCCTGAGCCCCGACATTAATGAACTAGCATCCCAGAAAAGATGCCAGGTATCTGGCTTGGGCACATCAGATTAGTTTAGTGTGTTGCAAACTGAGCAGTTTAAAGTCCTGAATGGTTAGTTTATTCATTCTTATTATATTTTCAAATTTATTAGCCTGTGGAAAAAGTTATTGTTGATATTTACCTCAGAAGGCTGCAAATAGAAAAGAGGCATTCAATTTTTATTTAAATAGTATTTGATATGCCATTGATATTTTTGAATTATTATTATTATTATTATTTGAAACTAGATTTTGCATGTCACTATTGTCATGTCTGTGTTCATGTTTTTGTTTGGCCATGTGCTGTTTTGTTTTTTGGACACTTCCTTAGTTCCTGGTTTCA
Source organism: Entelurus aequoreus (assembly GCF_033978785.1). Taxonomy (NCBI): domain Eukaryota; kingdom Metazoa; phylum Chordata; class Actinopteri; order Syngnathiformes; family Syngnathidae; genus Entelurus; species Entelurus aequoreus. The sequence continues at coordinate 69,664,166 of NC_084743.1, read as the reverse complement.
CTTCCTGGTTTTGTTTGTCACCATAGCAACCATTAGTTTCACCTGTTCCACGTTTGGACTCACACACACCTGTCTCACGTTTTCACAGTCATGTCATGCACCTGTTCACAGTTAGTCACGCACCTGTTTTCACTTTTCATGTCACTATATAGGCTTTTCTGTTTCTGTTGTTCGTCCTGGCGACATCACCCATTCATGCCATGTCCACAGTTCCTTGTCACGTTAGTTCTTGTTTCATCTCTTGTCACGTAAGTTTTTGTTTGTTTAATGTTCATAGTTCTCCGCCATTGTGCGCGCCTTTTGTTTTCTAGTCAAGTTTTTTACCTCCGCTGTGAGTGCCTTTTGTTTGTACTTTTTTTGAGTTAGAATTAAAAATGTATTTAAATTCACGTCTTGCACGCGCCAATTTTTCATTGCCTTCTGGGAGAACAAACCACGCCATAGACCCAGTCCTGACAGTATGTCGCCAGCATAAAAGTTCTCCCGCAAGAAAATTGGGCGTTTTGGACGAGGCAGCGTGGGAGGTCCTCCACGCCATGGAGAAGGAAACGCTGCGCTACTCCTCCGTGGAGTACAGAGACTCCATTTGGTCCGAGGATGGCGCTGCGTCACCGCAGTCCCGGAAGCGCCGCTCCCGACGAAGGACGTCAGGGAGGGCTTCCACAAGCAGTGGAAAGGACGCATCGTTCCCGCAAGCTCCTCCCCCTCCGGGCGGAAACGAGCTGCAGCCAGCCCGGCTTCCCCAGGACGACGTCACGCCGCTGCCAGTGGGTGACGTCATGGATTTTTTTCCCCTGAACTCTTTTTCTTGTCAGCCACATCCAACCAAAGACTCTAAATCCATGATTAAATATTACCAAGACATGTTTTTAGAAATCAGATCCTGTCAATCACAGTCACCCAATTTTCATGCCCCGCCCCCCAGGACTCATGCCACGCCCAAGTCAGAAATTTTTTTTTCACCCACAAAAGCCCAGGTGGGGGGGAACGAAAGACCTTTTGGACAATTTAGAGGGGAGGATTCTGCCCTCCTCCTGAACCCCCTCCGCCCACCCCAAAAGACGGTTCCAGACCGCGGGGAGCGCGTCTGGGATCCGCTCCTTGAGGGGGGGGCTAGGGCTGGGAATTGTTCAGGTGGGGTGGGTCAGCATCGTCACGCCAAGCCACAGCCTCCAGCACGACCACCACCACCTGTCTTTCGACCTGCCAAGCCACAGCCACCAGCACGACCCCCACCACCAGTCTTTCGTCACGCCAAGCCACAGCCTCCAGCACGACCCCCACCACCTGTCTTTCGACCTGCCAAGCCACAGCCACCAGCACGACCACCACCACCAGTTTTTCGACCATGCCAAGATCCACCTGCTCCACGCCCAGCTCCACGCCAAGCGCCACCAGTACCTGCTCCACGCCAAGCGCCACCAGTACCTGCTCCACGCCAAGCACCACCAGTACCTGCTCCACGCCAAGCGCCACCAGTACCTGCTCCACGCCAAGCGCCACCAGTACCTGCTCCACGCCAAGCGCCACCAGTACCTGCTCCACGCCAAGCGCCACCAGTACCTGCTCCACGCCAAGCGCCACCAGTACCTGCTCCACGCCAAGCGCCACCAGTACCTGCTCCACGCCAAGCGCCACCAGTACCTGCTCCACGCCAAGCGCCGCCAGTACCTGCTCCACGCCAAGCGCCGCCAGTACCTGCTCCACGCCAAGCGCCGCCAGTACCTGCTCGACGCCAAGCGCCGCCAGTGGCTGCCCCACGACGCCAAGCGCCGCCCGTGGCTGCCCCACGCCGCCAAGCGCCGCCCGTGGCTGCCCCACGCCGCCAAGCGCCGCCCGTGGCTGCCCCACGCCGCCAAGCGCCGCCCGTGGCTGCCCCACGCCGCCAAGCGCCGCCCGTGGCTGCCCCACGCCGCCAAGCGCCGCCCGTGGCTGCCCCACGCCGCCAAGCGCCGCCCGTGGCTGCCCCACGCCGCCAAGCGCCGCCCGTGGCTGCCCCACGCCAAGACCAAAGCCAAGACCAAGAACCGCCAAGTGACCAAGACCAAGACCCGCCAAGTGACCAAGACCAAGACCCGCCAAGTGACCAAGACCAAGACCCGCCAAGTGACCCAAACCAAGACCAAGTCCAAGCACAGCCACACCAAGACCAAGTCCAAGACCAACTACGCCAAGACCAAGACCAACCACGCCGAGACCAAGACCAAGACCCGCCAAGTGACCAAGACCAAGACCCGCCAAGTGACCCAAACCAAGACCAAGTCCAAGCACAGCCACACCAAGACCAAGTCCAAGACCAACTACGCCAAGACCAAGACCAACCACGCCGAGTCCAAGACCAAGACCAACCACGCCAAGTCCAAGACCAAGACCAACCACGCCAAGTCCAAGACCAAGACCAACCACGCCAAGACCAAGTCCAAGACCAAGACCCAGACCCTCGCCAAGACCAAGACCAAGACCCATGCCAAGACCAAGACCCTCGTCAAGACCCGCCACGCCAAGCTTCGCCGCCTGACGCACCACGCCAAGCTTCGCCGCCTGCCACGACAACGCGCCCACCTCCTCGTCGGCCAAGGATGTGGCCATTCCATGGGCGTCCGCCACGCCAGGTGCGCCGACCTCCTCATCGCCCATGGATATGGCCATTCCCGGGTCGCCCACCTCGTCAGGTACAGCGGCGATCTACGCGTCGCCGCCACCTGATCCTGCCCCGGTGGATTCGGGGACACCTGGTCTGGCGACCCACCGCCATGTCCCCCTCCCCCCCTCCCATGACTCTTGATCCTGTTTTTTGTTTTTGGACATCTGGGATCTGTCCGTAAGGGGGGGGTTCTGTCATGTCTGTGTTCATGTTTTTGTTTGGCCATGTGCTGTTTTGTTTTTTGGACACTTCCTTAGTTCCTGGTTTCACTTCCTGGTTTTGTTTGTCACCATAGCAACCATTAGTTTCACCTGTTCCACGTTTGGACTCACACACACCTGTCTCACGTTTTCACAGTCATGTCATGCACCTGTTCACAGTTAGTCACGCACCTGTTTTCACTTTTCATGTCACTATATAGGCTTTTCTGTTTCTGTTGTTCGTCCTGGCGACATCACCCATTCATGCCATGTCCACAGTTCCTTGTCACGTTAGTTCTTGTTTCATCTCTTGTCACGTAAGTTTTTGTTTGTTTAATGTTCATAGTTCTCCGCCATTGTGCGCGCCTTTTGTTTTCTAGTCAAGTTTTTTACCTCCGCTGTGAGTGCCTTTTGTTTGTACCTTTTGTTTGAGTTTATAGTAATAATTAAATATGTCTTTACCTGCACGCCACGTCCGTTCCATTTCTTTTGCACCACGGGAGAGCAAACCACGCCAAAGACCGAGTCGTGACAACTATAAAGTTGTATAAGTCTTGCTTGTTCAATATTCAATGCAAAACTTGTTTTGGGTCCCTATTAAAAGGTTAATTTGTTCAACCTTAGCCCGCGGCTTTGTTCAGTTTTAAATTTTGGCCCACTTTGTATTTGAGTTTGACACCCCTGTTCTAGACCAAACATCATTTCGTATTTTCTACTGCTCGCTAGTGTTAGCACATCTGAGTTATTGTGCAGAAATATGGGGAAACAACTACAAATGTGCGCTTCATTCACTAACTGTGTGACAAAAAAGATCAGTTAGAATAATACATAATTAGAGATGTCCGATATCCGATATTCCGATATTGTCCAACTCTTAATCACCGATTCCGATATCAACCGATACCGATATATACAGTCGTGGAATTAACACATTATTATGCCTAATTTTGTTGTGATGCCCCGCCGGATGCATTAAAAAATGTAACAAGGTTTTCCAAAATAAATCAACTCCAGTTATGGAAATGCCAACATGGCACTGCCATATTTATTATTGAAGTCACAAAGTGCATTATTTTTTTTTAACATGCCTCAAAACAGCAGCTTGGAATTTGGGACATGCTCTCCCTGAGAGAGCATGAGGAGATTGAGGTGGGCGGGGTTGAGGTGGGGGGTGTATATTGTAGCGTCCCGGAAGAGTTAGTGCTGCTAGGGGTTCTGGGTATTTGTTCTGTTGTGTTGATGTTGTGTTACGGTGCGGATGTTCTCCCGAAATGTGTTTGTCATTCTTGTTTGGTGTGGGTTCACAGTGTGGCGCATATTTGGAACAGTGTTAAAGTTGTTTATACGGGCACCCTCAGTGTGACCTGTATGGCTGTTGACCAAGTATGATTTGCATTCACTTGTGTGTGTGAAAAGCCGTAGATATTATGTGACTGGGCCGGCATGCAAAGGCAGTGCCTTTAAGGTTTATTGACGCTCTGTACTTCTCCTTACATCCGTGTACACAGCGGGTTTTTAAAAAGTCATAAATATTACTTTTTGAAACTGATACCGATAATTTTGAAACCGATACCGATTATTTCCGATATTACATTTTAAAGCATTTATCGGCCGATAATATCGGCAGTCCGATATTATCGGACATCTCTATACATAATGTTGGTTTATAGAGAACATACAAACCCTTTATTTATTAAATCACAATTATTGAAATTCAACGATTTGGTGCATTTGCAAACCGCTAAAATGATGTACTAAGCAAACTATAACCTGCTACCCAAGAATGTTCAACAATTCTTCTCAACAAAAGAGGAGAGATATAACCTTATAGGAAAATCAAATGTAAAACATGTGTATGCTCGTGCAACACTTAAAACCTTTAGCATATCAGTATGTGGAATTAAATTATGGAACGGATTAACCAAAGAAATCAAACAAAGCACCAATATGATTCAGTTTAAGTTGCTGTTCAAACTACAAGTGTTCCCAAAGTACACAGAACAAGAATTATGTTGAACATCTTGAACCCTTTTTTTGTTTTGTTTTTTTGTTGATGGATGGACAAATATTATTTATGTATTTAATATATGTTTGCTTACTATAGTATATTATTTGTTTATTATTTACTTTTTCACTGTTCTGTTACAGAGAACAAGGCAATTGGATTAAATTGCTATGGAATGAAAAGGGGTAGGATTAAAATAAGCTCTGCTTCTTCCTACTCCTTTTCGGACGTGCTGTAATGAAACAACTGGAAATGTGTGATGCATTACATTGTATCGTATGCATGTTCCAAATAAACTGAAACTGAAACTGAAACTGAACTGAACATATTGTGACAACGTTCAATGTCAGGTTGTGACGTTGATTTTTGACCATTGAAATTTGGTCATTTCCCAACCAAAAAGTGGATCCAACATTGTCTCAATTTACAAATACAACTGTTTTTGCAGCGTTGTTTTAAAGTCACTGTGGAGGTGTCCCTCCAGCGGGTTCCTCGGACCACCAAACATTGCCACAAGAGCCCGGATCAGGGTTATACCACGGTTGTATTTGCATACATTTGCGCAGGGGTTTTGCTTTCCAGCAATCTGTCTGTTCGTGTCCGTCTCTCTCTCGCTCTCCCTCCAGCTCCAACCACGTGTCTCATTCCGGCTGCTGCTAATAAAGGCGACAGGTGATTAGATAACAAGACCCACCTGGGCCATCTACGCACCTGTCGCTGTCTTCGAGGCCGGTCCTGGCACACCCTGATCCGCGGCAGGCCAGCAGGCCACGGCCCCCTCCATGTTTGTATATTCAATGTTGTATCAATGTCTTGTGCCTGCTGGGTCGCCTCTCCATTTTATTGACTAGCTAACACAAACACCAACATCATGCATTCCACTTTTCTTCCACGTTCAATAGCCCGGACGTGATATTTCCTCACTTCCCTTGTTTTTTTGTCGTGTTTTACTTTTGCAGCTGTATGTAGAAATGGCGCCACTGAAGTGGCAGCTGGTTGCATCAGCGATAGGCTCTTTAAATGTGTGTTTTTTAATACTTCCCTCCTGTTTTCATGTGTTTTATCTTATTCTTGTAGACTGTTTGTGGATTTTCCATGTGGATTTGCACTGTAACCACACAATATTCTCATTGTGGGATAAACAAAGTCTATGCTATCCTAATGACTGCAAATGCTCATGTAATAAAAAACAATGTTGTACTTGAATACATTGACAGGAGTAGTGAATTTGCTGCTAAAATTGCACATCAACACATCGGTGCCAGTTGTTTGAGTCTCCATGAGTAGACTAAGCATTGGAGAGTCACACAAAATGTGTACAGTACCGGCTCATTGAAAGCAATTACAGGCCAGTTGAGAATGATTGCAAGGAATGGCTTTTCTTTACCCTTTTTTTTTTTTCATTTTCCAAACATTAACCCACTGTGACAAGTGTGCACACTTTGACTTTCACACACTAGACGGGGCCCAGGGAGAACCCCACACACAGGGCCGTACTTGCATGTATATAGACTTGTCAATCAAGCTGTGAGAGTGTTTTTATTTAGAGGTTCTAATGAGTGTGACGTCATTCCTCCTTACCTAAGAGAACACGTTTGGAAGCTGTCTGTCAATTTGTGCTTGCTGGGACTAGCAGAGTGAAAATGTCTGAATGGGATTTTTTTTACTTCAAAATCACCTTCAAATTTGTCGAAGGGAGGGATCTCGACTCAATAACCATTTCATTTCATTGGAAAAATATTTAATTACTGGGCATGCATGATATTTCTTTTTTCAAGCCTATACAGATAACTTCCTGTGTTTCAACGTAGCATTCATACAAATGATTTATTTATATCAGAGCTGTCATATTTATTAACGCATTAACTCTTGCAAAACATTATAATTATCATGTATAAATACAGATCAAATACGTTAACCACGGTTGGTCACTTGAAACGAATGAGTGAGGAAAATTCACCTCAAAATAAACCCAGTCGGGTTTAGATAAAACTGTAAAAAAAAAAAAATAGTTTAAAATTAAGTAAAGCATGTATTAATTGTTTGTGGATGGCATATTGACTGTATAATGTATCTGGTGTCAAACTGTTGGGGTCTTTTTTAAAGGGGAACTGCACTTTTTTTGCAATGTTGCCTATCGTTCACAATCATTGTGAGAGACAAGAACAAGCATGTCTTTTTTTTTTTTTTAAATTTAAGGATTTTTAAAGATGGTAAAAAACGCTTGAAAGATGCGACTAATGGGAGTCACAGTTGTAGCCTTCAAAGCCCTCTAAAACAACTTCAAAACCCTCCATCATCATGTTGTACACACACTGCACGTCTATAAGTAATGTAGTAACATACACGTTCATAACAATATGTAATATGTACAATATTTACCGAATTTGATCATTTTAATCATGGATTTCCTCAGCGCATTGATTTATGTTTCCATATCAGCGCAGTTCTGACTTCTGGCAACAAATGTGTGTTCCTACTTTCGGAAACAAAGGCGTGTGTGTGTGTTCTAAGCAAGGCAGAATCAATAACAGACAATTATTTTTGGATAAATGAGGATTCAGAACCTTATCTTTTTGAAGCTGAATATACTGAGGATGAATTACTGCTTATAGAAACCAGCACGAACAGAGGGTGAGACGTTCAGGCAGACGGAAGTTGAGAGAGTGAGGTGAAAGTGACTTTTACTGTAGAAATGTGGAAATTGAAGCCAAGCTATTTTGACCTAAATGGAGTGCTTACCCAAATAAACCGAAAAAACGTCCCCGGCCAGCTGGACCAAACGCATTTCTGTCCATTGAGTGAGTCACACTGTATTATTGATAATGTTACATGCAGCACGTTATGCATGTTATTAAAACTACAGTACATACACTGTCTGGCTAGCTGTGTACAAAGACAACTTGAAATGTGGGCTAATACATTACAGATACTGTAATATGATTGTTCACGTTTTTCAGTCAGTACAGATTGGTGTCTCTATTGCAGTGTTGTGCATTACAAACTCAAACGCATTTTGTGTTGTCGTAGAAGCCAGCTTATCTCTTTCCGTAGTTAGCTTTTACGGCTAATACAGAATTATGCTGATGTGTTAGAACGCTACGAAAAGAGTTCCTCGGTGTTCGCTCTTACAATAACTATGTTGTTACAGTTTGTTTATTATACAGGTTACGGAACGTAAATGAAGTATTGACAGTTTTTGAATGCATTTTAAAAGTGATTTAGAGGTAGAATGGATTGCTCTAATTAGCTGCATTGCAAGCCATCAAGAACGAGCCAATGTTTACATGTTAGAATGCAAAAAAATTAAAAATAAACTTTTCAATCAATCAATCAATGTTTATTTATATAGCCCTAAATCACAAGTGTCTTGTGTTCTTGTCTTTCATAAGGATTGGGAACAATAGGCAAAATTTCCAAAAAAAATCTAATTTAAAATAAGTTCAGTAATTTGTGATTAATTCAATGTATCTAATTAATTTAATAATAATTAATTTAACTATAAATTGTGCACACCTCTCTTTAGGGGGGGTTTCTTTAGCGGCCCAAGCGTCTACGTAACCTTTCAAAACACGTGGTGATTTGACTGATAAGGTTTGATGTGTTGAAGCCCGATGTTTTTCTTACCGCCTCGCTCGCAGGACATTCGGTGTTAATTGCACAGGAGTTGTCCCCACATGATAGATGCCATGTTTGTTTACGTTGAGCTTCGGGAAAGTTTGCGACAAAGCGTTTGATTTGCTCACCCTAACCCACCTACAGCACAATACAGGTCATCTCGTCTCTTTAAAAACTATTTAATGTATCGATGTGACATCATAACTCATTATATGGGCTCGATAAATATCTGTCCGATAGTTATCTTGCACTTTTCCTGTAATTTACCGTATTTTTCGGACTATAAGTCGCAGTTTTTTTCATAGTTTGGGGTGCGACTTATACTCAGGAGCGCACTATGTGTGAAATTATTAACACATTACCATAAAATATCAAATAATATTATTTAGCTCATTCACGTAAGAGACTAGACGTATAAGATTTCATGGGATTTAGCGATTAGGAGTGACAGATTGTATGGTAAACGTATAGCATGTTCTATATGTTATAGCTATTTGAATGACTCTTACCATAATATGTTACGTTAACATACCAGGCACGTTCTTAGTTGGTTATTTATGCCTCATATAACGTACACTTATTCAGCCTGTTGTTCACTATTCTTTATTTATTTTAAATTGCCTTTCAAATGTCTATTCTTGGTGTTGGGTTTTATCAAATAAATGTCCCCAAAAAATGCGACTTATACTCCAGTGCGACTTATATATGTTTTGTTCCTCCTTTATTATGCATTTTCGGCCGGTGCGACTTATACCCTGGAGCGACTTAGTCCGAAAACTACGGTAGTTGTTTTGCTTTTAGAGATTTTGATAAGCTACCCCAAGCAAGAATTCACAAATGGTGTACAAATTGGGTTTTTTAGGAATAAAATTTATCATTATCAGTTCATTGATGTATTAAATGTGCACGCCTTCACACGCACTTGCACATAGTCAAGTCAAGTCAAGTCAACTTTATTTATATAGCACGTTTACAACAATTTTTAAATTGAACCAAAGTGCTTTACAGGTTAAAAAGCATAGAGCAAAAAAAAAACACCAAAAAAACAAACAAAGAACATAAGCAATGCATAAGCTAAACAAGATAGTGCAAAAGCAATACGGTAAAAGGGGTCGAATGAAAAGTAAAAATTGCAAAATAAAAATAATAATAATAAAAGTGCGACAAATTGAAACAAATCAAAATAAAACTAAAGCGAAGGGGGTGGGGGGGGACTAGAAATGGTGGCCTAGTGGGCGGACTCAGTTCAGGTCAAAGGCCAACGAGAAGAGGTAGGTCTTAAGAAGGGTTTTGAAGACCCCCAGGCCCTGGGCTGACCTAATACTAGGGGTGTGGGAAAAAATCGATATGAATTCGAATCGCGATTCTCACGTTGTGCGATTCAGAATCGATTCTCATTTTAAAAAAATCTATTTTTATTTTTTTTATTTATTTTTTTTATTTTTTTTTTTTTTTTTATATATATATTTTTAAATTAATCAATCCAACAAAACAATACACAGCAATACCACAACAATGCAATCCAATTCCAAAACCAAACCCGACCCAGCAGCACTCAGAACTGCAATAAACAGAGCAATTGAGAGGAGACACAAACACGACACAGAACAAACCAAAAGTAGTGAAACAAAAATGAATATTATCAACAACAGTATCAATATTAGTTACAATTTCAACATAGCAGTGATTAAAAATCCCTCATTGACATTATCATTAGACATTTGTAAAAAATAAAAAAAATTAACAATAGTGTCACAGTGGCTTACACTTGCATCGCATCTCATAAGCTTGACAACACACTGTGTCCAATATTTTCACAAAGATCAAATAAGTCATATTTTTGGTTCATTTAATAGTTAAAACAAATTTACATTATTGCAATCAGTTGATAAAACATTGTCCTTTACAATTATAAAAGCTTTTTACAAAAATCTACTACTCTGCTTGCATGTCAGCAGACTCAGGTAGATCCTGCTGAAATCCTAAGTATTGAATGAATAGAGAATCCTTTTGAATCGGGAAAATATCGTTTTTGAATCGAGAATCGCGTTGAATCGAAAAAAATCGATTTTTAATCGAATCGTGACCCCAAGAATCGATATTGAATCGAATCGCGGGACACCCAAAGATTCGCAGCCCTACCCATACCCACTCTAAAACTACACAATTTTCAGTTTAGCATTTTATCTGGATTTTAACGCTAAAACGCTTAAGTATTTCACAATTGTAGTTTTCTGATAACGGACGACACGTTCAAATAAGTTTGTGTCAGGTGCGGCGCCAAGTGAGAAGTTGCCGTACGACAGCGCTACACTTCAAAGTGACCAGCCGAGCGACCACCACTGCATCGGCGCCCTTGTTCGTTTAGTCAAGTGCATGTTAATGTATTAATGGAATGCAAAGGAAAGGCAGGGTAGCCATATAAACGGCTAATTAAAATAACGAGGAAGGGAAAAAGCACGTAGCGTGTTGTCACTATTGATTATTTCGTTCATATAGAATGGGCAGGCACAACGGGGGGTAGGTCGTGACAGTTCCCCCCCCCCCCTTAACACACACTTCACAGTGTTCTCCCCAGAACCATCCTCAAAAGAAAAGGAGGCAGGCAGAAACACAGAGTACAGACAAGTACACGACAAAGAACTAAACTGCGCTTCACTCTCCCCTTCACTGAGGTCAAGGAGTCAAGTGACGGCCTGGTCACGGAATAAATAGTGGGCATTTTGGGATGTGTGAGGACACAGGGGGAGAAGACGCAAACTCCACATAATGGCCGTGAGACACTGGTAATTTGTGCCGTTGGGTTTATAGTTCTTGCCGCACCAATGCGACGGATGAGAACTCACAGTGGGTCTGGATTAGTTTTTGTCTTATCTCCAACTTAAAGCGTGAGTGAAAAAATTTCTTATATATATACACTACTGTTCAAAAGTTTGGGGTCACCCAAACAATTTTGTGGAATAGCCTTCATTTCTAAGAACAAGAATAGACTGTCGAGTTTCAGATGAAAGTTCTCTTTTTCTGGCCATTTTGAGCGTTTAATTGACCCCACAAATGTGATGCTCCAGAAACTCAATTTACTCAAAGGAAGGTCAGTTTTGTAGCTTCTGTAACGAGCTTAACTGTTTTCAGATGTGTGAACATGATTGCACAAGGGTTTTCTAATCATCAATTAGCCTTCTGAGCCAATGAGCAAACACATTGTACCATTAGAACACTGGAGTGATAGTTGCTGGAAATGGGCCCCTATACACCTATGTAGTTATTGCACCAAAAACCAGACATTTGCAGCTAGAATAGTCATTTACCACATTAGCAATGTATAGAGTGTATTACTTTAAAGTTAAGACTAGTTTAAAGTTATCTTCATTGAAAAGTACAGTGCTTTTCCTTCAAAAATAAGGACATTTCAATGTGACCCCAAACTTTTGAACGGTAGTGTATATATATATATATATATATATATATATATATATATATATATATATATATATATATATATATATATATATATATATATATATATATATATATATATATATATATATATATATATACACATATATAAATAAAATATACTTGACTTTCAGTGAATTCTAGCTATATATATATATATATATATATATATATGTATTTTATTATATATATACACATATAAATAAAATAAATACTTTTATTTATTTACACATATACACACATAACACTCCTCTCTACTCATTGTTTTGAAAGTGCAATGCTTTGCAGCCAGTAGCACAGCCTTTGAAGGAGCGTATGTATGAGCAGTGTAATATTCTGGGTTGGAGTCAATAACCAGGCAAGGTGACAAAGTTACGTTTCTTTACTTCATACTTCAGAACCGACTCCCACACTTGCCGTCAGGGTGCGCAATACAACGTAAACCGTTGGCCAACCAAAAAGTAACCACAGAACATTATACGGTATAGTGTTCTGTGGTTACTTTTTGGTTGGCCAAGCGGACGTGACGACAGGCTGTCGTCACTCAGGTTCGCACGGACCTGGAGGGGGCGTGCCTTAAGTCCGGCTGGAAATCGGGAGAAATTCGGGAGAATGGTTGTCCCGGGAGTTTTTCGAGAGAGGCACTGAAATTCGGGAGTCTCCCGGAAAATTCGGGAGGGTTGGCAAGTATGATGAACAAGTATATTAATAATTAATTTTTTACCGCTTGTCCTTAATGATTTTGACAAAATAATCGAATGGAAAATGACACAATGTGTTACTGCATATGTCAGCAGCTAAATTAGGAGCCTTTGTTTGCTTACTTACTAGTAAAAGACACGTTTTTTTGTATGTTCACTATTTTATTTAAGGACAAACTTGCAATAAGAAACATATGTTTAATGTACAGTAAGATTTTTTGTTAAAATAAAGCCAATAATGCAATTTTTTCTGGTCCCTTTTATTTAGAAAAGTATCAAAAAGTACCAAAAAGTATCGAAATACCTTTTGGTACCGGTACCGGTACTAAAATATTGGTATTGGTATCATTATTTTGCAAGCGTTACATGCTACGTCTGTCAGTGTGACGGAGACCTTTGGAAAGTGGACCCCAACTTAAACAAGTTGAAAAACGTATTCGGGTGTTACCATTTAGTGGTCAATTGTACGGAATATGTACTGTACTGTGCAATCTACTAAAAAAAGTCTCAATCAATCAAGCAATCAATCAACTGCTTAATTGCAGGCGCTTGTAATTTTACTTCCCTGCTGCACTTCCTGGTGCGACTCGTGAGTATTAAAAGTCTCCTGCCTGCACGCCGCTTTTGCCACTTCCTGCCTCTTCTTTCCGAACCCTTGAAACACGACCGACGCTACGACGCGACCAGAACGTATTACTTCTCATAGAAATCATTTGAAAACCACCAACTTAATTGGACGCCGGTGTACTGTTCGGCACATTTTTGCAAAAGTCTGAAATGTTTCATATTTCTCAGCCCCCTCCATGTCTGGTTCTCCAAGTGTGGGTCCGTGTGCAGGCAGCAGCGGGGCAGCACCACTGCAGACAGACATTCTCTGCTCCCTGCAGAATCAAGCCCCATCCATCATGTTAACATGTTAATTACTGGGATTTATTTTATTCAGCAGAAATAACAATAAGGATCCCATTACAGCGGCTGGCCTGAGGGTGCGTGCATGTGTGCATGTGCATGAGTGTGTGTGTGTGGGTGTGTGTGTGTGTGTGTGTGTTCACAAATGAACTGTGGAAGGTCCTCTGGGGAAGTCCTTCTCCCCGTCTTGTTGCGTAACTTTTTGATATAATAACACAACCAATCGATTAATAAATATGCCACTGGAAACTTTATTAAAAATGGCATGTTTTCAATTTGTCAACATGTACTCAAAACGGTGGGCTGAAATTGAAATGATCCGCCCGGCATCAGATTTACCGGGTGGATTTTTTTTACGTGTTAGCAGAAACTCCACGCGAGGCTGATACGTGTCCACATACAACGGGATTTACACTCCACTGCTCACTTTCAGAGCGCAAATAAGATTACCGAATAATATGCGGTGATCGGGTTACTCCAACTGACGTCTGATGAAAGGTTTCATGTTGCGTGAATAGCACAGGCATGGACTGTATTCCATTACTAAGGTGCATAAACCAGGTGTGTCTTTATATATCTGATTTCCCAGCATGCATGCTACATGTGTAGGGATGTGTATCGTTAGGATTTTACTGATACCGATACCAATGTAAGAATGAGAATCAGAAATACTTTAATAATCCCCGAGGGGAAATTAAGATTTTCAGCGCAATCCCATTCAAGATCAGACAAACATTACTGGGAGACTGAACGGGATCACTGACGGGTTTGCCAACTTCCGGCGCCCCTGACAAAAAAGGTGAGAAACAGGTAAAAGCTAGGGGGGGAGGGAGAAAACAAATATTCAGTCCAAGCCTGAGCCCCTGGAGAGGGGGTCCAGACTGAGGCCAAGGGGAAAAAACTCATAGCCATAGCACACTTAAACATGTGTGTAAGACATACTTGCCAACCCTCCCGATTTTCCCAGGAGACTCCCGAATTTCAGTGCCCCTCCCGAAAATCTCCCGGGGCAACCATTCTTCTGAATTTCTCCCGATTTCCACCCGGAAAACAATATTGGGGGCGTGCCTTTAGCGTCCTTTCTCAACTGAAACCTTCACCCCTTAACAGCCGCATGCTGTCCAGGCGTCCGCTTTTCCTCCATATAAACAGCGTGCCGACCCAGTCACATAATAATGTAGCTTTGGACGGGTTTAACAATGGTCTTTACTCGAAGATGTCAAGAAATGCTGACACGCTGTATGATCTTTTAACTGGTTTATTGATAACGTAAATTTCAAGCACACACACACACAAGTGAATGCCACGCATACTTGGTCAACAGCCATACAGGTCACACTGAGGGTGACCGTATAAACAACTTTAACACTGCTACAAATATGCGCCACACTGTGAACCCACACCAAACAAGAACGACAAACACATTTCGGGAGAACATCCGCACCGTAACACAACATAAACACAACAGAACAAATGCCCAGAACCCCTTGCAGCATTAACTCTTCCGGGACGCTACAATAACATCTACGGCTTTTGGAGCTCAGTGCACAACTGCACACACAACAAGAAGGAGACGAAGCAGAAGAACGAAGAAGAGACATGGCGACGACGAGTAAGAAGAAGAAATACGCTTGCAAGTTCCGAAATGATTGGAAAAAAATAATTTAATTTCATCCAGGACAGCTTGGGAAGGGGTATGCTGCCTGCACCTCAACACCGCCCCCGCAACCATACCCCCAACACCCCCCCATCTCCCGAATTCGGAGGTCTCAAGGTTGGCAAGTATGGTGTAAGAGGGAAACATCTACGAACACAAAGGACATTATATAAAAGAGCAGAGCTGATGCAACCAGCCACTTCTACACAAAGCCACAAAAGTAAAACGAAACAACAACAACAAAAAACATACACTATGGTGGCCTCTGCGGTGTTCCACGCCATCGTCTGCTGGGGTGGGGGGAACATGGCCAGAGGAGCAGGAGCAGACCCAACAAAGCAACCACGAGAGCCGACTCCACCCTCGGCCGCCCACTAACTCTCGGCCAGTGTCCAGTCTGCATGGATGAGCGCCCTGTCTCTTCATCCGCATCTCCTCCAGTCTCTCCAAACGGACTCTGCACTGCAAAAAGTCAGTGTTTAAAAACAAGAGAAAAAAAATACAAAAATGAGGGGTATTTTATTTGAACTAAGCAAAATTATCTGCCAATAGAACAGGAAAATTTGGCTTGTCAAGACTTTCCAAAACAAGTAAAATTAGCTAACCTCAATGAACCCAAAAATACCTTAAAATAAGTATATTCACACTAATAACAACTGCACTACTATATGAGTACCTATTTTTTATTGTTTCATTGAAAATAAAACAGCAAAAGTCCAATTGGCTGCCATCTGTTTTTATATAAGACACAATTGTGCCAAAGTCATGATTTTTTTTTTCATGCTTGAAATAAGAAATTACTACTTTGAAAAAGTAGTTTTATACTTGTGAGTGTTGATGACACAGCTTTGCAACAGTTGATATTCTAGTTTCAAGCATGTTTTACTCAATATAGGTCATAAAATCTCAGCAACAAGCTGTAATATCTTACTGGGATAATTTAGGACCAAAACCCTTAAAACAATTAAAAGACTGAGATATTTAATCTTACTTAGATTTCAGTTTTTGCAGTGTGTTTTGGCAGAGACCCAGCAGCTGGTCTCCATGGCCAAAAGGCTCCCGGCAGGCAGATCCAGAAGTTAACAAAAAAAGCACCGCTAAAGTCACGAAAGTCGCAAAAAACACAAACAAAAAAACACATGAAAACAAGAGGGAAACATCAGGTTATATATGTAATTTGTGTATATAAAGATAACATTTTTATTAACACAAGAGGTTGTACACCACCAACATCACGTAACATCTCACAGCAGGGAAGTCTTTTATTAGCACCTGCTTTTTAAGTCTTAAACAAGTCAACTATGTGTGCAATGCAGGTGCAAGGCAGTTACGTCATTATCTTGTAAAGACCACACAGATCCATCACCGTCTTTTTAGTCATTACAATTACACTCAGTATGTCCATCCAGCTGTTTTCTACCTCTTGTCTGTACAATAACATTTAAAATAATACAAATAAAATAATAAACAACAAAGCAAAACAATATTAATGTATTGTATTCATGTTCTTTCACAGACCTTTCACATGATATCTTATATCAAATATAATATATATATATCAATAGCAATAAAGTACTATCTATCTATAGCATGTTAGGTGGGTGTGCATTATGTAACATCAGGAATTATTTGTGTTAATGTTGCACACGGACCTATTTGAGTGACGGACCGGAAGCCATTGTTGACAGCCACCGACTAATATGTGTCTGTGTCATGTGTGTTTTATATGAATAAAAAGACCCAGTGATTATCTAAAATGTTTTTTTGAAAGGATTAATATTGGCCCGTGGATTACCGTATCGCTTAGAGTTCGGTCGGGTTGATGAAGCGTAAATTAAGTGGCGTTCGCTTCAAACTGACACCAACTCTTATTAGCGTGCTTGACTTTAAGGACTATGAGGAAATACTTTTATGTGGCGTTGCTTCCTCGTTTGTGATTATGCCAAAATGATTGTCATCTACCCGTGCACAATAGCGGCACTTGAACTAAATGTGTGTCATAATTACAACAGTCAGTTGGATTAAAAAAAAATACCAATGGCAGTATCATTAGTCCAGAATTTTAACAGACTTCCTGGACCGACCCGATTGGGGAATGGAACCAAAAAGTACACGGAACCACAGTATACATCCTTATACAGTACAGGCCAAAAGTTTGGACACACCTTCTCATTCAATGTGTTTTCTTTATTTCCATGACTAAAACTATGAATGAACACATCTGGAGTTATGTACTTACCAAAAAAAGGTGAAATAACTGAAAACATGTTTTTTATTCTTGTTTCTTCAAAATAGCCACCCTTTGCTGTGATTACTGCTTTGCACACTCTTGGCATTCTCTCGATGAGCTTCTGCCAGGTTCAAACACTGATGACATCTATTTAACAGACGAGAAGCAAGGAATCATGCAGAGACAGAGTTCAATTTGACTCAATGAGGAGAGACATGTTTTGGGCTGTATTCTAGTTACAGATCCAAAATACGTTCTAAAAGTCCAGCCCGCGTGCTTCCTCTATTTATTTGGGAGGTCCCTGTTTACATCACTGAAGCTGTCGCTGAGGGAAGGGGGTAATCTCGACAACTCCAGTTAGACACAATATATGATTATACAAAAATGCAAATGTGTTGACGCTGGTGATATCGCCTTGTCTCTGCACTGTCTGCGCCACGGCGGTGTTCGGCCTTGGCAGTCAGCAGGCGGTTCCTGGACACAACACTGATACCAGACTGGCTTGCAATCTTTTGGATTGCCAGCTTTGCACAGACAAAGACAAATACCCCTTCAGCACAATTGACAATAATTATAGCAACGGCCCTTAAGCATAAAAGTTGTGTGATAATATATACATAATTATTCTAACAGCTTCAAGAGGTAGTCACCTGAAATATAGTTTTGATGACTTCAGTGACAAACTACAATGTAAATAGTCGTGAAAATAAAGAAAACGTATTATAATGAGAAGGTGAGTCCAAACTTTTGGCATGTACTGTACGCGTAGGCTAGCAAAAGCACAGCTAATGGGGATGCCCGCAAATAAACGATTGTCATTGGTAGCTTTTTCACCTCAAAAAGGCCAATACTCTCAAATAAACAATACTGTAATTTCCCAGACAGAGCGCACCTAAATGTAAGCTGCACCCACCTTATTTTTGGACACATTTTATTTTGTACATATATTGTACACATTGAAACATTAAATACAAACAAGAAAACAAAACTTGTAACAAATTTTGCTGTGAAAATGCTCCCTTATCCGTCTTACTTGTCATTCCTGTGCTTTGCATGGTTTCTGCCTGTAATTATTCCCTATAAAAAAAATGTTTTGCGTTCTTATTTTTGGGTGTGGCCTGGATGAATTGGGTTTACATTATTTACTACAGGAAGATTCACACAAGTGGGTTTTCAGTCAACCCCTTGAAACGGATCGATAAGACAAAGATTGCAGTAGGAAGGGGATTTGTATGGCCACATTCTTCACGGTTTACCTGACACATGAAACGTGACAAAATGCAGGGGTGCAATATCCACTTTACCCGCCAGATATTAGAGTGTTGCATCTGTTAAAATGTGTTTTCTCACACAAAATCAACCCAGGAATGGGGCTTTATGAATCCCTTCACTACTGTATATTTTAATGTTTTGGTTACTCTACATACGTTTAGTGCGGGGGTCATTCCGCGGCTCTAGAGCCACATGCGGCTATTGAGCGGCGGGCGCCCTGGTGGCTCCATGGAGCTTTTTAAAAAATGTATGGAAATGTAAGAAAAATGGGGTGAAAAATATATGTTTGTTGTAAAATGGTTTATGTAGGAGGACAAACACGACACAAACCTTCCTAATTGTTAGAAAGCCCACAGTTTAATATGTTTGTGTTTATGCTTCACTGATGAGATTATTTGGCGAGCGCTTTGTCCTACTAATTTCAGCGGCCCTTGAACTCCCCGTTGTGTGGACTGTGACTCAACAGTTTGTTTACATGTACAACTTTCTCCGACGCTGCCACAGAAAGACGTGCTTTATGTCACTCCTTCTTTGTCTCATTTTGTCCACCAAAAGTTGTATACTGTGCGTGAATGCACAAAGGTGAGCTTTGTTGATATTATCGACTTGTTATGGAGTGCTAATCAGGCATATATGGTCACTGCATGAATGCAAGTTAATCGATGCGAACATGCTATTTAGGCTATCATTATGCCTTGTTTGTAGATATATTTGAACTCATTTAATTTCCTTTACTTATGTTAATTTTAATGTGCATGTCTCATGACACATTATCTGTATGTAATATTGGCTGCATTGCTGATAGTTGTTAGTTTGCCATGTTGTTCCAGACCACAGCAAACGTTAGCCAGCTGGCAAAGATTGCAATACATCCATTAGAAGAAGACAACCTGCCGTTTCCTTTAACTTGGACACACACATCTATACCTGTGGCCATTCTAAGACAGTCATTTCCAGGAGATATCTCACTTTCTGAGAATGTTTTCCAATGTTGTAAAAATGTGTAAAATAAATATTAATTTCAACATTTCTGTCAACAAAGATTTGTGTCAGCCTGCGAGACATAGTCATTTTGATAGTAGATACACGTCATGTGTCATCATTGTAACACTTATATAAGTCTTTTAATTTTTTTGCGTCACCAGACAGATTACTTTTTTGTATTTTTGGTCCAATATGGCTCTTTCAACATTTTGGGTTGCTGACCCCTGGTCTAGTGCCTTGACTCTGTTCTATCAAGTCTGTCATTAGTGATGCACTTACTTCATACTTCATTAAAAGTGTTTCTAGAGAAGTTGCACACTCCCATAATTGCACAATTATGATCTAATTTGTGTAGGTGGTTATTGTGTTCTGCTTAATCACTTAATCACTTAGACAGGGCGTGTGGCACTGACACATAAAACAAGTAAGCGAGTCTGGAGGGAAACGGAAGCTTGGAATATGATCTGCCCTGTCTTCATCTGGGCTAGTAAAACAACAGCAGACCATAGCAATTCATCGTAGTCCTCGCTGTGTGTGTGCGTGTGTTTGAGTGTGTATGTGTGTGTGTGTGTGTGTGTGTGTTCGTTCTTGTATTTCTACCCTTCTTAATCATCAACAAGGAAAAGTACCGTCCCTATGAGGACCGGTGAACAAGTAAGGACCGAATTCATGGTCCAAATACGGAAAACCATTGCATCTAATAGAGAGATAAATACTAGAGTTCGTGAACATTGCTCCAAAGTCAGGATTTTTTGTTGATTTAATGTGCATACAAAAGTAAACATTGACAGGTGCAAAGGCAGCAATTCATGATAAAACAAGACGGCAGCTAAAGAAGGACTTCCCTATTCATCCCTAAAAAAAAACGCCAGGTGAACAGTTACTTCCGGTGCTGACGTAAGACAACCCGCGTCCCTTATGTAACCATAGGATGAACAAATACACTACGGTACTAAGACTATAGAAAAAAACAAAAAATGGAGATCTCATTTGCACCCCTGGTGGTGAAATCTATCAAAATTAGGGTGGTCCCACAAAGGAGGGAATTTTCAAATTGACTGTGTGTCGGTTTTAAAAGTGCTCCCCCCCTCTGGTCAACATATGAAATAACAAGTGTGTGTACAAATTTGAAGTGCTTTCCTCTGGCCAAAATATGTAAAAACAAGTGTGTGTAAGAAATTGAAATGCGTCCCCTTTGGCCAAAATTAATAAAAAAATAAAAATATATATGTATATAGAGACATACTGTACTTGAAGTATATAATGAAGATTAAAAACCAATTACATACAAAAAACTCCCCAAAAAATAAATTAACTAAAAGCAGTCTTTTTCTTACAATGTGTCAACTTTTTTCTTATAAAATTGGGAACAATTGCTCATATTCTTTCTGTTTCCGTAATATTGCAATATGTTCTCGTAAAATTATTACTTTTGAATGCAAAATTGACATTTGTCATATAAAACTCTGACTTTTATCACAATATTTCCATTTGTTGTTCTTATAAAATAGTGAATTTGTTTGAGTAAAATTATGACTCTTGTCATAATTTTGCCAAGTAAAATTCCGATTATTATTATAACATTGCCAACATTTTAAAGTTTTCTTATAAAAGTGTGACTTTTGTCAAGTAAAATTATGACTCTTTTCATAAAATTGCCAACATTTGAAGCTTTTCTTGTAAAATTGCGACTGTTACTGAGTAAAATTCCAACTTTTATCATAATATTCCACAAATGCTCAGTTGTTCTTGTAAAATGTTGACTTGCGTTGAGTAAAATTACGACTTTTCTTATAAAACTGCCAAAATTCTAAGTTTTTCTTGGGAAATTGTGACCTTTTACTTGTGAAATTCCAACCCATTTTTCACAACAAGTTTTTTTTATATTTGCATAGTATATATGTATTATTAATGTTGTAAATAGAAATCTTTATATATCTAGAAAAAGTGGTCCTAAAGAGGTAGGCATTTTTCGGTAACAAATACAAGAATGTGTGTGTGCGTGTGCGTGTGTGTGTGTGTGCTTGTGTGTGTGTGTATGTGTGTGGGTGTGTGTGTGTTTGTACATGTGTTCTTTCCATTGAAGTCAACATAGCCTCAAGTTCTAGAAAGTGAAGCCAATGCAAAGGCTAATGGCCTGCAAGTGTAGAACTTCTACATTGAAAAAAGATGTTCAAAGTACGTTTTTAACAGGCTCATAACCTCGATTGTCTTGATTTATCAGCCCTTTCTGCAAATTAGCTCACTTTTTAGCGTCGCACATTAGGACTATGCGATGTCCCTATGCGATGCATATCTATGTCACAGAGGACATAAAAATTAACAACAACCTTTTTAAGTGTCTATTTTTCTTCTTCTTCGCAATGTGACCTTTCCACCGCAAGTTTTCAGTTCATAAAAGTGAATAACGACCAAAGGATCGGTTTGGACTTTCCATACGGGTTTTGTTCAAGATCAAAGTAGGATCCAAATTGGTATCTCTGCAGGATTCAGAGATGCATCGTGGCATCCTGAATAAACAAATGTCATGAAGTAACTGTGTTGCGTCAAGTAACCCCTGAAAATGTAGGATTATGGTAATCCTCATAAGTAGGTGATATTACAGTGGCCTCATACTTTTTAGTCATGCCTTGTTATTACACAACCTGCTGAGTCACACAACCTCGGTGTTGTTCATTGTGAGAGATTTCAAAGAAGACACACATTCATGACTCAGTTGTTGTTTCTCTCGACAGACACAAATAAGCAGATACAGTGTCGGTTGGGTGTCATGTGAATATTCTTCTTAATTTATTTCTTTAGTTTATTTCGAACATGAACACACTTACATCATAATACATCACGCAATTTCATATCATTTCATTTTACATCATGCCCGAAAAGGAGTAGGAAGAAGCAAAGCTTATTTAATCCTACCCCTTTCCCACTTCAAAGTGTTTACAAATAAATAGAATCATTTATATAAATATAATAAAAATGAAATAAAAATATAAATAAAAATAAAATATAAATAAAAATACAAATATTAGTCGTCAAATTGGTACTTTTGAAGGATTGTGTGTTGTCAGTGAATGAGAGCGATTTAACGTCGGCAATCATTGAATTTTTAACCTGCGACATGACATGAAAATATCAGTTTCTTCACTGGGACTGCTTAATTCGGGGGTGTCCAAAGTGCGGCCCGCAGGTCATTTTTTAACGGTCCCACGACACATTTTAAAAATACGATTGAAACAAATCTAAAACATAAAAAGTGGTATAAAAGAGCAAACAGAGGAAATGTAACAAGAACATGTAGCAATGTTTACTCTAATAACACAAAGCTGCCATGTAGGCTGTTTCTTTCTTTAAAAAATAATAATGAATCAAAATCAATATCATTATGAATTATTGACCTATTCAAGGCTCCAATTACATCACATTAAATATTTTGAGATATTTTTTGGGGGAAAATGTTGCATATTTTGTGTTTGCCATGTAAAAAACCGAGCCGTTTTTTTTTTAAAGAAGGGCCTAAAACGAACAAACAAAAAACATAAACAACAATAAAACGTATAATTGACAGATACATCTGAAGTTGATCTCGAGATTATTGTGTTAAAAGTAAACAGTAAAAAAAAAAAGTATCATTTATTTTTTAACACTTTAATGAGTAGGACCCTTTTGGATCCCCTACAATTTTAGTGTGATTAGTTTTTAAGTGTCATTGCTCAAAAAATAATAATTAATTAAAATCAATGGTGTTACGAGTTATTGACCTTTTTAAGGCTCCAATTATTATATAATCTTTAATATCCCACTTAAAAATGTCATTGGGTGAAAATATTGCATATTTTGTGGGTTTTTTTCATTAAAAAAAGGGTTTTCTTTGACAAAAAGAGCATACAACTTAAATCTTTAAAACCGTTACATTGACAGATGGACCTAATGTTGATCTAGGGATTTAAAAACTTGAATAATAACACAAATAATAATACTGAATAATGAAACATTTTTTATATTTTTTTGGACCAAAACCCTTTGGGGTCCCCGGGATCAAGCCTGAGTGGAAGCCTAAATGTATATTTTTTATACATATATTGTATTGGTTTTTAAAATAAAAAATATCAAAATGGCCCCTGCTAGCTTTGATTTTTCAATGTGCGGCCCTCAGTGGAAAAAGTTCGGACACCCCTGGCTTAATTGTATGTGTGTACCAGACAGCAGTTAGTGACAGCCATTAATGCCAGTCTAATTCCTCAGGCCGATAAACTGTTTTTATTTAATATAATTAAATTGTGAGAATTGATATAATTAAATAAAAAAAGTCTGAAGAATATAGATTTATTTTTTAAAATATGTCCTGTAAACCACTATTGCTAACATAGCTAACTTGTTATATTTTTTTTAGAGCAAGTTGCAAACATCCCCTTTAATTAAGGAAAATTAAGTCATTGTTGAAGAGCCCTTATTTGAACTATATGACCTTTAAGCTCTAGCTGAAGGTGCCGGAATGTGCTAGGGCTGCAGCTATCAATTATTATAGTAATCGATATATCGATTAGTTTGTTGTAGTGTTGTCCTGATACCAATATTTTGGTACCGGGAACAAAATGTATTTTAATACTTTTCGGTACTTTTCGATACTTTTCTAATTAAAGGAGACCACAAAAATTGCATTATTGGCTTTATTTTAACAAAAAATCTTACGGTACATTAAACATATGTTTCTTATTGCAAGTTTGTCCTTAAATAAAATAGTGAACATACAAGACAACTTGTCTTTTAGTAGTAAGTAAGCAAACAAAGGCTCCTAATTAGTCTGCTGACATATGCAGTGACATATTGTGTCCAATGTTCCCTCTAATTGTTCATGTGTGTTAGCAAACACGCAACATCACACGTGGAAATACCAGCAGCTCACCTGTCTCAAACCAATCTTTTATAATAACACTCAAATGAGAGGAGTCATTTTCATGAGATTATTTTCTAATATTAGTGATTTGGCCCACTTGTAATGAAAATAAAAGAAATCTTGTTTTTCCTAAGCTATGGATTAGTATTGTACAATATATCTGGGTGGGGGTCTTGCTTTGGAAATCATTTGTACCCCTTTCAGAGATCACATTTAGTTCCCCTTAAATATCCTCATTTTGCACAATGAAATGTAAGCATAGGATGAAGTGTGCATTCCTGTAACTTTCTCTTGTAATTCCACATGATTAATATCAATAAATTAACATTAATAATAAATGACAGTAGAACAAGCACACTTATGACTGAGGAGTCATAGTGTAACTTTGTGTGGTGTTTGAGTTGTCCGACTTTTTGTGTGGCCATAAACATACCAGTGGCTTAGTGGTATGCGTGTTGGTGACAGATGACAAGTTGGTTTTGGCCTGGTTTGTACGGCAGAAAATGACTAGTTTTTCGAGATAGAAGTTTTTTACTCATGTTTTTGGTGTGGTTATGGCCGAATATACACAGTTTTGCTCAATAAAGTGATCGATATAATTCCCGTCCTCGAAGCATCTCGATAGACGTTACAATAATTGAACGGTGTTCAATTGAACGGTGTTGACGAACACCGTTAGGGCCGCTTGTTGTCACTGTCACTCAAAGTTGCATTGCAAAATGACACAGAATAAATGTGTTGATTTTGTTTAGAATTCAGATGGTTTTGATTTGGTGCGCGGTATATATTTGCTGTGCGCAGAGGACGCTTGAGCAGTGCGCAATTGCGCAGGCACGCACCTTAGAGGGAACATTGATTGTGTCATTTTCCATTCTATTATTTTGTCAAAATTATTAAGTAGATGTGGTAGAAAATGAATTATTAATCTAGTTAGTTATCGACCTATTACTCGTAAACTTGGTGATAATATGGGTAATGACCCTCCAGATTCATCTTTAGGAGCAAAGAATATTTAAAGAGAATGTCATCTGGGCTTTATTGGTCCTTCAGGCATTGATATCTTCTTAGTTAGTTAGTATGTCATTATTGATATCATCCCTTTACTGACAGTGGGATTAATTTGTTGTCATCAGTAATTATAGGCATGAAACTACAGGATGTATGCGGTTTTGGTCTTTACTAGTACAGCCTACTTAATTTTTAAGAAATAGAGTTTTTAAAACAAACTCATTTTGCTCGCGACTTGTGTTCAATGAAATGTTCAGCATAATTTGAGGTAGAAAAATTGAGTTCAGAAAATTAAAAAAATCTGTTACATACATTTAGTGCGAAGAAAAAAGGAATTGGTAATAAAGACTTTTATACCAAACGTTCATGTTTCAGTGTGAGTGGGTGAAGTGTCTGAAGACACAACGGTAGTGACACATATTTCGGCAGCTGAATTCGTACCAGGAAGCCTTACCCCAGATTTCCACAGGATGCGTAAAGGTAGCGGAACTGGAATTTTTCCATTTTTTTTTCAAGTCAATGTGTCAGTTTCCGGGCAGCATGGTGAGGACAGGGGTTAGTGCAGTGGTTCTTAACCTTGTTGGAGGTACCGAACCCAGTTTCATATGCGCATTCACCGAACCCTTCTTTAGTGAAAAATAAAATGTTTTTTTTCAAATTCAAGACAAAGTTAGATATATTTGGTAACACTTTCAGTATGGGGAACATATACTAAGTAACAAATACTTAATTTAGAGTTTTTTGGACACTAGGGGAACATATTCTAAGTAACAAAGACTTAATTTAGAGTTATTTGGTTAGGGTTAGGGTTAGGGCCAGGGTTAGAGGGTTAGGGTTATAATAAGGCCATGCCGAATAAGGCATTAATAAGTACTTAATAATGACTAGTTAAGAGCCAATATGTTACTAAATTGCATGTTGATAAGCAACTAATTAATGGTGAATATGTTCCCCATACTAAAGTGTTACCATGTTTTTTTTACTGGTGCACAAAATGAACCGTGCATGAACATCACCTTGTTCAAACAACAAAACCAACACAGTGCATAAACTCACAACAAATTACACACCTGCAAATCAGTCTGACTTCTGCTGTTGCCGTATCCGTAATACGCCGATAGGGAGAAGTTTTTATTTACACGATGAGTCGGGAGTGTTTTGACCTCTGCCGAACCCCTGAGCCCGACTCACCGAACTCCTAGGGTTCGATCGAACCCAGGTTAAGAACCGCTGGGTTAGTGCATGTGCTTCACAATATGAAGGTCCTGGGTTCGATCCTCTGGCTCGGGGTCTTTCTGTGTGGAGTTTGCACGTTCTCCCCGTGACTGCGTGGGTTCCCTGCGGGTACTCCGGTTTCTTCCCACCTCCAAAGACATGCACCTGGGGATAGGTTGATTGGCAACACTAAATTGTGTCTAGTGCAGTGGTTCTTAACCTGGGTTCGATGGAACCCTAGGGGTTCGGTGAGTCGGCCTCAGGGGTTTGGCGGCGCCTCCGCCGCGGAGGTCAAGACACACCCGACTCATCGTGTAAATAAAAACTTCTCCCTATCGGCGTATTATGGATACCCCCAAACAATGTTCCCTCTAATTTTCCACATGCGTGAGCAAACGCAAAAACTCCTTGAGCATTCAGTGGAGCACATGCACCGTGGCCACACCAGCAGCACACCGGTCCCAAACCTGACTAAATAACAAGTTAAATGTTTTATTATTATAATCAAATGACAGCAGTCATTTCCATGAGATTATTTCCTAATATAAGTGTTTTTGGCCCAATTACAATGACAATAACAAAAAATATTGTTTTTCATGAGCTGTGTACTAGTATTGTATGTCTGGGTGGGGTTCCTGCTTTGGAAATAGTTTCTACCCCTTACAGATATAGCATTTAGTTCCCACTAAAACATTCACATGTTGCACAATGAGATGTAAACATGGGATCCTGTGTACATTCCTGTAACTTTGTGTTTGTAAAATATATCTGTATTAGTATTTCTTTAATATAATAACATCATTTCATGGTTAATATTTAAAAATTAAGATAAAATTAAGAAAAAAACATTGTATTTTTCACTAAAGAAGGGTTCGGTGAATGCGCATATGAAACTGGTGGGGTTCGGTACCTCCAACAAGGTTAAGAACCACTGGTCTAGTGTGTGAATGTTGTCTGTCTGTGTTGGCCCTGCGATGAGGGGGCGACTTATCCAGGGTGTACCCCGCCTTCCGCCCGAATACAGCTGAGATAGGCTCCAGCACCCCACCGCCACCCCAAAAGGGACAAGTGGTAGAAAATAGATGGATGGATGTTTTTTTTGCAAGAATGCGTGTGCATGTTTGTGTACCTGTGACAAAGAGATATAGGCAAGACAGTTTGATTGTTTCACCACCTGTGTCCTCCGTGTCCACGGATTAGCGCCTCCCACACCGACACTCAAACACAGCTCAGGTTCCTCAACTGTCTTTTGTGTCGAGCGTGTTAAGCGATTTTTAAAGTGGCCCTATCCAATTTCCGCGCCTGGGTGACGACTCACAGGGCAAACTTTCATCGCCTCACTCCACCTCTTAAAGTTCTCTCAAAATTTGATTCCCGCATTGGGGTCCGCCTTCTCATATTTCTGCTTAAAATGCCCTATCTGCGTTGAACATTTGTCTTCGTCTTCTGCCCATTCCACAGATGAATGCAAAGCTAAAATTTTTACAGCGTGCTTAAGTGGCATCTTATTTGCATAGCTGGAATCGAGAGTGGCGGGGTGTCCTAACAAAGTAGCTTAGAGTGCTCGGATGGAGACTTGCCAAGCAAGGACCCCCTCCGTACAACCATCCCTTACTCCCACGGCACGTCGATGAGTGTACCCACTCTAAAAGCTCACAAATTCTGCTCCCTGTGACAATGGTTAGGTCAGCCTAGATAAAGCATGTCCATTAGAGGCAATCGAGCTCGGGGACAGTGAGCGGCGGGGGAGTGGGAGGACTTTGACAAATAAAGGTAGCCATAACTCTGTCTGTCTCTTTTCTATTTCCCCTCAGAGTCTGATAAGTGTCTTTGGATCAAACTGCTTTTAATTAGCAGCTCCTAAGTGGTGATTGTCATTAAGAAACTAATTAGCATATCATACGTCATACATGTGGTTGTTTGTGGGGCAATGGTGGTACAACTCCCACTGCGGCCATTCATTAGAAAGATAGATCTATGCACTTTAACAACACGGTGATGACCTCATTCTCGTCCGCCAGTCCTGTTAGGATCCTTACTCCCGTTCGTTCACTTCCCACCGTCCCTCCTGTCTTCTTGGGTTTCCATCGCCCTCTCTGTTTGTGGTTAGCTCGCGGTTCCGTGGTGTTGGAAGCTGATGGCTGGCGGTCGGTGGCTGTTCTGCAGGGATTTTGGAGGAATTCAGCTGTGACCATGTGGTTGTGATTTGGTCGGAGGGTTGGAGAATGGACCCTATGTGGTGACGTGATCCGTATAAAGGAGGAAGATCAGGTTGTCATAAAACATCACTTTGCAGCAGAGTTGTCCGGTATACCGGTACCATGGTATCATACTTGCCAACCTTGAGACCTCCGAATTCGGGAGATGGGGGGGGGGGTATATTGTAACGTCCCGGAAGAGTTAGTGCTGCAAAGGGTTCTGGGTATTTGTTCTGTTGTGTTACGGTGCGGATGTTCTCCCAAAATGTGTTTGTCATTCTTGTTTGGTGTGGGTTCACAGTGTTACGCATATTTGTAACAGTGTTAAAGTTGTTTATACGGCCACACTCAGTGTGACCTGTATGGCTATTGATCAAGTATGCATGCATTCACGCATGTGTGTGTAAAAGCCGCATATATTATGTGACTGGGCCGGCACGCTGTTTGTTTTGGAGGAAAAGCGGACACTAAAGGCAGTGCCTTTAAGGCAGTGATCCCCAACCACCGGACCGATTGGTACCGGGCCGCACAAGAAATATATTTTTTTTATTTTTTTATTTTTTTATTTTTTTATTTTTTTATTTTTTTATTTTTTTATTTTATTAAATCAACCTAAAAAACACAATATATACATCATATATCAATATAGATCAATACAGTCTGCAGGGATACAGTCCGTAAGCACACATGATTGTATTTCTTTATGGAGAAAAAAACAAAAACAACCCCCCCCCCCCCCCCCCCCCCCCGGTCCGTGGGACTAATTTTCAAGCGTTGACCGGTCTGCAGCTACAAAAAGGTTGGGGACCACTGCTTTAAGGCACACCCCCAATATTGTTGTCCGGGTGGAAGTCGGGAGAAATTCGGGAGAATGGTTGCCCCGGGGGATTTTCGGGAGGGGCACTGAAATTCGTGAGTCTGCCGGGAAAATCGGACGGGTTGGCAAGTATGACTGGTCTAGTATCGCGGTACTAATGAATTAAAAAAGGTACTGTACTCTGTTTGAAAAGTACCGGTTCCCGGGCATGACAACGCATCGTCACGTCGTGTTATGCTGGTTTTACGAGCAGACGAGCATGTTCGGCAGCGCACAATCACGGAGTACTTACAAGCAGACACAGTGTGTAGACAGAAAAGAGAGAACGGATGCACTTTGGCCTAAAAACTAACGATAAAGGTGAAGTTATAACACTGAGACGCCCTCAGGAAGAGGTGCTTTAAGACATGGCTTGCGAGCTAGCGGCAAACGTCCATTCGCACTCTGCAGTGTATTAGCTACTTCTAAATAACTAATCCTCGCCTCCATGGCGACAAAGTAAGTTTCTTACAAGTATCATCCCTGCAGGACGAGGAATAGCTAAACATGCTTCACTACACACCGTAGCTCACTAGCGTCAAAATGTAAACAAACGCCATTGTAATGATACCAAGTACAGTAGTGTATCTAGTCAATACTACTATGATTACGTCAATATTTTTTGGCATCACAACATCTTCTTTTGTTTTTTTTAAATGTATATTATGTTTATAAACCCAGGAAATATGTCCCTGGACACATGAGGACTTTGAATATGACCAATGTATGATCCTGTACCGACCTGGTACCGGATTGATACCTAAATTTGTGGTATCATCCAAAACTAATGTAAAGCATCCAAACAGTAGAATAAATGATTATAACATTTTAACAGAAGTGTAAATAGAACTTGTTAAAAGAGAAAGTAAGCAGATATTAACAGTAAATGAACAAGTAGATTATTAATTTATTTTCTACCACTTGTCCTTCATAATTTTGACAAAATAATAGAAGGATAAACAATATGTTACTGCATATGTTAGCAGACTAATTAGGAGCTTTTGTTTATTTACTTACTACTAAAAGACAAGTTGTTTAGTATGTTCACTATTTTATTTTAGACTATGGAATTATCTTTACAATGAGATAAAAGCTTGTAGAAATATATTCCATTTGAAAAAAATATATAAAGACAGAACAATAAGATCATGTGGACAGCCGTAAGTGTTTACATTTTGCTTTATATTTATTATTTTACTTATTTTTGTCTGGTTTTGTATTTGTTTTGTATTATCCCGTGAGGTGTATATTACTTTTTTTGTTCGGTTTGTACTTCATGAAGTTTTGCACTTGTTTTTTTGTGTGTGTTTTTTGTTTGTTTTCATTATATTTGGATGTATTTTTTTGGTTTGTATGCGTGTGAATCTGGGCTATCCATTAAGTAAGACTACTTAGTATGTTGAAGGGGGCAGGAAATATAAGATTTTCTTCATCCTGTTCCTTCTCAAACATAGGTGTGTAAATATGTGTTTAGTTGCTAAAGTTTAATTGTCTATTGATCAAAAATGCACATCAATTAAGGAGATAAATAAAAAAAATTAAATGAAATGAAAAATTTAAGGAAAAAACTTGCAATAACAAACATATGTTTAATGTACCCTAAGATTTGTTGTTAAAATTAAGCCAATAATGCCATTTGTTGTGGTATCCTTTACTTAGAAAAGTACCGAAAAGTATAGAAATAATCTTAGTACCGGTACCAGTACCAAAATATTGGTATCGGGACAACACTAGTTTAAATACATGCAAACCTTCTCTTATTGCACTGCAAAAAGTCAGTGTTCAAAAACAAGAAAAAAATTAAATAAAATTAGGGGTATTTTATTTGAACTAAGCAAAATTATCTGCCAATAGAACAAGAAAATTTGGCTTGTCAAGACTTTCCAAAACAAGTAAAATTAGCTAACTTCAGTGAACCCAAAAATAGCTTAAAATAAGTATATTCTCACTAATAACAAGTGCACTTTTCTTGGTAGAAAAAAAAAGAGACCTTTTTGCTCAAAATGTTGAAAAATATTCCTAAATTAAGTAAATGCTAGTGCCATTATCTTGACATAATGATATGCGCTCGGCATTACATTTCTTGAAACCAGCAAACTTACACTAAAAACTAATGTATTGTTCTTAATGGAAAGGCAACAAGGCAACCGCTTGTTACTCTCGGGGTCTCCTAGCCGCTCAGGCAAATCATATTGTCAAAAAATGCATTTTTCCATTGACAACATGACATCATTGCGCCAAGTGCGTGCTCTTTCAGTCAATTAGTGCGCATATATACAGCCCGGTCCCCGGCCAAAACATTTTTAATTGTAATTTTGAAGAATTCATTTGATTGTGAATGAACTATTTCTGTTCAAAATAGTTTGAAATGTCCCATGTTAAATGTTTAAATATTAACTGTCCGTTTACTGTACTGAGCCAACTGTACTACTATATGAGTACGTGTTTTCTATTGTTACATTGAAAATAAAACAGCAAAGTCCATTTGGCCGTCATCCGTTTTAATTATGAGACAAAATTGTGTCAAAGTCATGATTTTTTTTTTTCTTGCTTGAAATAAGAAATTATTACTTTAAAAAAGTAGTTTTTATACTTGTGAGTGTTGATGACACAGCTTTGCAACAGTTGATATTCCAGTTTCAAGCATGTTTTACTCAATACAGGTCATAAAATCTCAGCTACAAGCTGTAATATCTTACTGAGATCATTTAGGACCAAAACACTTAAAACAAGTAAAACACTAACATAAAATCTGCTTAGTGAGAAGAATTATCTTATCAGACAGAAAATAAGCAAATATCACCCTTATTTGAGATATTTAATCTTACTTAGATTTCAGTTTTTGCAGTGTGTTTCACCACTTCACATTCAAGGTAGCTCAGCACTTAGCGTGGCTTTCTCGTCATCCCCTGCTGCATTTTGCTGATATTCAGCATTAAACAAAACCAAAACGCTCCAAATGCGCCTGGTGAGAATAATTATGGGTGAATATTTTTGATGAGATGAGGAAGTCTCATTGTTACAGGGTGTCGGGTTCCTTTTTGTGTTTGCGTTTTCATTAAGTGAGCTGTGAGGTCAGCGACCTCGCCTTGACAAAAGCTTTGACCTTACCCTCACATGTCTGACCAATAGTATTGACAGATGTATCAGGACTCGCCAATTCTCCCTGCAGAAACATTACGCTTTTGACATGTCAACGTTTAATGCATGCATGCTTCTTACTTGGCACGCTCACACGCTGCTATAAAAGGAGAAGTGGAGCTGCAAGAGAAATATATTTGTTGTGATTTAAATTGTGTATGTGAGTGCTGTGAGGGATCAATAGTTAGTATATGGGACGGCGGGACATGTCATTGCCTAAAGGACAGGTTGTGAGTAATGAGTCGCATGGCAAGGAAAGGACGAGAAGAGTGTGGTCCACGTTTTGGACTCCAGTTCCCACTTCATCTTTTTCTATTCATCTTTAAACCACATAATGCAGTGCTATCTTAACATAAGAGTATTTTGAGAAATATGCGTTTCGTTATGATTGAAGTTGCGAGCATAAATAGGCACATAAACATGGCCACTGCAAAAAAAAACTTCTACCGTATTTTCCAGGCTACAGAGCGCACCGTTATACAAGACACACCCACAAAACTTTTGAAAAAAATATGTGTTTCCATATGTTATCCGAACCGGACTATAAGCTGCAGATATATACGATGCGAAATGAGTTATTTATACAAAAGTATTTTCTAAATGTTTGTTTACATACGTTAATTGCTTCCAAACGGTGTCTGTAACATGGCAGTAAAACGGCTGATCAAACAAAACAGAAGTCATCGTCTTGGACCCACTAGCTCAGGGGTCGGCAACCCAAAATGTTGAAAGAGCCATTTTGGACCAAAAATACAAAAAAATACAAATCTGTCTGGAGGCGCAAAAAATTTAAAGCCTCAGTGTTATAATGAAAGCAACACATGATGTAAGTGTCTATATTAGCTATATTAGCCTACTATCAAAGGCTGACGCAAGTCTTCATTGACAGAAATGTTGTATTTAAATTTTTATTCTACACATTTTTGCAACATTTGAAATCATTAGTAAAATGGAGGCTTCTCATAGGATTAGGTAACTTCTGGAAATTATTGTCTTAGAATGGCATAAAGCATAAAGCATAAAACGTTTGGT
Organism: Entelurus aequoreus; assembly: GCF_033978785.1. Classification (NCBI taxonomy): domain Eukaryota; kingdom Metazoa; phylum Chordata; class Actinopteri; order Syngnathiformes; family Syngnathidae; genus Entelurus; species Entelurus aequoreus. The sequence goes on along the minus strand of NC_084743.1, from coordinate 69,630,146 downwards.
GGACAGTGTATCAGTTATTGTCCGCCATGTATGTCTTGGACTCAAAGTCTAGGTCCAGAGTATATAAAGTCACCAAAAACGAATGGACAATGAAGGCGGGGGTCTTAAACGTTAGCATTGTGTGTGTGGACAAGGATAAAGTTAGGTGGGATATAGCCTGGAAAACGTTTGTCGGCTTTGTGTAGAAGGGGCCTAAGCGGAGCGGGGAAACTTGCCGCAGCCTCATCTCAGGTTTGATCAGAAAATGTGCAAAATCCTACGGTTTTCAACCCTAGAAAGAATGTTTGTACGTTGCCCCTAAAGGGACATGGAAAGGTTTTTTTTCCTATGTCAGTGAACCGGAAGTAAAACAAACACAGTGATGGTGAACCGGAAGTGAAACAGACAAAGCGATGGAGGAGTCTACCCATCATCCGTGGGAGAAGTTTATTGGTTTCTATTTTAGTATTGGCCTAACATATAAACACATCAAATTATATTATTGTCCCACAACAGAGCACAGATGATGGGTAGGCTCCCGCTCCTCCATCACTGTCTGTTTTACTTCCGGTTCACTGACATAGGAAAAAAACCTTTTGCGAGATCTAGCAAAATATTTTTTTCCCCTCCATGTCCCTTTAGGGGCGCCGTACGTTTGCAATCATGCAGAAATACATTTTTAAAGGCCTACTGAAACCCACTACAACCGACCACGCAGTGTGATAGTTCATATATTAATGATGAAATCTTAACATTGCAACACATGCCAATACGGCCGGGTTAGATTAGTAAAGTGCAATTTTAAATTTCCCGCGAAATATCCTGCTGAAAACGTCTCGGTATGATGACGTCTGGGCGTGACGTCACGGATTGTAGCGGACATTTTGGGACACCATTGTGGCCAGCTATTAAGTCGTGTGTTTTCATCACAAAATTCCACACTATTCTGGACATCTGTGTTGGTGAATCTTTTGCAAATTGTTTAATGAACAATGGAGACAGCAAAGAAGAAAGTTGTAGGTGGGAAGCGGTGTATTAGCGGCCGGCTGCAGCAACACAAACACATAGCCTAACAAACATTATACTCAATGGTTAACTGGACATCTTTATGTGCTCGACGCCTCAATCATTGGTATGTTTTCATCTACAAAACCATTCTGGGTATCACTCCATCTTATCTGTCTTGTCTTTTAACAAAGAAACAAGGAAGTCACAATCTTCGTTCAATGAATGTTCTGCAATTTGTCGTCCCCAAAGTAAGAACTGAACTGGGCAAGAAAGCATTTAGGTTTTCAGCAGCGAAGGCTTGGAATAACCTACAATCGAATATTAAACTTCAAACCCTTGTTACGTTGAATGAGTTTAAAGCTTCTGTGAAAGGACTGCAGTCTACCTTGTCTGTATGCACATGTGTTTTGTGAGCAAGTTTTAATGTCGTAAATGTGATGTTTTATGTATTTGTTTACTGTTTTTAATGTAACCTTGCTGCTGCCCTCTTGGCCAGGTCTCCCTTGGAAAAGAGATCTTTGATCTCAATGGGATTTTACCTGGTTAAATAAAGGCTAATAATAATAATAATAATAATAGCCGGTGTTTCATTGTTTACATTCCCGAAGGATGACAGTCAAGCTTTACCATTGGCCTGTGGAGAACTGGGACAACAGAGACTCTTACCAGGAGGACTTTGAGTTGGATACGCGGTTCCAAACATTTGATCGCTTGCCCGTACGTGCATGCCGCTATGTGCGTGTCATGTACGTAACTTTGGGGACTTTGGGGAAATATTTGTGCTGTATGAACTTTGCGGAGGTGAACGGTACTTTGGGCTGTGGGATTGAGTGTGTTGTGCGGGTGTTTGAGTTGTATTGGCGGGTTATATGGACGGGAGGGGGGAGGTGTTTGTTATGCAAGATTAATTTGTGGCATATTAAATATAAGCCTGGTTGTGTTGTGGCTAATAGAGTATATATATGTCTTGTGTTTATTTACTGTTTTAGTCATTCCCAGCTGAATATCAGGTCCCACCCGCCTCTCACAGCATCTTCCCTATCTGAATCGCTGCCCTCTAGTCCTTCACTTTCACTTTCCTCATCCACGAATGTTTCATCCTCGCTCAAATTAAAGGGGAAATTGTCGCTTTCTCGGTCCGAATTGCTCTCGCTGCTGCTGGCCATGATTGTAAACAATGTGCAGATGTGAGGAGCTCCACAACCTGTGACGTCACGCTACTTCCGGTACAGGCAAGGCTTTTTTATCAGCGACCAAAAGTTGCAAACTTTATCGTCGATGTTCTCTACTAAATCCTTTCAGCAAAAATATGGCAATATCGCGAAATGATCAAGTATGGCACATAGAATGGACCTGCTATCCCCGTTTAAATAAGAAAATCTCATTTCAGTAGGCCTTTAACACAGTTCAATTTACAAAAAATAATATTTATTTAGGGACAAGCGGTAGAAAATGGATGAATAGATGGATTTTATGTTATCATTGTTTTTTGTTGTGGTTTTGCCTGCCTCACCTTCCTCCATTGCCACAAATAAATAAATAAAATCTGCAACCTTTGTCGACACCCGCTTTAAAACATGCCTTTTTTTTTACTGTTTGATCAAGTGTGCAATGAAAATAAATGCAAAAGCTGTAATTATAACGCAAGCTCATATTTGTGACATAAAGACTTTAAAAAACATCCAACTGTAAATGCCAAACATGCGTTCTATGTTAGAATTCCACATAATTGCTTTGTAATTCACTTTTAAACAGTCAGTAAACACACATTCCCGTCGGGTGAGTCAAACGAGTGTTCATCAAGTCGTTCCCATTCAAACTGAATCGGTGATCCAAAGAAAAGCTTTAGGTCACCGCCCTGGTTTTTTAGTTATGGCTTAATTTTTAAACTCAGTTTGATGGATTGAAAGTGTGTGTTATCAGGCGTGCTGGTCGGACAGTTCTCACTCGGTGCGAGCTACTCTCACATACACAATGCAAACCCCCCCTTCCTGTGTCTATTGCTGACCCCTATGAGGTAAGTGGTCAGCGCAGCCAGATTTATAGCTCATCAGCCTGAATTGGCTGCAGTGTGCCACGGACTCAGCCAACTTTAGAAGATTACACATTAGCACAAAGATGGGGGAGTGATCTCGGTATGGTGGTTTGGGAGAGAAAGACGATTGCACGCAGGGGAATGACGGAAGGCAAGACGCGGAGTTCGAGGCAGGGATTTCAGGCAGAAAAAAGGTGCAGGCTCGATTCATTCTATGACAGAGCTCTTGAAGGGGAACTGCACTTTCTGTAAGTCTGGTTATAAAGGCAATACAAGCTCACTTTATATGTTTGGTTGTGTTTCGTTGTATCCATTAAACCATATCTAATTGTATTGACAATCTGCAAAGAAAAAAAATACCATCTAAAATAGATAAAAATGGAAAAAGATTAAGAAAAAAAAAAAGTATTTTTTAATATATTTTCTGTAGGAGAACAAACATGACAAACATTCCTAATTGTTAGAAATCCCACTGTTTATATTAAACATGCTTCACCGATGAGAGTATTTGGCAAGCACCGTTTTGTCTTACTAATTTCAGCGATCCTTGAACTCATCGTAGTTTGTTTACATGCACGACTTTCTCCGAAGCTGCCACAGAACGACGTGTTTTATGCCACTCCTTCTTTGTCTCATTTTGTCCACCAAACGTTTTATGCTGTGCGTGAATTCACAAAGGCGAGCTTTGTTGACGTTATTGACTTGTTGGAGAGCTAATCAGGCATATTTAGTCAATCCATGACTGCAAGCTAATCGATGCTAACATGCTATTTAAGCTAGCTGTATGTTCATATTGCATCATTATGCCTCGTTTGTAGGTATATTTGAGCTCATTTAATTTCCTTCACTTATGTCCTCTGTGTACCGTATTTTTCGGACTATAAGTCGCAGTTTGGCCGGGGGTGCAACTTATACTCAGGAGCGACTTGTGTGTGAAATTATTAACACATTACCGTAAAATATCAAATAATATTATTTAGCTCATTCACGTAAGAGACTAGACGTATAAGATTTCATGGGATTCAGCGATTAGGAGTGACAGATTGTTTGGTAAATGTATAGCATGTTCTATATGTTATAGTTATTTGAATGACTTACCATTTGTTACGTTAACATACCAGGCACGTTCTCAGTTGGTTATTTATGCGTCATATAACGTACACTTATTCAGCCTGTTGTTCGTGAATGCACAAAGTTGAGCTTTGGTGATGTTATTGACTTGCGTGGAGTGCTAATAATCCATGCTAACACGCTACGTAGGCTAGCTGTGTGTACATATTGCATTATTATGCCTCATTTGTAAGTATATATAGGTTCATTTAATTTCCTTTACTTATTTCTTCTGTGTATTTAATTTATATTTGCATGTCTCATGACACATTATCTGTATATAACATTGGCTGCATTTCTGATTGTGTGCCATGTTGTTCCAGACCACAGCAAACATTACTATGTTGTTCCAGACCTCAGCAAACGTTACCCAGCTTACAAAGATTGTAATAAATCCATTAGAAGAAGACAGCCAGTCCTTTCCTTTAACTTGGGCACACACATCTATACCTTTGGCCATTCTAAGCCAGTCTTTTCCAGGAGTTATCTTAACCCTCTGAGACACTAACTTAACGTGTTGCCTTCATTATAACACTTACATAAGGCTTTTTACTTTTTGCGGCTCTGGACAGATATGTTTTTTGTTTTTTTGGTCCAATACGGCTCTTTCAGCATGTTGGGTTGCCGACCCCTGGACTAAGCTGTTAAAATACGGCAACTCCTTTGATGATGATGAAACGTATTGTACAGTTGGGCTGCAAATCTTTGGTCACCACACGATTCAATTTGATTTGGTTCTTGGGGGTAACAATTCGATTCAGAATCAATTCCCGATTCAAAACGACTCTCGAGTCAATACTTGATTTTATAAAAAATAGATTAATAGGACTAAGTTTTGTTTTCATATTTAACCAAAAGTGAATAATTCTCCTCTTTTTCTTATTTTGTGAGCCACCGGTATTAATATTGATTCGAGCACAATTGGTAATCCGGTGGACGAATTAGCTGGGGAGTGGGAAGTCTGAGCTTCCCTGCTTAGGCTGCTGCCCCCGCGACCCGGCCTCAGATAAGAGGAAGAAGCTGGATGGATGGATGAATGGCATGATAATTAAAAACAAATAAAAAAGGGCAGTGCCTCACACGCCATGAACTTCACCTCCTAATGCATCCAACCATTCCATTATGTCCTGTGGTTTAAAAATAACAAGGGATTGACACTTATATTTACACTATGTCAGTGTATGTCGAACCTCCTAATAGAGAGTGCCAACAATCAAAGACCAACTTAGGGTGGTAGTTAAGAGATGACTCTCCACCCTGGAGCTACGGGTGCAATACAACATTTGCATATTATTACTACGTCGTCTCCCCATCATATTCAGGCTCTTATGTGGCATTGAATCAGAAACAAATAACACATTTCATTTTCGCTTTTAAAAAAAGGTTGGTAGAGAACTAAAGAGAACTATGGGCTGACCTTGACTGCCAGACTCAGGCTTTGCTCTGGTGAGTCCAGAGAATACCCTGAAGCTGCTCCCACCAAATGTCAGCCAGCCCTGCTATCTGACCTAATCTCAGATGTGTCTAATCTTCTTTTTTTTGGCACATTTGTAGCTTGTAGTGTATTTTCCTTCACGCAAAATTAATAAATGACTCATTTATTAATTCACTGAGGCCGCCTCTAAAAGGAGTGGTCACATATACCATGCAAAGCAGGTCCAGTACGCACAATACGTGACGGAATGTGCTGGGGGCCTTGTGATTTTGCCTTGTCTCCGCTTTGTCTGCGTGCTGTCGTCTTATCTGCGTTGAGGTCCTTGAAGTCCTTGGCTGTTAGTGGGCTAAAACAAAGATAACATCTGCGGCTGAGGCCACCCCTCAGGCAAGAAGTTGTGTCCTTGTACAGATAGAAAAAGTACAGCTTGAGCACAATAGCTAATAACTATAGCAACGGACTTTAAGCATACTAAAGTTGTGTGATAATACATACATAATTATTCTAACAAAAGGTAGGCTGTATGTTTCCTCAGAGGGGCCCTCAACATTAGGGATTGTCTCGGACATGGCTGTGGGGGTGCTTTGTGTAAGGCGTCCTGGTGGCTGTGGTCCGATGACCTACTGGTGCAGAAGACTCCTGTGATAGTGTTTCTTCACCTGGCTCCTCTGTACTCAGCCATGCATTTGTCTGTGTGTGTGTGATTGATGATGGGGAATGTGGGTCATCAGGGCATTGTTTTTAAGTGTGTAAAGTAGAGATGTCCGATAATAACAGACTGCCGAAATTATCGGCCCATAAATGCTTTATAATGTAATATTGGAAATTATCGGTATCGGTTTCAAAATTATCGGTATCGGTTTCAAAAAGTAAAATTCATGACTTTTTAAAACGCCGCTGCGTACACGGACGTAGGGAGAAGTACAGAGCGCCGATAAACCTTAAAGGCACTGCCTTTGCGTGCCGGCCCAATCACATAATACCTACGGCTTTTCACACACACAAGTGAATGCAAAGCATACTTGGTCAACAGCCATACAGGTCACACTGAGGGTGGCCGTATAAACAACTTTAACACTGTTACAAATATGCGCCACATTGTGAACCCACACCAAACAAGAATGACAAACACATTTCGGGAGAACATCCGCACCGTAACACAACTTAAACACAACAGAACAAATACCCAGAGCCCTTTGCAGCACTAACTCTTCCGGGACGCTACAATATACACCCCCTGCTACCCCCTTACCCCCCCCCCAACCTCAACCTCCTCATGCTCTCTCCGGGAGAGCATGTCCCAAATTCCAAGCTGCTGTTTTGAGGCTAGTTAAAAAAAATAATGCACTTTGTGACTTCAATAATAAATATGGCAGTGCCATGTTGGCATTTTTTTCCATAACTTGAGTTGATTTATTTTGGAAAACCTTGTTACATTGTTTAATGCATCCAGCGGGGCATCACAACAAAATTAGGCATAATAATGTGTTAATTCCACGACTGTATATATCGGTATCGGTAATTAAGAGTTGGACAAAATCGGAATATCAGATATCGGCAAAAAAAACTTTATCGGACATCTCTAGTGTAAAGCCCTTTGTGTTGCATTTCTTTTTTGTATAAAAAGCGCTTTGTAAATAAATTAATTTGATGTTTAGTCGTCTTACCAACCGAATATGCAGGCATTATCAAGTGGAAGTACACGTTCTGTGCCTCGCTTTTTAAACCCACAGCAGGGTTTTAGTCATCTTGCTAGCGCACATTAGCCACGGTGAAATAGTGCATGTCATTCCACTGACAGAAAATGAAGATGAAATGAAAACATAGCTCCCAGTAAGAGCTTGGAACCTTGTGGTCCGGTGACAATTTCTCAGGGAATACATGGTTGCTTGAGGTTTGCGGGTTGGACGCACGTCTGGCCCGTTTCGAGCGCATGCTGTTTCCACTAAGCACAGACAAGTCCCGCTCCACGTCTGTTTCTTTTTCAAATTGCATGAATATTAACACATGATAATGAAGGACACAGACAGAGAGGCCTTTTTTTTCCTCCCGTTTCTCACACCGGGTCTTCCCCTCTGTACCTCTCCGCCTCGCGCTTCCTGTGACAATCTAAACCAGATGCCACGGGTCACGGAGTTAAGGACGAGGGCGACGGCGGTACTGATGTGTGCGGGTGGACGTCAGTGTCCAGACATGTGGGGCTGTGATTTGGAAGGGATCAAAAGTCATGGTGGGCGAAGGGGACGTGCCAAAGCTGGAAGTCAATCGTAAGAGGCTGGGGGGTGGTGGTAGGGGGGTTGAGGGGGCACGGGTCATTAATTTGCTGTCCTTTGTTTTGTCAGTTTGTTTTCATGATGGTCGGCCTGAAAGTAAAAGCGGTCAAGCTGAAAATTGTCTGCCTGCTCTGCGGCGTGTTACCCCCCTAGGGCTGACCAAGCCCACCCCCCCCCCCCCCCCAACCCTAGGGATGAGGGGCTATGTTGAGACAAGCGAGGAGCCGCACTGGGGTGTGCAGGGGTTGGGGGCAGCCAGGGGTCGACCCCACCACTTCCCTCGCATACTTCGGCCCAGATTGATCGCAGATTACAGGTATTAGCAATCCAGCCGTCTTTTCTCGCGCTGCGTCCCTCGGCTCTCCGCTTCACTTTGTCCGCTGACAAGCAATCAGCTGGAGAGATAAGACCTCACACGGCCAATTAATAGCAGGAAACGAGTGCGAGCAGTAAAGCACTAATCAATGCACACTCATGAACGTTTGCTCGTTCGGTCAAGGAAACAATGCTTTGAACTCAACATCTGGACGTTCAAAGTCCACAAAGTGGGATTCATTCAACAATACATATAGGGCCTGATCTACTGGAGCAGAGCTATTCAGGGCCGCACCCAACATCGAAAGTAGGATGTTTTGTCAGAAAGTGCCTCCGCAGGTTATATTCCTTTGAGACTGCGAAGTAAAAAACATCGGCTTTCACACTGCACTGTCAATAAAGTAATTATTCTGCCCTCGCTACTCGATTCCAGCTCCACATATACTGAACATCATGAAGAAACAGAAGCTCCAGAATAGTATTGTCCCGATACCAACACTGGTACGGTTACCAAAATGATTTTGATAATTTTCGGTACTTTTCTAAATAAAGGGGACCACAAAAAAATCACATTATTGGCTTTATTTTAACAAAAAATCTTAGGGTACATTAAACGTATGTTTATTATTGCAAGTTTGTCCTTAAATAAAATAGTGAACATACAAGACAACTTGTCTTTTATTAGTAAGTAAGCAAACAAAGACTCCTAATTAGTCTGCTGCCGTATGCAGTAACATATTGTGTCATTTATCATTCTATTATTTTGTCAACATTATTAAGGACAAGTGGTAGAAAATGAATTATTAATGCACTTGTTCATTTACTGTTAATATCTGCTTACTTTCTCTTTTAACATGTTCTATCTACACTTCTGTTAAAATGTAATAATCACTTATTCTTCTGTTGTTTGATACTTTACAATAGTTTTGGATGATACCACAAATTTGGGTATTAATCCAATACCAAGTAGTTACAGGATCATACATTAGTCATATTCAAAGTCCTCATGTATCCAGGGACATACAGTATTTCCGGAGTTTATAAATAAATTTAAAAAAAGGAAGATTTAATGCCAAAAAATATTGACGTAATCATAGTACTATCGACTAGATACGCCCTTGTACTTGATATCTTTACAGTGGATGTCAGGTGTAGATCCACCAATGGCGTTTGTTTACATTTTGACGCCGGTGAGCAATGGTGTGTAGTGAAGCTCGTCCTGCAGGGATGATACTTGTAAGAAACTTACTTTATTTGTCGCCATGGAGACCAGGATTAGTGATTTAGAAGTAGCTGAAACACTGCCGACGGCGGATGGACGTTAGCCGCTAGCTAGCAAGCCATGTCTTAAAGCACCTCTTCCTGAGGGCGTTTCAGTGTTATAGCTTCACCTTTATCGTTAGTTTTTAAGTCAAAATGTGTCCGTTCTCACTTTTCTGTCTACACACTGTGTCTGCTTGTAAGTACTCCGTGATTGTGCACTGCCGAACATGCTCCTCTCCTCGTAAACCAGCAATGACTCGACGGGACGACGACCCGGGCGCGGTGGGGTGTGGGACCGGTACGTTTCAGAGGCGGTATAGTACCGAAAATGATTCATTAGTATCACGGTACTATACTAATACCGGTATACCATACAACCCTACTCCAGAAGTGTTGTTGAGGATTAATGTTCCTTCTGTGACAATCTGTCACTTCATTTCTGTTTCTGCTTCCTTGTTTTGTGTTTATTTCCTATCAGTGCTCTTATTTTGGTTATATTTCCTGCTTTCCAGCGCTGCTTTCCCCTCACCTGCTGTTGATTGGCAACCGGTCCACACGTGGTAAAAAAACAGCGGGCTTCTATTCATGCCTGTCTCGCGCGCTCCTCAGTGCTCGAGGATTGACTATTGGTTAAGAACCGTTTGCATACATGACCGCTCTTCCTATGTTAACGATATTAAAAGCATCTTACCTGCTCTTCGCTTTCCTGGTTCCTGCATCTTGAGGTCACAAATACAGTTGTTTGAAATGACCATGAGCCAAGTGTGCCAAGTGTGTGTTAAAGCAGTGGTCCCCAACCACCGGGCCGCGGGCCGATTGGTACTGGGCCACACAAGAAATTAAAAAAAAAAAAAAAAGTTTTTTTTTTTTTTTTTTTTTTTTTTTAATGAAATCAACATAAAAAACACAATATATACATTATATATCAATATAGATCAATACAGTCTGCAGGGATACAGTCCGTAAGCACACATGATTGTATTTATTTATGTAAAAAAAAAAAAAAATTTTTTTTTAAATACAAAACCCCCCTCCCACCCCCCACCGGTCCGTGGGACACATTTTCAAGCGTTGACCGGTCCGCAGCTACAAAAAGGTTGGGGACCACTGTGTTAAAGGATTTGTGTATCCCAGGGGTCAGCAACTCGCGGCCCTAGAGCTTTTTCAAAAATGGAAAAAGATGGGGGAAACATACATTTGTTGTTTTAATAATGTTTCTGTAGGAGGACAAAATGACACAAACCTTCCTAATTGTTAGAAATACCACTGTTAAATATGTTTGTGTTTATGCATCACTGATGAGAGTATTTGGCCAGCGCCGTTTTGTCCTACTAATTTTGGTGGTCCTTGAACTCGCCATAGTTGGTTTACGTGTACAACTTTCTCCGTCGCTGCAACAGAAAGACGTGTTTTATGCCACTCCTTCTTTGTCTCATTTTGTCCACCAAACGGTGTACGCTGTGCGTGAATGCGCAAAGGTGAGCTTTGTTGATGTTAATGACTTGTGTGGAGTGCTAATAATCCATGCTAACATGCTATTTAGGCTAGCTGTGTGTACTAGGCTAGCATCATTATGCCTCGTTTCTGGGTATATTTGAGTTAATGTAATTTTCTTTACTTATGTCCTCTGTGTATTTAATTTACATTTGCATGTCTCATGACACATTATATGTATGTACTGTTTGCTGCATTTCTGATTGTCTGCCATGTTGCTCCAGACCACAGCAAACGTTACCCAGCTTGCAAAGATTGTAATAAATCCTTTAGAAGAAGACAGCCTGTCCTTTCCTTTAACTTGGGCACACACATCTATACATTTGGCAGTTTTAAACCAGTAATTTCCAGGAGTTATCTCACCCTCTGAGACACTAACTTAATGTGTTGCCTTCATTATAACACTTACATAAGGCTTTTAACTTTTTTGCGGCTCCAGATAGATGATTTTTTTGTATTTTTGGTCCAATATGGGCTCTTTTAACATGTCGGGTTGCCGATTCCTGCACTAAGCTGTTAAAATACGGCAACTTGTTTGATGATGATGAAACGTATTGTACATTATGGCTGCGAATCTTTGGTCACCACACGATTCAATTTGATTTGATTCTTGGGGGTAACAGTTCGATTCAGAATCGATTCTCGATTCAAAAGGACTCTCGATTCAAAATCAATACTTTTTTAATAACATTGGGTGCCAGTTCTGTGATTAACTACATTCCTCTATAAAATAAATTAACAGCTGTGATACATTTCTATAATATTGTATTATTTAAAAGAAAAGGGATTTTTAGATTAGTTTTTTTTAAGGGATGTCCAATAATATCGGACTGCCGATATTATCGGCCGATAAATGCTTTAAAATGTAATATCGGAAATTATCGGTATCGGTTTCATAATTATCGGTATCGGTTTCAAAAAGTAAAATGTATTACTTTTTAAAACGCCACTGCGTACACGGACGTAGGGAGAGGTACAGAGCACCAAGAAACCTTAAAGGCACTTCCTTTGCGTGCCGGCACAGTCACATAATATCTACGGCTTTTCACACACACACAAGTGAATGCAAGGCATACTTGGTCAACAGCCATACAGGTGACACTGAGGGTGACCGTATAAACAACTTTAACACTGTTACAAATATGCGACACACTGTGAACCCACAGCAAACAAGAACGACAAACACATTTCGGGAGAACATCCGCACCGTAACACAACATAAACACAACAGAACAAATACCCAGAACCCCTTGCAGCACTAACTCTTCCAGGACACTACAATATACACCCCCCGCTACCCCCAAACCCCCGCCCACCTCAACCTCCTCATAGTCTCTCTCAGGGAGAGCATGTCCAAGCTGCTGTTTTGAGGCATGTTGAAAAAAATAATGCACTTTGTGACTTCAATAATAAATATGGCAGTGCCATGTTTGCATTTTTTTCCATAACTTGAGTTGATTTATTTTGGAAAACCTTGTTACATTGTTTAATGCATCTAGCGGGCATCACAACAAAATTAGGCATAATAATGTGTTAATTCCACGACTGTATATGTCGGTATCGGTTGATATCGGTATCGGTAATTAAGAGTTGGACAATATCGGAATATTGGATATCGGTAAAAAAGCCATTATCGGACATCTCTAGTTTTTTTGTATTTTTGGTCCAATATGGGCTCTTGCCGACCCCTGGTGTACACTCATGAAAATGTGTTTTGGTGCTGATTGAGAGAGTTTAGTACACTAGTTACAGAGATGGTGCATAAGAGGCATATTATCAAATGTGTTACATCACAAAAATAAAATGCTCTGTTCGGCACCCCCAATGTTATGTTGCACACGCTCCAAAAAAAAATCCCTTATCAGCCTTCCTTACCATTTCTTCTCCCTACTGCTCTCCTCCCCCGGTCTCTTTTTCAGAGTGTTTGTAATGGTGTTGTCATTTCTGTCTGTGCTCCGAGAGGCCCTACGACTAAAGTTTCAAAACATGTAATTAGGGACTAAGTAGCAAGGTCGCTGCGGTTTTGGCTCTTCTACGGCCAGCAGGCCTGTCACCCGTCCTGCCACAGTCCCACTGCACTTATCTCCTCCGATCTTTCATTTTCGTTCACTTCTTAATGACATCTCATTTATTTCCGCCCCGCCTCCAGTCCTCGGTTTCGGTGCTTCCCTTCCTTTGCTTTTCGTCTCCCGCTCCATCTGCATCGCGGTGTCTTTGCCACCTACTCCCGCCATCCTCGAAGAAGAAAGACTGATGCGTGAGCGTCTTTAAGGAGACGTTTAGCTTAATTGTAGTGTTTTCTCTTATAAATGGTTAATTGAGATGCCAGAGGGGGCAGCCTGGTTGAAAAGTCGATATAAAAAAAAAAAAAGGTCCTCAGAATAGAAGTTTATAGAGGCTGTCGTATGTACATAATTAAACCCTGAAGGCACTTTAGAGGAAGAAGTCTGTAAAATAAATGATTATGCGAGAAGGAGAGAGGGAGAGACGGATGAGGAGAGAATGTGAACACGCTATTGCTCACCAATTATCAAAGAGGAATGAATATAATCAATTAAAACGCACCTATTGACATGTTTTAAGCCATGGAAGCTTTTATGATTATGTTTCTTTCCCTACATATCGGGAAACTCTGAAAACTGATGCAATTTAGGATTGTGTGAAGTCTTGTTTGACGAAACGTTGACCTTTATTAACCAAAAACACATACCGTAAATTTCAGGCTATAAGACACAATTTTTTTTCCTACACTTTGAACCCTCTGGCTTATAAAATGGTGTGGCTAATTTATGCATTTTTTTGTTGCAAACGGCAATAATACAATAGTTTATTTTTTCATCACACTGAGAAAGTGTTTAATTGTTTGTGCTATGGATTCTTCATAGGTCCAAGCAACATGTGTAAGTTTTACAATATAACTAAAATAGTTTATACTTGCTAAACCGTCCCATTTTTGATGTCTGTAGGTATGTTTTCATGCATATATGTAAGTTCTATCATAATGTAATGATGTTGGCATTGTTGGCGTTAGCTAATATGCTAACAAATTTAGCTAATATACTAACAACTCTGTGTTAGTATTATTAACTTGCAATTGCATTCTTTTTGTATTGTTTCAGTTTTGTAAATTCACCAAAATGTCTCCGTGGACTTTTTGAGTCTGTTTAGCTGATTGGAGTGCTAGCTTCCGCAGCTCGTGGGTCCATGACGATGACTTCTGTTTTGTTTGATCAGCCGTTTTACTGCCGCTTTACTGCCGTTTTACAGACACCGTTTGGAAACAAGTAACGTAAGTAAATAAATATTTACATAATCTTTCTGTGTAAATATTTATTTCGCAACGTGTATAGTTCAATGTGGTTAATATATGGGAAAAAATGAAAAATCCCTAAAATATAGTGGGAGCAGTTTATATACTGGTGCGCTCTATAATCTGGGGTGTACGGTAATTTAGATGTTAACTATATATAAATATATTTATAATATAGTGGTAATTGTTTTTTTGTTCGTAAACAGGTCCATAATCAGACCAAATCGTATAAAAAAATCTAAACAATTGTTCCCGTCATGAATGAAATATTAGGGACGGATAATTATTGGGCCGATATGAAGAAATATGACGTAATTTCGCGATCAATCCAATAACACTAAAAAGTAGTTACGATAACCGATTTAAAAAAAACACTAAAATGAGGCAAAATTGATGACAACATTGATTAAACGTCATCAAAAAGCATGTTGTTTCAACGTCATGTTTGAGTTGCTCAACGTCAAGACTTAATTCAAACATGTTCTCCACGTTGTTTTATTGTCTTATGCCTGCTGGGTAGGTTGTACAGTTACACATCATTATTTATTTTTCAATTTTTACATGGGAATAAAAGAAAGTTAAAATGTATGAAGAAAAAATACAAAAAATCAGTATGTAATAAGAAAAAGCTGAAATGTCTTAACTAATAATTAATAATATTATACTTAGTCTCCTCTAATACAAAGCTGACATGATATCTGGTATCAGCATTCTTTTCAATAAAAAAAATATCAATATGACCCCCGCCCTTGTTGGAAAAAGTTTGGACACCCCTGAAATAAAGTATCAAAAGTCTCAACATTTTGATTTGAGAATCGATATTCAAGCAAAAAGATCTGGTTTTGGCGTTATCGATATCATAGTTTATAGCAGTGTTTTTCAACCACTGTTACGCTGTTTCACACATTATGCACTTTCACCTATTTGGGTAAAAAAATATTTTTTGCAAACCAGTATTATAGTCTGCAAGTTATGTGTTGTGTTTGAGTGTCGGTGCTGTCTAGAGCTCGGCAGAGTAACCGTGTTATTCTCTTCCATATCAGTAGGTGGCAGCTGGTAGCTAATTGCTTTGTAGATGTCAGGAACACGTCGTGTGAGACGACGATGGTTTTTCGTGATCACAATATGCAGGCGACAGCGGGAGGCAGTGTGCAGGTAAAAAAATATCTAATGCTTAAACCAAAAACAAACAAAAGGTGAGTGCCCCTATGAAAAGGCATTGAAGCTTAGGGAGGGCTATGCAGAACCAAACTAAAACTGAACTGGCTACAAAGTAAACAAAAACAAAATGCTGGACGACAGCAAAGACTTACAGCGTGTGGAGCAGAGACGCCGTCCACATCCGTACATGACATGACAATCAACAATGTCCACACAAAAAAAGATAGCAACAACTTAAATATTCTTGATTGCTAAAACAAAGCAGGTGCGGGGAATAGCGCTCAAAGGAAGACATGAAACTGCAACCGGAAAATACCAACAAAACAGGAAAAGCCACCAAAATAGGAGCGCAAGACAAGAACTAAAACACTACACACGGGAAAACACCAAAAAACTCCAAATAAGTCACGGCGTGATGTGACAGGTCGTGACAGTACACCTACTTTGAGACAAGAGCTACAGTGATGCATGCTTGGTTATGGTTTAAAGTCATATCCAACAATTGCGACAACTTTTTACTGTCAACTGAGTTTTGTTTTTTAAGGACTTCTGCTGGTGGTGTGCCTTCGGATATTTTCAATGAAAAAAATGTGCCTTTTGCTCAAAAAAGGTTGAAAAACACTGGTATGTAGTATAAAGTATATGTCTTAATAAGCCATTTTAGAGACTTGATGTACAGCCATGGTTGCGACGCAGTACAGGTTAATAATTTACCTGGTTGAACGTGTGTGTCCTACATAAGCGGTGGAGTGGAAATGGTTTCATGCATGGAAAAACAACACACACGTATACACACACACACACACACACACACAACTCAGTTTTATGGTCACATCCAACTATAGGTAACAAGAGAACACGTTAAGGCCCTCTTGGCCTTATATAGGGATGTCCTGAGGTGTGTGTGTGTGTGTGTGTGTGTGTGTGTGTGTGTGTGTGTGTGTGTGTGTGTGTGTGTGTGTGTGTGTGTGTGTGTGTGTGTGTGTGTGTGTGTGTGTGTGTGTGTGTGTGTGTGTGTGTGTGTGTGTGTGTGTGTGTGTGTGTGTGTGTGTGTGTGTGTGTGTGTGTGGTCTGGCAATGCTTACTTAATGGGGACAACGCTCTGTTTACACAGTCACCTTTAGAGGACCTCTGACGGTATGGGGACAAAAAAACAGGTCCCCTAAAGCAGTGGTCCCCAACCGCGTACCGATTGGTACCGGACCGCACAAGAAAAAAATAAAATAAAAAATAAAAAAACATTTTTATTTTATTTGGTATTTTATTTTATTAAATCAACATAAAAAACACAATATATACATTATATCTCAATATAGATCAATACAGTCTGCAGGGATACAGTCCGTAAGCACACATGATTGTATTTCTTTATGAAAAAAAAATAAAATTAAAATTAAAATTAAACGTTGTTAAATGTTTTTGGTAACACTTTAGTATGGGGAACATATTCTAAGTAACAAAGACTTAATTTAAGATTAAGATTAAAGATTAAAGTACCAATGATTGTCACACACACACTAGATGTGGTGAAATTTGTCCTCTGCATTTGACCCATCCCCTTGGGGAGCAGTGGGCAGCAGCGGCGCCGCGCCCGGGAATCATTTTGGTGATTTAACCCCCAACTCCAACCCTTTGTTGCTGAGTGCCAAGCAGGGAGGTTATGGGTCCCATTTTTATAGTCTTTGGTATGACTCGGCTGGGATTTGAACTCCAACCTACCGAGTTATTTGGTTAGGGTTAGGGCCAGGGTTAGACGGTTAGGGTTATAATAAGGCCATGCCAAATAAGGCATTAATAAGTACTTAATAATGACTAGTTAAGAGCCAATATGTTACTAATTTGCATGTTAATAGGCAACTAATTAATGGTGAATATGTTCCCCATACTAAAGTGTTACCATGTTTTTTTACTGGTGCACAAAATGACCCGTGCATGAACATCACCTTGTTCAAAGAACAAAACCAACACAGTGCATAAACTCACAACAAATTACACACTTGCAAATCAGTCTGACTTCTGCTGTTGCCGTGTCCGTAATACGTCGATAGGGTGAAGTTTTTATTTACCCAATGAGTCGGGTGTGTTTTGACCTCCGCCGAACCCCTGAGGCCGACTCACCGAACCCCTAGGGTTTGACCGAACCCAGGTTAAGAACCACTGGTCTAGTCTCTTACGTGAATGAGCTAAATAATATTATTTGATATTTCACGGTAATGTGTTAATAATTTCACACATAAGTCGCTCCTGAGCAGGCCTGGCCCTAACCAATCTGGCGCCCTAGGCAAGATTTTAGGTGGCGCCCCCCCACATCGGCAGTGAAGTGTATATACTCACAAGAAACCGAATAGCTTTGTCTTTGACCTTTTTCTTACTTAAATAAAGCAAATTAACATATTATATGAGAATGTTGTTATGATTATCTTTAACCAAATCACAGCAGTGCTCAAATTAAAAAAACAGCATTCCCTCTCATGTGATATTGCTTAATTAACATTAATGATGTGCACTTTAACAACTAGGCTTACAACTATACCTAATATATAAAGGGGTGGAAAAGTGACTATTACCTGCAGGGCAAACATTAGCTAACCAGAAGGCAATAACAATGTAAACAAAAAACACCTGCTTAAAATATCTAATACAAATGTCCCTGAGGAATGTAAGGTGGGAGTACTGTAATTACCTAACGTTAAATTATTATTTTCCATAACAATTTAGCCCCCTCTACAATATTAACCCGACGTAAAACAGAACTGGGGCGGTATAGCTCGGTTGGTAGAGTGTCCGTGCCATCAACCTGAGGGTTGCAGGTTCGATCCCCACTTCCGCCATCCTAGTCACTGCCGTTGTGTCCTTGGGCAAGACACTTTACCCACCTGCTCCCAGTGCCACCCACACTGGTTTAAATGTATCTTAGATATTGGGTTTTCACTATGTAAAGCGCTTTGAGTCACTAGAGAAAAGCGCTATATAAATATAATTCACTTCACTTCACTTCAACTAGCTATTTATTGATTAGCAATTGCCGAATCATGTAACATTAGCTTAATGCTAAAAAGCCAGGTTACTATCACATTCTGTAACAGACATATAATTTCATGTAGGCTAACGTTACTCGTATACCTGCTACCTCTGTCTTTTTCTCGTTTCTCCTCCTCTTCTGTTCTCTTTTTTCTTCCCTGGGCACCTGACAGTTTTGGCCTTTTTGACATTTGTGGTGACGTCCAAAAAGAGTCATGATAACATTTCTATTAAATAGGCTTTACTTTGCATTTTAATTAATGTGGGATTATTTTTTGCATTTACAAATAATAGTACCAACTTTTTTTTTTTTTTCTCCAACATTTGTGGCACTGGCGTGGCGACCCCCTGATGGACGGCGCCCTTAGCATTTGCCTATACGGCCTATGCCACGGGCCGGCCCTGCTCCTGAGTATAAGTCGCACCCCCGGCCAAACTATGAAAAAACCTGCGACTTATAGTCCGAAAAATACGGTAACTGGGCAGTGGCCATTTTACCCAATTTTTGTATGCCTCCACAACCTGTAGAAAGGGTGGTCCCCACAAGTGATGATCAAAAACTTGGTCCCCATTCCAAATGATAACCAGCGTGTGTGTGTGTGTGTATGTGTGTGCGTGTGTGTGTTGCGCACAAAGACCGACCTTTAATATCACTGTTTTTCTTGCTCCGGCTGATGGTGATGTTGCACGTGTCGACCTACAAATGGATTTGCATGTACGTGCACAAGTGTGTTTGCCCCAACGCGAGCGCGCCCGCATGTGTGTCCTCTCCCTCCACATCTGTTTGCGCGTGTGGAGTTATATGTTCCGACTGCGCTGGCCCTGCTTCTCCTGACTGATGATAAATGACAGCGCCAGGAGCAGATAACCCACCAGGAGTTTGTTGCTCAGGAGAACAGCGGTAGAGAACATTCTGGAACTCCCCACTGACTTGACACACACTGCAGCCTCTGTCCTGTTTGTTTTCTCTCTCTCTCTCTCTCCTCCTCGCCTTCTAACATCCCGGCAATTGCTACCTCGCCCCCCAACCCCCCCCCCCCTCTGCTCAGGCCAGTGATAGGAAGGGCCCGGAGAAACCTCGTCGCTGTGGGCAGTACACCATTCTTGGCGCCAGCCAGTCGCCTAAACCCCCCACCTTTTGAAAGGGATTTTGAGGGGTGTGATTTTACTGCTGTGCTCTTCTGCCAGTGTCTCAAATAGAGGGGGTCGAAAAACACAAAATAGGGCTCGACTTGTTATAGAGGTTGAACATGTTGATTATATATACCAGACCTGGGCTAATTGAGGCCCATTAAGCTTTTCAATCTGGCCCGCCGGACATTCCCAATTTTTTTTTTTTAGATCTTTAAGATGGAAACTGTAGCTGTTTTTTCAGTCGGTCTGTCATAACGTTTTTAGCATTCAATCAGACATTATTGTGAAGTTTTCTATTAGTGTTCCTAAAAATCCAGAGACATTTTTTTTCTCTAAATTTGGTTACCCGAGTCAAAATAATTGCCCAGGCCTGATATATACGATTAATCAATTAATTAATTAAACGTTGATATATATTATGTAGTTTCGCTTCATTGTTTAATTAATGTGTAACTAATAAAAATAAATAAAAAACAGTGCCCGGAACTTTAAATATGCAGACATTGTTTCTGCATGACTACTTTCAACAGAGCGAACATGAGAGCGGTGCTGTTTGGGGGCCGTGAAGTTATGGTTAGCCGAAAATGTGTTGTGTATTTAAACTATTTTCCTTAAAATATGCATTAAGACTATGAACTGTGTTTTATCCAGTGATTTGATGAATGGAACAAACTGTCATGGCTGGTCACACCAGGTGTTCTGTGTTTAGTGTTAGTTCTAAAGCTTAGTGATATATCAGATGTATCAGATCATAGGTGGGGTTTTTTTTTTACCCTTTGCGTTTATATATTTCCCTGTTTGTTGCATTTTTGTTGTAAAATATGTCGATGGAGAGGGGGTGTGACGTTCATATGTTGTCAATTCTCAGTGTTTTATCGTTCATAGTTAATATCGTAAATCCCACATTCTTTATTTTCATGTACATTCTGGGTGTCTCATTCAGTAAAAAAATGTAAAATTCCAATCCGTTTTTTCAGGCGGTCTGTCATTTAATCAGACATTATTGTGAGGTTTGGTATTAGTGTTCCTAAAAATCAGATATACCGACCTCCAGAGACATTTTTTGCTCTAAATTTGGTTCCCAGAGTCAAAATAATTGCCCAGGCCATTATGATGTGCAGTAATGTTTTCAAATGACTGTAAGTCTTTAACTATGCAAAGTATTTCAATGGTTCAAACAAAAGATGAGTACCGTTTAGAAGCATTGGGAAGGCTATGCAAAATCCTGAAAAAAACATCAACGCAACAGGAAGCGCCACCAAAAGAAGAGCGCAGGACAGGAACTAACACTAAACACAGGAGAACACCTGGTGTGACCAGCCATGACAGTTTGTTCCATTCATCAAATCACTGGATAAAACACACTTTATAGTCTTAATGCATATTTTAAGGAAAATAGTTGAAATAAACAACACATTTTTGGTTTGCCATAACTTCACGGCCCCCACACAGCACCGCTCTCATGTTCGCTCTATTGATAGTAGTCATGCAGAAACAATGTCTGCATATTGTATTAGTTACACTCATTAATTAAACCACGAAGCGAAACTACATAATATATATCAAAGTTTTTTTTTACAAATCAAATTAATCGATTAATCGTATATATCAGGCCTGGGCAAACATTTTGACTTGGGGTGCCAAATTTTGAGAAAAAAAATGTGTCTGGAGGCTGGTATGCCTGATTTCTAGGAACACTAATACAAAACCTCACAATAATGTTTGATTGAATGCTAAAAAAGTTATGAAAAACGGAATGGAATTGTACTTTTTTTTTTTACTGAATGAGACACCCAGAATGTACATGAAAATAAAGAATGTGGGATTTACAATATTAACTATGAACGATAAAACACTGAATATTGACAACATATGAACGTCACACCCCCTCTCCATCGACATATTTAACAACAAAAATGCAACAAACAGGGAAATATAAACGCAAAGGGTAAAAAAAACCCACCTACGATCTGATACATCCGATATATCACTAAGCTTTAGAACTAACACTAAACACAGGAGAACACCTGGTGTGACCAGCCATGACAGTTTGTTCCATTCATCAAATCACTGGATAAAACACACTTTATAGTCTTAATGCATATTTTAAGGAAAATAGTTGAAATAAACAACATATTTTTGGTTTGCCATAACTTCACGGCCCCCACACAGCACCGCTCTCATGTTCGCTCTATTGATAGTAGTCATGCAGAAACAATGTCTGCATATTGTATTAGTTACACTCATTAATTAAACCACGAAGCGAAACTACATAATATATATCAAAGTTTTTTTTACAAATCAAATTAATCGATTAATCGTATATATCAGGCCTGGGCAAACATTTTGACTTGGGGTGCCAAATTTTGAGAAAAAAATGTGTCTGGAGGCTGGTATGCCTGATTTCTAGGAACACTAATACAAAACCTCACAATAATGTTTGATTGAATGCTAAAAAAGTTATGAAAAACGGAATGGAATTGTACTTTTTTTTTTTACTGAATGAGACACCCAGAATGTACATGAAAATAAAGAATGTGGGATTTACAATATTAACTATGAACGATAAAACACTGAATATTGACAACATATGAACGTCACACCCCCTCTCCATCGACATATTTAACAACAAAAATGCAACAAACAGGGAAATATAAACGCAAAGGGTAAAAAAAACCCACCTACGATCTGATATATCCGATATATCACTAAGCTTTAGAACTAACACTAAACACAGGAGAACACCTGGTGTGACCAGCCATGACAGTTTGTTCCATTAATCAAATCATTGGATAAAACACACTTTATTGTTTTAATGCATATTTTAAGGAAAATAGTTTAAATAAACAACACATTTTCAGCTTGCCAAAACTTCACCGACCCCACACAGCACCGCTATGGTAATCTACGTCACAGCAGCTCAGACCAAGCAGTGTGGGTGGAGTGCGTTTCCCAAGAGTGAAATGCGGGTGTCAGGGGCAGACGCGGAAGGAGATTTTTACAACAAAGTTCTAAAGATTAGTAATACATCAGATATATCAGATCGTAGGTGGGGTTTTTTACCCTTTGCGTTCATATTTCCCTGTTTGTTGCATTTTTGTTGCATTTCGCTTGATGGTAAAATATGTCGATGGAGAGGGGGTGTGACGTTCATATGTTGTCAAAATTCAGTGTTTTATCGTTCATAGTTAATATTGTAAATCCCACATTCTTTATTTTCATGTACGTTCTGGGTGTCTCATTCAGTAAAAAAGATTAAAAATTCCATTCCGTTTTTTCAGTCATAACTTTTTTAGCATTCAATCAAACATTATTGTGAGGTTTTGTATTAATGTTCCTAAAAATCGGATGTGCCAGACTCCAGACACATTTTTTTCTCTAAATTTGGCCACCCGAGTCAAAATAATTGCCCAGCCCTGATATGTACGATTAATCGATTAATTTGATTCGTAAAAAAACTTTGATATTTATTATGTAGTTTCGCTTCATTGTTTAATTAATGAGTTTAACTAATACAAAAAAAAGAAAAGCAGACTGCATGGAGTGCCCGCAACTTTAAATATGCAGACATTGTTTCTGCATGACTACTTTCAATAGAGCGAACATGAGAGCGGTGCTGTGTGGGGTCGGTGAAGTTGTGGCAAGCCCAAAATGTGTTGTTTATTTCAACTATTTTCCTTAAAATATGCATTAAGACTATAAAGTGTGTTTTATCCAGTGATTTGATGAATGGAACAAACTGTCATGGCTGGTCACACCAGGTGTTCTCCTGTGTTTAGTGTTAGTTCTAAAGCTTAGTGATATATCAGATTTATCAGATCATACGTGGGGTTTTTTTACCCTTTGCATGCATATTTCCCTGTTTGTTGCATTTTTGTTGTAAAATATGTCGATCGAGAGGGGGTGTGACGTTCATATGTTGTCAATATTCAGTGTTTTATCGTTCATAGTTAATATTGTAAATCCCACGTTCTTTATTTTTATGTACATTCTGGGTGTCTCATTCAGTAAAAAAAATTTAAAAATTCATTCCGTTTTTTCAGTCGGTCTGTCATAACGTTTTTAGCATTCAATCAGACATTATTGTGAAGTTTTGTATTGGTGTTCCTAAAAATCCAGAGACATTTTTTTTCTCTAAATTTGGTTACCCGAGTCAAAATAATTGCCCAGGCCTGATATATACGATTAATTAATTAAACGTTGATATATATTATGTAGTTTCGCTTCATTGTTTAATTAATGTGTAACTAATAAAAATAAATAAAAAACAGTGCCCGGAACTTTAAATATGCAGACATTGTTTCTGCATGACTACTTTCAACAGAGCGAACATGAGAGCGGTGCTGTGTGGGGGCCGTGAAGTTATGGTTAGCCGAAAATGTGTTGTGTATTTAAACTATTTTCCTTAAAATATGCATTAAGACTATGAAGTGTGTTTTATCCAGTGATTTGATGAATGGAACAAACTGTCATGGCTGGTCACACCAGGTGTTCTCCTGTGTTTAGTGTTAGTTCTAAAGCTTAGTGATATATCAGATATATCAGATCATAGGTGGGGTTTTTTTTTTACCCTTTGCGTTTATATATTTCCCTGTTTGTTGCATTTTTGTTGTAAAATATGTCGATCGAGAGGGGGTGTGACGTTCATATGTTGTCAATATTCAGTGTTTTATCGTTCATAGTTAATATTGTAAATCCCACATTCTTTATTTTCATGTACATTCTGGGTGTCTCATTCAGTAAAAAAAATTTAAATTCCAATCCGTTTTTTCAGGCGGTCTTTCATAACGTTTTTAGCATTTAATCAGACATTATTGTGAGGTTTGGTATTAGTGTTCCTAAAAATCAGATATACCGGCCTCCAGAGACATTTTTTGCTCTAAATTTGGTTCCCAGAGTCAAAATAATTGCCCAGGCCTGATATATACGATTAAGCGATTAAATTGATTCGTAAAAAAACGTTGATATATATTATGTAGTTTCGCTTCCCTCTCCTCCCCGGCTGCTGCCTTTCAACAGAGCGACAGGTGATTAGATAAGCAGGCCCAGGTGGACCATCTACGCCAGGGGTCACCAACGCGGTGCCCGCGGGCACCAGGTAGCCCGTAAGGACCATATGAGTAGCCCGCTGGCCTGTTCTAAAAATAGCTCAAATAGCAGCACTTACCAGTGAGCTGCCTCTATTTCTTAAATTTTATTTATTTACTAGCAAGCTGGTCTCGCTTTGCCCGACATTTTTAATTCTAAGAGAGACAAAACTCAAATAGAATTTGAAAATCCAAGAAAATATTTGAAAGACTTGGTCTTCACTTGTTTAAATAAATTCATGATTTTTTTTACTTTGCTTCTTATAACTTTCAGAAAGACAATTTTAGAGAAAAAATACAACCTTAAAAATGATTTTAGGATTTTTAAACACATATACCTTTTTACCTTTTAAATTCCTCCCTCTTCTTTCTTGACAATTTAAATCAATGTTCAAGTAAATTTATTTTTTTTATTGTAAAGAATAATAAATACATTTTAATTTAATTCTTCATTTTAGCTTCTGTTTTTTCGACGAAGAATATTTGTGAAATATTTCTTCAAACTTAGTATGATTAAAATTCAAAAAAATTATTCTGGCAAATCTAATAAATCTGTAGAATCAAATTTAAATCGTATTTCAAAGTCTTTTGAATTTCTTTTCAAATTTTTGTTCTGGAAAATCTAGAAGAAATAATGATTTGTCTTTGTTAGAAATATAGCTTGGTCCAATTTGTTATATATTCTAACAAAGTGCAGATCGGATTTTAACCTATTTAAAACATGTCATCAAAATTCTAAAATTAATCTTAATCAGGAAAAATTACTAATGATGTTCCATAAATTATTTTTTTTATTTTTTCAAAAAGATTCGAATTAGCTAGTTTTTCTCTTCTTTTTTTCGGTTGAATTTTTAATTTTAAAGAGTCGAAATTGAAGATAAACTATGTTTCAAAATTTAATTGTCTTTTTTTTTGGTGTTTTCTCCTCTTTTAAACCGTTCAATTAAGTGTGAATATCATTAATTATTAATAATAACATAGAGTTAAAGGTAAATTGAGCAAATTGGCTATTTCTGGCAATTTATTTAGGTGTGTATCAAACTGGTAGCCCTTCGCATTAATCAGTACCCAAGAAGTAGCTCTTCTTTCAAAAAGGTTGGTGACCCCTGATCTACGCACATGTCACTGATCTCGAAGCCGGTCCTGGCACACCTTGCTTCGCTGCAGGTCCACAGGCCACGCCCCCCCTCCACAGTCTGCTTAATTTTTGGATAATTTGGTGGAATCTATGCAACATTTTGACCAAATAACCACCATCACATGTTATGTAGACCACAGGGAACTGGTTTGAAATGTAGGAAAAAAATCATAATACGACCCCTGTAATGCACCTTATTATCCGGCGCGCCCTATGGTACGAAAAATACAGTACAGCAAGGGAATCGGTAGCACGGGAGGGAGGGGGGGGGGGACTACAGATATAGACCACAAGCCCCATAGCTTGTTATATCAAATGTTTAAATAGAGCTTTTGGAAATGAAGAGCAGTGTGGTGGCCTGCAGGCCAGGTCATAAAAGGGTTGAGATGGGGAGATGATAGAGTGTGTGTGGGGGGCGGGGGGGGGGGCTTTTACAGTCGAGTAGCAGCAGGCTCTGTTTAATATGAAGTAAAGAACAGATCCAACTGCATCATTAACTCTCAATTACAGCCATGAGGTGAGCAGGCTGAGCTGAGCTGGCACAGCATAATGTGTGTGTGCGTGTGTGTGTGCATGTGTGTGTGTGTGTGTGTGTGTGTGTGTGTGTGTGTGTGTGTGTGTGTGTGTGCGTGTGTGTGCGTGTGTGTGTGTGTGTGTGTGTGTGTGTGTGTGTGTGTGTGTGTGTGTGTGTGTGTGTGTGTGTGTGTGTGTGTGTGTGTGTGTGTGTGTGTGTGTGTGTGTGTGTGTGTGTGTGTGTCGCTTATGATTGCAAAATACCACCCCACTTGGTGTTAAATTGAGGCTAAATACATGCAATTATGTAGCGGCGTATTAGGTTCTGTTTTATGGCATTTGTACATAGTAAATATTTGTCATATTCCCAGCTTTGCATGAAGGAGAGTGGTTTCTCACTTATACCTCGTTAAAATAGTTGGCCAAATATTCCTTCCCCGCCTACAATTATCTGTGTTGACGATGTTTTGAAATTGTTTTTAAAATACATTTTAAAACAAAATAGCCGCCGGAGACGATCTTTTTTCAAAACAGAAAAGTCATGTTTACATTGTAACGGGCAAAAATTTGTAAAAGTTATTCAAATTCAATTGAGAAAAAAACAATGTTATGATTAGGGATGGGATGCGGAAACCGGTTCTTGTTCAAAACCGGTTCCCGTTGTATCACTTTGTTGGAATCGCTCGGCATCTTTTTGCAAACGTTTCCCACAAGTGGGGATGATGTCATCATTATGACGTCAGATAGCAACATGGCGCTGGATTCAGTCCGAAGTTTGGCTGCATTTTACTTGCAGTAATTGCGGGGCTGCTGTTAAATGAAGGAAATGACATACGACACACACAAGTCGTATTTGCTCCAGTTCCTTGCCACGTCACCGAGCAGCGACTAAGTTTGTGGTCAAAAGCTTGCACCCATTTGCCACAGTGGACACTCCTTTTTTTTTTCGGTAGGTGAACATTCAATTGTAGCCAGAAAAAAGTTGCATGTTTTCCTCCCTCCAGATTTTTACTCATTCATTATACAGAATGAACTCCAAAAATGTGAATGTTGTGGAAGGCATCCAAGTGTGCAGGTTTTAACAGGGTTTTAATGATCATATGTTTTTAACAACAGTTTTTCTCTCGCAGAACGTGACTTTTCAGTCACGTCCGTATCCTCTCCCCCCTCCTGCTCCCGGCCGCTTACTGTTAAAGACAACAGATGATTAGATTAACACGTACCTCCTGTGAAATCTAATCACCTGCCAGCTGTGTCTCGCCGTCAGCACTGCCACGCCCCCGTGTGATGGTGCACTGTCCTCAGCACCATGGACAGAGGCGGTGACCTTTGGTCCTGCAGACAGCGCAGGCCCCATCTCCCTCCACACATGTAAAAGTCCATTCATGTCCGCTATTCAACTTCTAATGTGAAACTAAAACTAATTTTGATGATCATAGTTTTTGTAACCGCACAATTTCTGAATTACTCAAATGGAGGGTTTTTTTATAAGCTGTAAGCCATATTCATCAAAGTTATAGTAAATAAAGGTTTGACATATCTTGCTTTGCGAGAGTTAATAGGACATGTTACAAAATGGTACATTGTTGTGTAATTTCCACATGTTTTATTTTGCTAAACTCTACAGAAGAATATTTATTTCATATATCCATTTTCAAAAAAACATTTTTTCTTTTCTTTTTCATGCTAAATATATTCCTGTTAAGACCTCTAACCCAGGGGTGTCCAAAGTGCAGCCCGTAGCTAATTTAACGGACTGCAGCACAATCGTTAGCATTCTTATATCAGCATGCTAGCTTTCGTGTGTTAATTTTACAGATATACACCTGTGTCAAATATTTTGTTACTTGACTAATGATACCCGTTAGCATGCTACAGTTAGTATGCTAGCTTTTTTCAGCTAATTTTAGTCACATTTGGTACTTGAGGCATGCTAACGTTAGTATGCTAGCTTTTTTCAGCTAATTTTGTAGGTATACATTTTAGTCATATTTGGTACTTGAGGCATGCTAACGTTAGTATGCTAGCTTTTTTCAGCTACTTTTGTAGGTATACATTTTAGTCATATTTGGTACTTGAGGCATGCTAACATTACTATGTTAGCTTTTTTCAGCTAATTTTGTAGGTATACATTTTAGTCATATTTGGTACTTGAGGCATGCTAACGTTAGTATGCTAGCTTTTTTCAGCTAATTTTGTAGGTGTACATTTTAGTCATATTTGGTACTTGAGGCATGCTAACGTTAGTATGCTAGCTTTTTTCAGCTACTTTTGTAGGTATACATTTTAGTCATATTTGGTACTTGAGGCATGCTAACGTTAGTATGCTAGCTTTTTTCAGCTAATTTTGTAGGTATACATTTTAGTCATATTTGGTACTTGAGGCATGCTAACGTTAGTATGGTAGCTTTTTTCAGCTAATTTTGTAGATAGACATTTTAGTCATATGTGGTACTTGAGGCATGCTAACAATAGTATGGTAGCTTTTTTCAGCTAATTTTGTAGATATACATTTTAGTCATATGTGGTACTTGAGGCATGCTAACGTTAGTATGCTAGCTTTTTTCAGCTAATTATGTAGATATACATTTTAGTCATATGTGGTACTTGAGGCATGCTAACATTACTATGTTAGCTTTTTTCAGCTACTTTTGTAGGTATACATTTTAGTCATATTTGGTACTTGAGGCATGCTAACGTTAGTATGCTAGCTTTTCTCAGCTAGTTTTGTAGGTATACATTTTAGTCATATTTGGTACTTGAGGCATGCTAATGTTAGTATGCTAGCTTTTTTCAGCTAGTTTTGTAGGTATACATTTTAGTCATATTTGGTACTTGAGGCCTGCTAACGTTAGTATGATAGCTTTTTCAGCTAATTTTTTAGGTATACATTTTAGTCATATTTGGTACTTGAAGAATGCTAACATTAGTATGCTAGCTTTTTTCAGCTAATTTTGTAGGTATACATTTTAGTCATATTTGGTACTTGAGGCATGCTAATTGTGGAAGTCTTCCTCCCGTGGGTTCACCTGTTGCCGACAAACCCCCACGATAGCCCGGATGTCTGGTGTTAGCAATGTATTTTTATTTGGCAGCGCACACACGCTAGGAAAAACACACCTGACTTTTCAGTTTCCGCTCTGTGACTTTTCAGTCTCTCTGGTCTTCCTTTTCTCTCACAATGTCCGGTGCGCGTCTGCTCAGCAACTCCAACTCCAACAACTGTGTCTCGGTCCGGCTGCTGCTAATAATTATGGCATGTGATTGGATGATCATCCCCAGCTGGGCAATCCAATCACCTGCCAGCTGTGTTTCGAGGCTGGTCCTTACACACCCCACTCCGCGGCAGGCCCGTAGACCACGCCCCCCTCCACACTAACGTTAGCAGGTCAGCCTTTTAAACAAAATGTTCAAGTACACACCTCAGAGTAATATATTGTGGTACTTGACGCATGCTACAGTTAGCATTTTAGCATGCTAACATTAGCAAGCTTATATAGCAGGTATACACTTTAGTGTCAAATATTTCAGTATTTTAATAATGCTAACTGTAAACATGGTATTGTTAGCATAGTACTGTTAGCATGCTAGCTTTATTGGCTAATTTTGCTCGTATTTTTTGTTACTTTAGGCTACCTGGCCAGCGTGCTAAATGTTATCATTTTAGTGTGGTTTTGGCTCTTGAAAATTCACTAATTTCTGGCCAAAATTGCATTTTCGAGTTCTTTATATCAGTGGTCCCCAACCTTTTTGTAGCTGCGGACTGGTCAACGCTTGAAAATTTGTCCCACGGACTGGGGGCAGGGGGGGTATGGTATTTATTTTATTTTTTTTAATTTGTTATTTTTATTTATTTGTCATAAAGAAATACAATCATGTGTGCTTACGGACTGCAGACTGTATTGATCTATATTGATCTATATTGATCTCCGTGTTTTTGTTTTTGTTTTTTGGGTTTTTTTTATACATTTTTATTTTTATTTACTGTTTTAATTGGTTTTTCCTTTTAAAATTGTTTTTATTCATATTTATTTTTATATTGTTTTTATATTGGTTCTATATTTATTTATTTTTTGTTTTTATTCAGTCATTAGTGGAGCTAAGGATAATATTTTATTATTGTTTTTAATATTGTTTTTAATTCTGTTTTTAATATTGTTGTGCAGCACTTTGGAAACATTTTTGTTGTTTAAATGTGCTATATAAATAAAGTGGATTGGATTGGATTGGATTGATATATAATGTATATATTGTGTTTTTATGTTGATTTAATTAAAAAATATATATATATATATATTTTAATTTTTTTTAATTTTTTTTAATTTCTTGTGTGGCCCGGTACCAATCGGTTCGCAGCCCGGTGGTTGGGGACCACTGCTTTATATGACCGGGTATACTGGTTTTGAAGGTAAAAACTACAAAAATGGCCCCACATCCTATGATTTGCCAGTCTGTGGCCCTCAGTGGCAAACGTTTGGTCAGCCCTGCTCTAAACTAAACAAAAGAACCGATAAAGAACCGAATCATTAAGCAGAATCGAAAGTGGAATAGGAACCGAAAAACATTTGTCATCCTTAGTTACGACTCTTCAACGGTACAATTCTATTGAATCTCACAGTGAAGGGGAGGACAAGCCAGTGTATCTTTTTAGGATTATTTCGAGATAATTCCTATCTTCTCTTAAAAGAAAGAGACAAGTATGTTTGATGGTGTGGTCAGTTAGAGAAGTAGATTAAAAACACCCACAGGCACACACAGCGTGCTTCCTTTCTCTTCCCTTGCCTTTGATGACTAAATCGTATAAAAGTTTCTAGCGCAGACAAGTTCTATGACCCACATGAGACTGGTTCTATTTGCAGTTTGTGTGTGTGTGTGTTTTGCGTGCATGTGATGACTTGTTTTTTTTTTTATTGTGACTTTTCCACTTTGCAATAAACTCCATGACAGCATTTCCCATGTATATGATGAGTGCCCAGGGCGGCCCCTCCCTATAAATAGTTCACACATTGTGCCGAGGGCCGCTCAATATGTCAATGAGCGCATGTGACGCTTAAATGAGTGAATGACAGAGCGCTTTATGTGCATTCCTAGCCCCTTCCTGTTCCATCACTGATAAGAGTGTAAAGGCACATTTCCGTGGGTATTTCACAAAGTCTCCCGATGACGCCCTGTGTATGTGCGAGGCTTGTAAGCGGAATTACTTTATGCAAATCATGGTCATGTGTCAGGAACATATGTGCATTTAAGTTTAAATTGTGTAAAAAAAATATATAAATAAATAAATAAAAATACAAAAACAAAATATATATATATATATATATATATATATATATATATATATATATATATATATATATATATATATATATATATATATATATATATAATTTATTTAATTTTTTGGTATTTTTATTTATTTATTTATATATTTTTTTATAAATAAATAAATAAAAATACAAAAAAAAAAAATATATATATATATATATATATATGTATATATATATATATAATTTATTTAATTTTTTTGTATTGTTATTTATTTTTGAAATTTTTTTTTACAAAATTTAAACTTAAATGCACATATGTTCCTGACACATGACATATATATATATATATATATATATATATATATATATATATATATATATATATATATATATATATATATATATATATATATATATATATATATATATATATATATATATATATATATATATAAAAATGCACATATGTTCCTGACACATGACATTTATTTAATTTTTTTGTATTTTTATTTATTTTTTTAAATTTTTTTTACAAAATTTAAACTTAAATGCACATATGTTCCTGACACATGACATATATATATATATATATATATATATATATATATATATATATATATATATATATATATATATATATATATATATATATATATATATATATATATATATATATATATATATATATATATATATATATATATGTCATGTGTCAGGAACATATGTGCATTTAAGTTTAAATTTTGTAAAAAAAATTTAAAAAAATAAATAAAAATACAAAAAAATTAAATAAATGTCATGTGTCAGGAACATATGTGCATTTTTATATATATATATATATATATATATATATATATATATATATATATATATATATATATATATATATATATATATATATATATATATATATATATATATATATATATATATATATATATATATATATATATATATATATATATATATATATATATATGTCATGTGTCAGGAACATATGTGCATTTAAGTTTAAATTTTGTAAAAAAAAATTTCAAAAATAAATAACAATACAAAAAAATTAAATAAATTATATATATATATATACATATATATATATATATATATATATATTTTTTTTTTGTATTTTTATTTATTTATTTATAAAAAAATATATAAATAAATAAATAAAAATACCAAAAAATTAAATAAATTATATATATATATATATATATATATATATATATATATATATATATATATATATATATATATATATATATATATATATATATATTTTGTTTTTGTATTTTTATTTATTTATTTATATATTTTTTTTACACAATTTAAACTTAAATGCACATATGTTCCTGACACATGACCATGATTTGCATAAAGTAATTCCGCTTACAAGCCTCGCACATACACAGGGCGTCATCGGGAGACTTTGTGAAATACCCACGGAAATGTGCCTTTACACATTATATATATATATATATATATATATATATATATATATATATATATATATATATATATATATATATATATATATATATATATATATATATATATATATATATATATATATATATATGTCATGTGTCAGGAACATATGTGCATTTAAGTTTAAATTTTGTAAAAAAAATTTAAAAAAATAAATAAAAA
Organism: Entelurus aequoreus; assembly: GCF_033978785.1. Lineage (NCBI taxonomy): Eukaryota > Metazoa > Chordata > Actinopteri > Syngnathiformes > Syngnathidae > Entelurus > Entelurus aequoreus. Next base: position 69,596,956 of record NC_084743.1, on the reverse strand, counting down.
TACAAAAAAATTAAATAAATTATATATATATATATACATATATATATATATATATATATATTGTATTTTTATTTATTTATTTATAAAAAAATATATAAATAAATAAATAAAAATACCCAAAAATTCAATAAATTATATATATATATATATATATATATATATATATATATATATATATATATATATATATATATATATATATATATATATATATATATATATATATATATATATATATATATATATATATATATATATATATATATATATATACACAGTCGCGATCAAACATACACTTGTAAAGAACATAATTTCATGGCTGTCTTGAGTTTCCAATAATTTCTACAACTCTTATTTTTTTGTGAGAGAGTGATTGGAGCACATACTTGCTTGTCACAAAAAACATTCATGAAGTTTGTTTTTTTTATGAATTTATTATAGGTCTACTGAAAATGTGAGCAAATCTGCTGGGTCAAAAGTATACATACAGCAATGTTAACATTTGGTTACATGTCCATTGGCAAAAGTCACTGCAATAAGGCGCTTTTGGTAGCCATCCACAAGCTTCTGGTTGAGTTTTTGACCACTACCTTTGACAAAATTGGTGCAATTCAGCTAAATGTGTTGGTTTTCTGACATTGACTTGTTTCTTCAGCATTGTCCACACGTTTAAGTATGGACAATGGACTTTGGGGTGGCCATTCCAAAACCTTAATTCTAGCCTGATTTAGCCATTTCTTTACCACTTGTGACGTGTGTTTGGGGTCATTGTCCTGTTGGAACACCCAACTGCGCCCAAGACCCAACCTCCGGGCTGATGATTTTAGGTTGTCCTGAAGAATTTGGAGGTAATCCTCCTTTTTCTTTGTCCCATTTACTCTCTGTAAAGCACCAGTTCCATTGGCAACAAAACAGTCCCAGAGCATAATTCTACCACCACCATGCTTGGCGGTAGGAGTGGTGTTCCTGGGATTCAAGGCCTCATATTTTCTCCTCCAAACATATTGCTGGGTATTGTGGCCAAACAGCTCAATTTTTGTTTCATCTGACCACAGAACTTTCCTCCAGAAGGTCTTATTTTTGTCCATCAGATGTCAGATAAAACAAAAACTGAGCTGTTTGGCCATTTGGGGATTTGGGGGCCAGTTCCATTTGTTTCTTTTTTTTGTGTGTGTAATGTTTTAATCCGAAAGATGTTTATTATTTTTGACGTGGGCCAATAAAAAACGAGCTACTAGGCCACTTTAGACACCTGCTATAAAAGATCATATAGAGATGCATGTTTACCATGAATTGATTAACGTGGACCCCGACTTAAACAAGTTGAAAAACTTATTCAGGTGTTACCGTTTAGTGGTCAATTGTACGGAATATGTACTGTACTGTGCAGACTACTAATAAAAGTTTCAATCAATCAATCAATAGACATGTACATATTCAGTTGGACTATATACATATAAAACCATTCTTATTGTATAGTGAGCTTATAAAGGCTGATAATAGTGACATATAATTAACATTATGTGTACTCAGTCTTTGGTTACTGTGGACTTATCTATTTTGTACTGAACAGCCTGGACAGAGAAGTATAGCATTTTCTATTTTCTACCGTTACACAACCGCTAACTTCCAATTGTGTTGTCATCATCATAGCTGTCCTTGTTATCATCACACATATCTTTCTGTGGGTGTGGCTTTCAAAAAAGTCCGTCCCTCCAAGATTTTGCTGACTTTTTTTTATGATTGTCGCGGCCTAAAATGTGTGATTTTGCGACAGCTTTTTCAAAAAGTTGCAAAGTTTTGAGGCTCACTTTTTCAATAACATGAACAAACTTTTTTTCATGGAATTGTTATTAATATTTGAAGTGTCCCTTGTACCACGACTTCAAAAAGCACAGGTTTTCAGCTAAATTCAGAAAACAAATACTGAATAGATGTTTTACTCGTAATAATAATAATTTATAGTAATAATACATTATAATTATAAATAAAACAACCATCAAATGCTTTCTTATTGTCCACTGTCTGCTTTGTCATTAAGAAGTTGCAGACATTCTCCATGTATGTTTTACTCTCACCCTCGCATTTGTGAACTGCAATTTATAGCAGTGAATTTTGTTTGTAAATGAAAGATTAGAGATTATTATCACACTTCAACATCTCTAACATGTACAGTACAGGCCAAACGTTTGGACACACCTTCTCATTCAATGTGTTTTCTGACTATTTACATTGTAGATTGTCACTGAAGGCATCAAAACTATAAATGAACACGTGGAGTTATGTACTTATCAAAAAAAGGTGAAATAACTGAAAACATGTTTTATATTCTAGTTTCTTCAAAATAGCCACCCTTTGCTCTGATTACTTTTTCGCACACTCTTGGCATTCTCTCGATGAGCTTCAAGAGGTAGTCACTTGAAATGGTTTACACTTCACAGGTGTGCTTGAAGCTCATGGAGAGAATGCCAAGAGTGCGCAAAGCAGTAATCAGAGCAAAGGGTGGCTATTTTGAAGTAACTAGAACATGTTTTCAGTTATTTCACCTTTTTGTTGTTAAGTACATAACTCCACATAGTTGTGATGCCTTCAGTGACAATCTACAATGTAAAAAGTCATGCAAATAAAGAAAACGCATTGAGGTGTGTCCAAACTTTTGAGCTGTACTGTAAATTATGCCTGCAAATGACAATCTGTTTTTGATTGTCTTGCCCTGGATAAAAAAAAAAATGTAAATACATGTAAACGAGGAAGTAAATGTTTATATACTACATTATCCAGAAGGCCTGGCGCTGTAGACAGGAACCGGATGAAGGTCTGAATTACTCCGGAGGGCAAAGATGTGCCTTTTGAGCAATAAATCGTTGATATATTGTGACACGTGGCTCTTCCTTCTTCGTTTACATAACTAAAAATGATGCTTGCTGACCAAAAAGTGCGAGAACTTGCAGGCAATGGGGGAATCATTGGTGGGGATTGGTTGAATTTGTGTCAATTTGCACGATCGCAACATCGCTAATTCCTGGAGGGACTGAGTATTTGTGCATGTATCGCAAGAAACCAATTCCGAGGGCCGTAACCTACTGTATGTACAGTTTAAATATGAACTTTTGCTCCTCGGGATGCCACAATGACAGTCCTGTTGCTCTCCTTTGACGACGTTCACATTTGGATTGGCTGGCTTACAGTATTTTTGGGGTTTGGGTTCTTTCCTGGCATCCACAAACACATGTTGGACTTGAGCACGCTCTGGCATGCCGGGCAGGATGCTTTCGTATTGGCAGAGGCCAGCTTGGCTTGGCACGGCTCGGTCTCCATCGGCATTGACGTCTAAAGCAGATTTCAAAGATGGACTTGAGGGGCAGCAGGGATGGCGATCATGTTATCAATGAGGGGGAAAGCATACTGTAAATACTAAGGCCGACAATTCTCATGGATGGACACAATGTCATTATTTCTACGAGATGAATGGTGTGCCACTCAAACCTCGGGTGCAGCTGCAGTGACCATTATCTCTTTGTGACAATGGACGCTGTCTCTGTACAAAGGCCAAAGTACTCATGTTCTGGTATTTTCACACTGTCCTTCAGAGCTTCCCTCTGTTCGAGTCCGAGCCTGTCTCATCCTCTCATCCTCCCACTATGTTTGTGTGAAGAAGCTTGTTCCCCTGCTGGGAAAGGGTGCATGGATGCCAGGCTGAAAGGCCCCAGGGGACAACGCTTTTTGAACCCCTCTTGTCCTCCTGGTTTGATGCAGTGCATCTCCCTGTTGTTAGTTGTCTTTGTCAGGCACGCCAGGCGGTCCATTACTTCAAACCCGTCCAACGACAATCTTTGAGCACCCCCTCTTCTCCGACACTCTCCTTAAAACTTTCTCTTTCCCCATGTGCTCTTGTGTTAGGAATAAGGTCTATAAGAAGACTATAAGAAGACATATATATATATATAAATATATATATATATATATATAATGTGTGTGTGTGCGTGTGTGTGTGTGTGTGTGTGTGTGTGTGTGTGTGTGTGTGTGTGTGTGTGTGTGTGTGTGTGTGTGTGTGTGTGTGTGTGTGTGTATGTATATATGTATGCATATGTATGTATGTACACTACCGTTCAAAAGTTTGGGGTCACCCAAACAATTTAGTGGAATAGCCTTCATTTCTAAGAACAAGAATAGACTGTGGAGTTTCAGATGAAAGTTCTCTTTTTCTGGCCATTTTGAGCGTTCAATTGACCCCACAAATGTGATGCTCCAGAAACTCAACTTGCTCAAAGGAAGGTCAGTTTTGTAGCTTCTGTAACGAGCTAAACTGTTTTCGGATGTGTGAACATGATTGCACAAGGGTTTTCTAATCATCAATTAGCCTCCTGAGCCAATGAGCAAACACGTTGCACCATTAGAACACTGGAGTGATAGTTGCTGGAAATGGGCCTCTATACACCTATGAAGATATTGCACCAAAAACCAGACATCTGCAGCTAGAATAGTCATTTACCACATTAGCAATGTATAAAGCAGGGGTGGGCAATTAATTTTTACCGGGGGCCGCATGAGCTACCCGAGCACTGCTGGAGGGCCACATCGACAATATTTCAATTAAATTTTGCTCAATATTATTTTTGATATATACCGTAAGATAAATAATAATAATAATAATAATAATAATTAATAATAATAGTAATACTTCAACATAGTGTGTGTAACAGCATTCCATGACTAATATAAATAAATTAACATTAATAATAAATGACAGTAAAATAAGCACACGTATGACTGAGGAGTCATAGCGTAACTTTGTGTGGTGTTTGAGTTGTCCGACTTTTTGTGTGGCCATAAACGCACCAGTGGTTTAGTGCTATGCGTGTTGGTGACAGATGACAAGTTGGTTTTGGCCTGGTTTGTACGGCAGAAAATGACTAGTTTTTCGAGATAGAATTGTTTTACTCATGTTTTTGGTGTGGTTATGTCCGAATATAAACAGTTTTGCTCAATAAAGTGATCGATATAATTCCTGTCCTCGAAGCATCTCGATAGACGTTACAATAATTGAACGGTGTTCAATTGAACGGTGTTGACGAACACCGTTAGGGCCGCTTGTTGTCACTGTCACTCAAAGTTGCATTGCAAAATTACATAGAATAAATATGTTTATTTTGTTTAGAATTCAGATGGGATTTGATTTGGTGCGCGGCATATATTTGCTGCGCGCAGCAGACGCTTGAGCAGTGCGCAATTGCGCAGGCACACACCTTAGAGGGAACGTTGCTTTGCAGTTCATGTCTTGTTGAAAACACGGCATTCCTCATCAACTTTTCTCTTTTTAGCGTCTCGGGTGTAAACCGTGCATCACTTGTCGCTGCATGTGCACCTTCACTCGCAGGTTACACACGGACACACGGCCTTAAATAATACTTTTCAAAATAAAAGCAGCACAGTTGTATTGCGCGCAGGACATAGATGTTTTTTCAACTTTATTTTGTAATTGCAGTTGTTCACATTCACTCACAACCACGCACACGCATACGTCCACACGGAAGTAATACAAATAACGATTTTCAAAACAAAAGCAGCACCGTTGTATTGCACACTCGACATAGATACTTTTTTAAATTTATTTTGTAATTTATAATTGGCCTCACGCGGGCCGGACAGGGACGCACAAAGGGCCGGATGCGGCCCGCGGGCCGCAGAATGCCCAGGTCTGGTATAGAGTGTATTTCTTTAAAGTTAAGACTAGTTTAAAGTTATTTTCATTGAAAAGTACAGTGCTTTTCCTTCAAAAATAAGGACATTTCAATGTGACCCCAAACTTTTGAACGGTAGTGTACATGTATATATGTATGTATATGTATTAGAGATGTCCGATAATGGCTTTTTTGCAGATATCCGATATTCCGATATTGTCCAACTCTTAATTACCGATTCCGATATCAACCGATACCGATGTATACAGTCGTGGAATTAACACATTATTATGCCTGATTTTGTTGTGATGCCCCGCTGGATGCACTAAACAATGTAACAAGGTTTTCCAAAATAAATCAACTCAAGTTATGGAAAAAAAATGCCAACATGGCACTGCCATATTTATTATTGAAGTCACAAACTGCTTTTTTTTTTTTTAACATGCCTCAAAACAGCAGCTTGGAATTTGGGACATGCTCTCTCTGAGAGAGCATGAGGAGGTTGAGGTGGGCGGGGTTGAGGTGGGGGGGGGGGGGGTAGCGGGGGTTGTATATAGTAGCGTCCCGGAAGAGTTAGTGCTGCAAGGGGTTCTGGGTATTTGTTCTGTTGTGTTACGGTGTGGATGTTCTCCCGAAATGTGTTTGTCATTCTTGTTTGGTGTGGGTTCACAGTGTGGCGCATATTTGCAACAATGTTAAAGTTGTTTATACGGCCACCCTCAGTGTGCACTGTATGGCTGTTGACCAAGTATGCTTGCATTCACTTTTGTGTGTGAAAAGCCGTAGATATTATGTGATTGGGTCGGCACGCAAAGGCAGTGCCTTTAAGGTTTATTGGCGCTCTGTACTCCTCCCTACGTCCGAGTATCACTCCGTACAATAGCGTTTTAAAAAGTCATACATTTTACATTTTGAAACAGGTACCGATAATTTCCGATATTACATTTTAAAGCATTTATCGGATGACATCTCTAATAATAATTATTAATTAAAAGTAAATGTAATCATCATATATACATATATATTAGTCTTAGACTTAGACTTTCTTTTATTGTCATTCAAATTTGAACTTTATAGTACAGATAAGAACAAAATGTTGTTGCATTAGCTTGTTGTAGTGCAGGATAAACGAGCAATAAGGTGCAGATATAATAAATAGATTTACTGTACAGATAAATATATTGCACTATTGCATATGCATCCACGTTTACAGATGTATGTTATATTGTCTTTATATTCCAGCGAGTTCATCCGTTTTGGGGGGAATTGAGCGGATTATTATGATGCGTATATACATATATACATATATACATGTATAGTTACTTTGCATGCAGTCGACTTTCGGCCCTCGGTCAAATTTCTTAAACCCAACGCAGGCCCCCAGTCAAAAAACTTGGACACCCTTGGACTAGGGAATTCCTTGGTACTGAATGTGCTAACTACCGTATTTTCCGCACCATAAGCCGCCCCGTGTTGTAAGCCGCACCTTCAATGAATGGCATATTTCAAAACTTTGTTTACCTATTAGCCGCCCCGTGTTATTAGCCGCACCTACGCTACGCTAAAGGGAATGTCAAAAAAAACAGTCAGATAGGTCAGTCAAACTTTAATAATATATCACAAACCAGCGTTCTAACAACTCTGTTCACTCCCAAAATGTAATGTGCAAATGTGCATTCACAAAAATAGTAACACTCAAAATAGTGCAGAGCAATAGCAACATCAATAACTCAACGTTGCTCATACGTTAGTGTCACACAACACACAAAATAAACATTTAAAGCTCACTTTCTGAAGTTATTACTCATCCACAAATCCCTCAAAGGATTCTTCTTCGGTGTGCTTCACTTGTTTTTTGACACCATCTGTGATGTGGACGCGCATGCAGTCATAGATCAACAGGGACGGAGCTGCGTGGAAAAAAGTCACCCGGTCTCTCCGCTCATCTTTTCTTCATCCATCCATCCCTTCGAGTTAGCTTTTATGAGGACGCCGGCTGGAAAGTTCTCTTTTGGCAAGGTCTTCCTTTTGAATATCACCGTGGGTGGAAGTTTCTGGCCGTTAGCATGGCAAGCTAGAACCACAGTAGGACGACTTCTCATTCCCTGTGGTGCGAATATTCACCGTACGTGTTCCCGTTGTATGCACAGTGCGGTTCACATGAATATCAAAAGTCAGTGGAACCTTGTACGCGTGTCTCTTAGTAGGAGACATTTTGTGGTCTTTACAGAAACACACAAATGAAATGAAACGTAATATCCGCGCGCTTCTTCTTCTACGGGGGCGGGTGCTCACCTTGGCGGTTGCTTACAGTAGAAGAAGAAGCGCTTCCTCTTCTATGGGGGCGGTTGCTTACCGTAGAAGAAGAAGCACTTCCTCTTCTACGGGGAAAAAAGATGGCGGCTGTTTACCGTAGTTGCGAGACCTAAACTTTATGAAAATAAATATTAATATTAATCCATATATAAGGTGCACCTTATATATGGTGCACCTTTATTAGCCGCGCTGTCAGCTTTTGAGAAAAATTGTGGTTTTTAGGTGCGGCTTATGGTGCGGAAAATACGGTAGTTGGCTACCTGATCACCATCGGTACTAACATTTATACTCGCCCTATATATATATATATATATATGTATATATATATATATATATATATATATATATATATATATATATATATATATATATATATATATATATATATATATATATATATATATATATACCTGTTAGCACTGGACTGTTTTTTTCTTACAGCGCCAACTACAGGACTGTAATTCTTTTTTCTTTTTTTTTTTTAAAGTGAAAGATGATGAGTTTTTACCAGATGATTGCGCTATATTTTTTTTTATATCTTAAGTCCTTTTCAAGCAAGGGGCCAAAACTCAGTGATGACATTCAGCTCCACATGTGGCTCCGACATTTTCAAAGTGGCCAACAACAATAAAGCTTGCAGTTTGCCTGAGGGTGTGTGTGCGTGTGTGTGTTTGTGCAAAGGTTGTATGTGTCGGTACTGGGGGGGGGGGGGGCAGCCATGTGGGTCTGCACTTCTCCCTGGGTATTACAAGGGGATCAGATTGTTTGGATATGTGATTGTGGATGTCCACGGGGTCAGAGGGCACAATTATACACAGAACAGGGTCAAACAGGGATAGCCTTTCCGCAGGCTCCTCTGAGTTTACCAGTGATACCAAATCCCTCACTACTCCCTCTCAATTTCACGCATTAGGGTCCTCAAAACTCCAACTCTCCGACTCACTGCCGGAGATTTTAGGTGACACTTTTCGCAAATCTCATAGCGTTATATTGAGGAGGATTGTGTGGGAATGACTGTGAGCAGAGCCTAAACTGTACCACATATGACGTATAAACAACACAAAGGCTGCTCGCTATCCAGCCAAGTTGCGCACATACATAGTACAAACCCCGTTTCCTTATGAGTTGGGAAATTGTGTTAGATGTAAATATAAACGGAATACAATGATTTGCAAATCCTTTTCAACCCACATTCAGTTGAATGCACTACAAAGACAAGATATTTGATGTTCAAACTCATAAGCTTTATTTTTTTTGCAAATAATAATTAACTTACAATTTCATGGCTTCAACATGTGCCAAAGTAGTTGGGAAAGGGCATGTTCACCACTGTGTTACATGGCCTTTCCTTTTAACAACACTCAGTAAATGTTTGGGAACTGAGGAGACACATTTTTTAAGCTTCTCAGGTGGAATTATTTCCCATTCTTGCTTGATGTACAGCTTAAGTTGTTCAACAGTCCGGGGGTCTCCGTTGTGCTATTTTAGGCTTCATAATGCGCCACACATTTTCAATGGGAGACAGGTCTGGACTACAGGCAGGCCAGTCTAGTACCCGCACTATTTTACTATGAAGCTACGTTGATGTAACACGTGGCTTGGCATTGTCTTGCTGAAATAAGCAGGGGCGTCCATGGTAACGTTGCATGGATGGCAACATATGTTGCTCCAAAACCTGTATGTACCTTTCGGCATTAATGGCGCCTTCACATATGTGTAAGTTACCCATGTCTTGGGCACTAATACACCCCCATACCATCATAGATGCTGGCTTTTCAACTTTGCCCCTATAACAATCCGGATGGTTCTTTTCCTCTTTGGTCCGGAGGACACGACGTCCACAGTTTCCAAAAACAATTTGAAATGTGAACTCGTCAGACTACAGAACACTTTTCCACTTTGTATCAGTCCATCTTAGATGAGCACAGGCCCAGCGAAGCCCACAGCGTTTCTGGGTGTTGTTGATGAACAGTTTTCGCCTTGCATAGGAGAGTTTTAACTTGCACTTACAGATGTAGCGACCAACTGTAGTCACTGACAGTGGGTTTCTGAAGTGTTCCTGAGCCCATGTGGTGATATCCTTTACACACTGATGTCGCTTATTGATGCAGTACAGCCTGAGGGATCGAAGGTCACGGGCTTAGCTGCTTACGTGCAGTGATTTCTCCAGATTCTCTGAACCCTTTGATGATATTACGGACTGTAGATGGTGAAATCCCTAAATTCCTTGCAATAGCTGGAGAAAGGTTTTTCTTAAACTGTTCAACAATTTGCTCACGCATTTGTTGACAAAGTGGTGACCCTCGCCCCATCCTTGTTTGTGAATGAATGAGCATTTCGTGGAATCTACTTTTATACCCAATCATGGCACCCACCTGTTCCCAATTTGCCTGTTCACCTGTGGGATGTTCCAAATAAGTGTTTGATGAGCATTCCTCAACTTTATCAGTATTTATTGCCACCTTTCCCAACTTCTTTGTCACTTGTTGCTGGCATCAAATCCTAAAGTTAATGATTATTTGATTATCAGTTTGAACATCAAATATGTTGTCTTTGTAGCATATTCAACTGAATATGGGTTGAAAATGATTTGCAAATCATTGTATTCCGTTTATATTTACATCTAACACAATTTCCCAACTCATATGGAAACGGGGTTTGTAATTTTTTTGTAAACAAATTAGGGCTGTCCCCATCCGATATTGATATGGGATATCGGTCAGATATCAGCCAAAAAGCTTGTATCAAATGAAATCGGCTCACATTTGAATTGCCAATATAAGTGCTCCGATGCGATCAGTTAACATTCAAATGTCTCCCATTAAAGGCCTACTGAAATGATTTTTTTTTATTTAAACGGGGATAGCAGATCTATTCTATGTGTCATACTTGATCATTTCGCGATATTGCCATATTTTTGCTGAAAGGATTTAGTATAGAACAACGACGATAAAGATCGCAACTTTTGGTATCTATAAAAAAGGCTTGCCCCTACCGGAAGTAGCGTGACGTAGTCAATTGAACATATACGCAAAGTTCCCTATTGTTTACAATGATGGCCGCATGAAGTGAGAGAGATTTGGACCGAGAAAGCGACAATTTCCCCATTAATTTGAGCGAGGATGAAATATTTTTAAATGAGGAAAGTGCAAGTGAAGGACTAGTGGGGAGTGGAAGATGCTGTGAGAGCCGGGGGTGACCTGATATTCAGCTGGAAATGACTACAACAGTAAATAAACACAAGACATATATATACTCTATTAGCCACAACACAACTAGGCTTATATTTAATATGCCACAAATTAATCCCGCATAAAAACACCTAGGTGTTTGTTATGCTAGCTCCTAGCTCCTAGCTACTAGCTCGAGCTAGTTATAGCTCGAGCGGGTAATATGGACGGGATCCTGTATATATAACCCGCCAATACAATTCAAACACCTGCATAACACACACAATCACTCAGCCCAAACAACCGTTCACCTAACCCAAGGTTCATAAAGCTTATATATTTAATCAAAGTTACGTACATGACACGCACGTACTGGCAAGCAATCAAATGTTTGGAAGCGCACGGGTGGGACCTGATATTCAGCTGGGAATGACTACAACAATAAATAAACACAAGACATATATATACTCTATTAGCCACAACACAACCAGGCTTATATTTAATATGCCACAAATTAATCCTAATGCTAGCTCCTAGCTCCTAGCTACTAGCTCGAGCTAGTTATAGCAAGCGATCAAATGTTTGGAAGCACAGCTGTGTACTCACGTTATCGCAACTGTGTATCCAAGTCAAAGTCCTCCTGGTAAGAGTCTCTGTTGTCCGAGTTCTTCCATCTTGACTGCATCTTTCGGGAATGTAAACAAAGAAGCGCCGGCTGTGTACGTTTTGTTGCTGACTTGCCTCGCAAAATAGACACTTTGCACCGACAACTTTCTTCTTTGCTTGCTCAGTTTCTTTCTCCATAATGCAATGAACAAATTGCAACAGATTCACCAACACAGATGTCCAGAATACTGTGGAATAATGAGATGAAAACAGAGCTATTTCGTATTGACTTCAATGGTGTCCGAATACTTCCGTTTCAATGATTGACGTCACGCGCATACGTCAACCCTCAGAGGCGTTTCGAACCGGAAGTTTAGCGGGAAATTTAAAATTGCACTTTATAAGTTAACCCGGCCGTATTGGCATGTGTTGCAATGTTAAGATTTCATCATTGATATATAAACTATCAGACTGCGTGGTCGCTAGTAGTGGGTTTCAGTAGGCCTTTAAGCACACAGAGTACACACACACACAAATGATTTCATTTGCAAAACTTAAACATGGTAGGTTGAATGCCGCTGGGAGCTGGCGGCTACACAACAGCCGATCACACAATAGCACACAAGCTAGACATACAGTAGGTAATAAGTGTCAATAATTGAACAATATTGCAGTCAAAAACAGCACATTTGTCGATATAAACAAGTATGAAACACTTATAGTTGCTTATTACTTACACATAGAAAGTCTCCGAGGCAAAGGCGTGCGAGAAAGTTTCCAGTAACAAACGTGTCCGCATCATTCACTGACTGCGTCATGAGCTGAACTTTACGAAGTGTTACAAAAAACAGTTATCACTCCAGTTCACCTTAAAGAAAGTGTTATTCATAACTACCATTGTTTCTTTGCTCCAATATCGATATTGTATCAAAAGTGAAAAAGTTGTGCCGGCACACTCCTGAAATAAATCAAATAATCGGCTGGTTTTATATTGTTTTGAAACGGTTGCCGTGTCTTTGGCGTGCCTCGCTTTGTGTGTGTGGTTTAGTTTCACGCTTGGACACTTGATTTTAAACGATTAGTCCCTGTCTGGCTTTAGTCTGTCGCTGTCCTTCTTTTCCTCTGACTTTTTAGCTTTCTTGACCGTCTTCTATGTCAGTCAGTTTGCTCCCTACCTGCCAGCAGGTGTGATTCACCTGCGGTTGTTTAGTTTGTTTGTTTAATTCATGCTCATATGTTGTTCAGACTGTAGTTGCTGCTTATGTCATCATTGCCACTGTTAATTATCATGCACAGTCCTGTAGTTCTTCCCTCTGGACATTTGTGTTTCGTCTTCTAGTACAGTGGTTCTCAAATGGGGGTACGCGTACCCCTGGGGGTACTTGAAGGTATGCCAAGGGGTATGTGAGATTTTTAAAAAATGTCTGTCAAAAAGAATTGTGAAAAGAAATGCAACAATGCAATATTCGGTGTTGACAGCTCGATTTTTTGTGGACATGTTCCATAAATATTGATGTTAAAGATTTCTTTTTTTGTGAAGAAATGTTTAGAATTAAGTTCATGAATCCAGATGGATCTCTATTACAATCCCCAAAGAGGGCACTTTAAGTTGATGATTATTTCTATGGTAGAAATCTTTATTTATAATTGAATCACTTGTTTATTTTTCAACAAGTTTTTAGTTCTTTTTATATCTTTTTTTCCAAATAGTTCAGGAAAGACCACAACAAATGAGCAATATGTTGCACTGTTATACAATTTAATAAATCAGAAACTGATGACATAGTGCTGTATTTTACTTCATCTCTTTTTTTCAACCAAAATGCTTTGCTCTGATTAGGGGGTACTTGAATTTAAAAAATGTTCACAGGGGGTACATCACTGAAAAAAGGTTGAGAACCACTGTTCTAGTAGATAAGGTCTGTACACAATTTGTGTCTACATACTTGCAAATTGTATCATGATTAGTTTAAGATTGGGGACAATAATTTTGTGGAATTATTTCACAAAGAATATACAGTTGGGTCAGGGTTAGAGTTAGGTTGAGGTTAAGACAGAGGTGATTTTATGTGGACATTTTGTTCTAATCGTTATGTTTGCTAAATGGGAGTTGACGGCTCAGACACCAGGGGGCAGTAATGTTCAATGATTTATTATATGTATCGTCAATATATATATATATATATATATATATATATATATATATATATATATATATATATATATATATATATATATATATATATATATATATATATATATATATATATATATATATATATATATATATATATATATATATATATATATATAAATAATAAACAGTACTAACTAACTATACTTAAACTCAGGAATGGAGTGTGTGACCAAAATCCAAGAGTGTGTGTGTGGTGTTAAACTATGTGTGTTGTGTGTTACTGTGATGTTGGATGAGGAAGCAGACAAATCCAAAGGGGGCTAGGCGAAAGGGGTTTGTGATCCAAGTGAGGTCCGTGGGGCAGAGAGAGAGGCGACAAGGTCCGTGTCCAGGCGGTGGTCGAGGATCGAGGGAGGCAGTCGAGATCTAGGGCAACGGAAGAAAAACAGGTTCACCATCGAGAAACTAAGTTCCCGCCAGGATCCTAGGGTCCCCTGGTCCTTATACCGCTCGCCCTGATCAGTCCCAGGTGTGCGGATTGCTGATCGTCTGCAGGCTTGTCGCTGCATGGGCGTGTTGCGCTCAGCGCCAGCAGAGGTCCCAGCAGCTCCAGCTGCCGAGGAAAAACGGGTTTGAGTCCGCGCCGTGACACTAATAACCACTTGTGATGATGAAGTTGTTTTAACACTGGTGTGCATTTTTTTAACATATCCCCATTTGTGATCGTTTGTGCCTGCTTGAAGAATACTGTTTTCCGTTAATGTGTAGTTTGCGATTGGTGAGTGGACTGAGCACGGGGGAAATGGGGTGAGATACTCTGGGAGAGAACCGATTTGTGTGCACGCTGATACTGCTCTGGTTGCTCGTTTTAATACAGTCATTGTTGATCGACCAACTCCTCGTTATCCTTTTACGATCCGGGCAAAAGCTACAATAATGCAGAATCCAGGAGGTTTGTATATTCAGTCGGGATGTCGGTAGACAAGCGTGATATCCGGGAGTCGTTTGGCTGAGGTATCATGTATCTTTAATGTGTTATGTTGTAGAGACAGTAGGCCTGGGCCTATCAATCAATCAAAGTTTATTTATATAGCCCTTAATCACAAGTGTCTCAAAGGGCTGCTCAGATCCCACATCAGGGCAAGAAAAAACTTTATAGCTTGCAGACTGTTTTCTGGCTCTGGGAATCACTAATAAGCCAGAGTTCTTAGAACGCAGATTTCTTGCCGGGACATATGGTACACTACAATCAGCAAGATAAAATGGACTTAGACCGTATAGTATTTTATACGTAAGTAGTAAAACCTTAAAGTCGCATCTTAAGTGCAGAGGAAGCCAGTGCAGGTGAGCCAGTATAGGCGTAATATGATCAAACTTTCTTATTCTTGTCAAAAGTCTAGCAGCCGCATTTTGTACCAACTGTAGTCTTTTAATGCTAGACATACATGGATTTTATTGATGAATTTGATTTTTCATAAAATAAAAAATCTATCGTATTCCTCTTCTTGCTCAAGCATACACTGTAGAAAAAACTCCTATTGTATGGTTAATTTACTCAAAATGTCTACTGTAATTTTTCTATTTTTTTTAAATAGTTTATAAAACTGTAGAATTGAAAACATTATCTGTAAATAACCAATCCGCCTGTTATTTTAAGTTATATGCCAGTAATGACAAACTATGTATATTTCTATTTTTTTTACAGAAAAATACCAAATTAATTATACGTAGCATTTTCTGTTTTCTTAAATTACTTTCAAATTCATGTAAAATTACAGTAATTATCTTTCATTAAATATGTAGCTTGTTATATAAAAGTCTATGTCCATACTAACAGTCTAGAATAAAGGTATTTTTCTGCAGAACTGTTTGCATCGTCACTTTATTAAAGGTGGTTGATTTTAACAATTCAGAAAAAATCTGTAAAGTAATGGTATTTTTCTGTGGAACTGCCGGCATTGTCACTTCATTAAAGGTGTTTGATCGTAATAATTTGGAAAAAACTCTGTAGAATAAAGGTATTTTTCTGCAGAACTGTTTGCATCGTCACTTTATTAAAGGTGGTTGATCTTAATAATTTAGTAAAAATCTGTAAAATTGCGATATTTTTCCGCAAACGTTTCTTGAAAATTTCTGTAAATATAATGTTTTCGATCATTTTTTGGTTTACAATGTTTTACTTTAATTTTATGGTTTTCTTTTGGCAGTAGACGACTGTTTTTTTACAGATTTTTTTTTACAGTGTACTTTGTGCCCCGCCCCCAAGAACTTTTCAAGCGTCCACCTTGACCCTTATTTTCATAGCAGAGATTTACGCACCTAGCAAAACATGGCTAAAGCTAAAGCGAACGAACGAGACGTTTGTTCCAAAGAAAAGAAAAGTGTTGTCAGTAGTTTGGTTTTGCGGCAACAGGTGTGGAACATATGACTCTACGCTGCAAAGTTTGTATAAACAAAACAGCAGAAAAACAAACTTGTTCCTGCATATAAGCCGCCAGCAGAGTGCTGGAAATGCAACTTTTCACTAGGCGAAGAAGAAGGCAACAACAAACAAACTCCAGCTAAAAAGCAGCTTACTTTGGTGGAATAATTTACACAAGGTACCATGTATGATGAGAAAGAAGCACAGTGGAGAACGATCACTAAAGCAGTCGCTCTGCACACCGCTACGATGTGGTGCACGTACATTGAAAAAAAACAGCGTTTTTCCACTTACTAAAACTATAGTCCTCTTAATGTTTTACTTGATTATTTATTTGCATACAATTAATAATGCTACATTTTAAACAGAAGTTTAAATTTTGCGCTTATTTAATCTCAATGTTGGAGATTAATATCTATTTGCAACGTAATGCGCAAGGCTACATTTTTGTTAACATAAGTCATTTGTTCCAGACAGAAGTATTGCCCTCCGGACGAAAACTATTAATTTAGCTTGTTGAAAATTATTCCATAAAAAGTACAATTTATATGCCCCGATGTGGGATCTGAGCCGAGGATGTCGTTGAGGCTTGTGCAGCCCTTTGAGACACTCGTGATTTAGGGCTGTATAAGTAAACATTGATTGATTGATTGATTGATTGATATCTGGTCTAAAAAGAACAACAACATGCAAATTAGAATGTTTCTAAGAGTAAAATGCCGTGTATTTAGTGTTGTTTTTAGTCAAACAAAAGAAAAACTGTAATTGTACGTAAGTCCGAAAAACTGCTTTGAATTATCTCTGTCATTTGTATTCTTGGATTTCTTTAAAAAGTAGTGATAAAAAGCGGAAAAATAGTAAATCAATTTTTATATGAAAAAATGGGAGATTTTATTTTCCAGCCATATCGTCCAGGCCTAACAGACTGATTGATTGATTGAAACTTTTATTAGTAGATTGCACAGTACAGTACATATTCCGCACAATTGACCACTAAATGGTAACACCCGAATACGTTTTTCAACTTGTTTAAGCCACGTTAATCAATTCATGGTAGACAGAGCTGAGTAGTTAAAGGCCTACTGAAACCCACTACTACCGACCACGCAGTCTGATAGTTTATATATCAATGATGAAATCTTAACATTGCAACACATGCCAATACGGCCGGGTTAACTTATAAAGTGCAATTTTAAATTTCCCGCTAAACTTCCGGTTGAAAACGGCTTGGGATGATGACGTATGCGCGTGACGTAGCCAGTGAAACAGAAGTATCGGTACCCCATTGAAAACAATACAAAATAGCTCTGTTTTTATCTCATAATTCCACAGTATTCTGGACATCTGCGTTGGTGAATCTTTTGCAATTTGTTTAATGAACAATGGAGACTGCAAAGAAGAAAGTTGTAGGTGGGATCGGTGTATTAGCGGCTGGCTGTAGCAACACAACCAGGAGGACTTACTTGGATAGCAGACGCGCTAGCCGACGCTAGCTGCCAACCGCATCTGTGATCGGGTGAAGTCATTCGTCGCGCCGTCGATCGCTGGAACGCAGGTGAGCACGGGTGTTGATGAGCAGATGAGGGCTGGCTGGCGTAGGTGGAGCGCTAATGTTTTTATCATAGCTCTGTGAGGTCCGGTTGCTAAGTTAGCTTCAATGGCGTCATTAGCAACAGCATTGTTAAGCTTTGCCAGGCTGAGAATTATTAACTGTGTAGTTACATGTACATGGTTTAATAGTATTGTTGATCTTCTGTCTATCCTTCCAGTCAGGGATTTATTTATTTGGTTTCTATCTGCATTTGAGCCAGATGCTATCACGTTAGCTCAGTAGCTAAAGAGCTTCGCCGATGTATTGTTGTGGAGATAAAAGTCCCTGTGAATGTCCATTTCGCGTTCTCGACTCTCATTTTCAAGAGGATATAGTATCCGAGGTGGTTTAAAATACAAATCCGTGATCCACAATGGAAAAAGGAGAGAGTGTGGAATCCAATGAGCCAGCTTGTACCTAAGTTACGGTCAGAGCGAAAAAAGATATGTCTTGCACTGCATTCTAGTCCGTCACTCTAACGTTCCTCATCCACGAATCTTTCATCCTCGCTCAAATTAATGGGGTAATTGTCGCTTTCTCGGTCCGAATCGCTCTAGCTGCGTTGAAAATAGTAGGAAAATATCAGGAGGCGAACAACTGACTACGTCACGCTACTTCCGGTACAGGCAAGGCTTTTTTTTATCAGAGACCAAAAGATGCGAACATTATCGTCGTTGTTCCATACTAAATCCTTTCAGCAAAAATATGGCAATATCGCGAAATGATCAAGTATGACACATAGAATGGATCTGTTATCCCCGTTTAAATAGAAAAATGTCATTTCAATAGGCCTTTAAACCGGTGTCCTTTTTAGTCATGTACAATTGAATCATTGCGACTTTTGGTGGTAATCTGACGCCCCTAGTAAGAAAGGTTAGTACAAAGCATCCAATTAATACCACTGTGGCCCCTGGCCGTATATGGTGGTGATGCTGGAGTAAATTTGGGCTCTTGTTTGCTGATTTTCGGCATGCGAGCCGGATGTGGATTTTAGTTTGTATCAAAATGCCTTTCGTCCGGCCATAGTTGGACAATGACCATGTGACGGTCTGTGTCTTCTCCAATATGACCTCTGGCAAGTCTTTACGGCAGGGCTATTCAACAAACGGCCCCGGGAGCTACACCAGACGGCCCCGGGAGTTCCGTTCGAAAGCCTTGGCAGCAGATTCCTAAGGAGCACTTTTGCAGTAAGTCCTTCAAATCAGCAGCAGAACGCTCCTGTTGTGGCCTATAGTTTGGCATAATGTCCACTGCAGAGGATGATGGTTCTCAGGAATATACAGAATAAGAATAATAGTAAAGGGAGAAGTCTGGCCCCGCCCGGTCCTTAGCTTTCTGGAACAATTTAGTTGAATAACCCTGCTTTACGGTAAAGAGGTGAAGAAGCTGAATGGACGCGTTTGTGTGTGAGACAGAGCGAGAACACCCTGTACATGAATTCATTTACCACTTTGCGGCTGCCAAACTCAAATATTGACTTCTGTAGATATTTAATATTTATGATGACGAAAGCAAATATTTGTCCCGTGGATTGAGTGACACAGAGAGGTCAAGCGATGGGCTTGGCCAAAGCGGGCAAAAGGGAGCGTTCATTGGCGGGCGTGCGGTTGTTGTTCAGTGTGTACCGTGTGTTTGTGTGCGTTCTTCTGAGAGAGACCGGTCCACATCATAGAGGCGGCCCACACTCCGCTGTTTGCTCAGAGACACACATGCAAATATGACGCGGTTGGGCAAGCAATTTACATGAATTTGTCTATTATACAAAACCCAAAACCAGTGAAGTTGGCACCTTGTGTAAATGGTACATAAAAACAGAATACAATGATTTGCAAATTATTTTCAACTTCAATTGAATAGACTGCAAAGACAAGATACTTAACTTCTTTTTTTTTTGCAAATAATCATTAACTTAGAATTTAATGGCGGCAACACATTGCAAAAACGTTGACACAGGGGCATTTGTACCACTGTGTTACATGGCCTTTCCTTTTAACAGCACTCAGTAAACGTTTGGGAAGTGAGGAGACCAATTTTTGAAGCTTTTCAGGTGGAATTATTTCCCATTCTTGCTTGATGTACATCTTAAGTTGTTCAACAGTCCGGGGGTCTCTGTTGTCGTATTTTAGGCTTCATAATGCGCCACACATTTTCAATGGGAGACAGGTCTGGACTACAGGCAGTCCAGTCCAGTACTCACACTCTTTTACTAAGAAGCCACGGTGTTGTAACATGTGGCTTGGCATTGTCTTGCTGAAATAAGATGGGGCGTCCATTATAACGTTGCTTGGATGGCAACATATGGTGCTCCAAAACCTGTATGTACCTTCAAAGATGTGTAAATTACCCATGCCTTGGGCACTAATATACCCCCATACCATCACAGATGACGGTTTTTGAACCTTTCGCCTATAATAATAATAATAATAATAATAATAATAATAATACATTTTATTTGGTATAGCGCTTTTCAGAGTACTCAAAAACGCTTTACAGGATAAAAAATTAAAATATAAAACAGTTCAAAGTAATAATATAAAATACAGGAAATATAAAAGCAGTAGACTGTAAAATACATAATAATACTGGACATTTACAAGACAGGACATTGCAAGACACAGAACACGAATCACTGGTTAAAAAGCAGATCTGAAGAGGTGTGTTTTGAGAAGGCTTTTGAAGGTAGGAAGGTCTGAGCAGTCACGGATGGGTTTGGGAAGAGAGTTCCAGAGGGTGGTAGCAGCGATGGAGAAGGCTAATAATCTAACTAATAATCTGGATGGTTCTTTTCCTCTTTCTTCCAGTCCACAGTTTCCAAAAACAATTTGAAATGTGGACTCGACAGACCACAGAAAACTTTTCCAATGAGCTCGGGCCCAGCGAAGCCGGCTGCGTTTCTGGGTGTTGTTGATAAATGGCTTTGCCTTTGCATAGTAGAGTTTTAACTTACACTTACAGATGTAGCGACCAACTGTAGTTACAGACAGTGGTTTTCTGAAGTGTTCCTGAGCCCATGTGGCGATATCCTTTACACACGAATGTCGTACCGCCTGAGGCATCGAAAGTCACGGGCATTCAATGTTACGTGCAGTGATTTCTCCAGATTCTCTGAACCTTTTGATGATATTACGGACCGTGGATGGTGAAATCCCTAAATTCCTTGCAATAGCTCGTTGAGAAACGTTGTTCTTTAAGTGTTCGACCATTTGCTCACGCATTTGTTCACAAAGTGGTGACCCTCGCCCCATCCTTGTTTGTGAATGACTGAGCATTTCATGGAAGCTGCTTTTATACCCAAGCATGGCACCCACCTGTTCCCAATTATCCCTGTGGGATGTTCCGAATAAGTGTTTGATAAGCATTCCTCAACTTTCTCAGTCTTTTTTGACACTTGTGCCAGCTTTTTTGTAAAACATGTTGCATGCATCAAATTCCAAATGAGCTAATATTTGCAAATAATAACACATTTTTCCAGTTCGAACATTAAGTATCTTGTCTCTGCAGTCTATTCAATTGAAAGTCATTGTATTCTGTTTTTATTAACGATTTACACAACGTGCCAACTTCACTGGTT
Organism: Entelurus aequoreus; assembly: GCF_033978785.1. NCBI lineage: Eukaryota > Metazoa > Chordata > Actinopteri > Syngnathiformes > Syngnathidae > Entelurus > Entelurus aequoreus. The sequence continues at coordinate 69,575,462 of NC_084743.1, read as the reverse complement.
TTGGGTTTTGTAGATTCACAACGTAATACTCAAAAGATTGCTGATAGCCTGCAACACGAGTCTAAATCTTTACCAGTACTTGTACACACCTTTGAATATACATTACCAGGAATCTGATCTACTATGTGGGACAGTTTTACGAGCTGGATCAGGTCAGATAAGATCCTGTTTCCTCTGAACAGATCTCCCTCACCACTGATTCCGGTTCAAGAGCTCCATGACTAAATGGTGCATACCTAATCTCTTTTGAACTGCAACCCAATAGAAGAGTCCTTAAATCGTAATATCGAGTTTCAGATAGGGTTGCATGCAGCTTGTGTTGGTTTATAGCGCTTTGTCAAAAAAAGATGGCAATAGTAATTACCGTTTTGTTTTGTTTTTTTAGAAATCTGTTCACACATACCTAAAGGATATACAGTACGTTGTTGAACTGGCACACTTAAAAATCCACAACGCAGCTTCCATTGAAGTAAACTCCTGATGAACTTAAAGACACACAAAGCAATCACCTTTTCCCTATCTCCCACCATTCCTACCTTTTATCTTTTCTACCCCACCAGCTTTCTTTTTGGCCCTTCCTTCTTTCACCTGTGATACGTTTGTGGAATGTACACACGCCGCGGATCTCGATGAAATGTGAGCGATCTATTTGTTCAAAGGCACTCAGTTCTTTGTATTCTTCTCTTTGCCATATGCACCAAAGGAGGAAAAAAATACTTTTGTGAAAGATTGATAACATAAAAATGTTTTCCATGAAAGATGTGCATAAAAAAAGATCCTTTGACATTATTTCAATCAATCAAACTTTATTTGTATAGTCCTTATTCACAAGTGCCTCAAAGGGCTGCACAAACCACAACAACATCCCCTGATCTGAACACACATCATGGTAAGTAAAAACTCTAAAAGCCCTAAATGGGGGGAAAAATGTGGGGACCCCCCCTCCCTCAAGTGGGTACAGTTATTGAATTAATAATGATAATGTGAGAGTCTAAGCCATTGGGAGTATCTCATAGGACCATAGGAAGTCTTATTCCAGACGTAGATGAGTGGTCCACCCCGGGTCATGACTTAAAACAGCTAGCGGATCATTCAGACTGGTAACTCTCCAGAGATTATCGGTGGTAACGTCTCCATGCAGGCAGAAAACTAAAGCAGCAGGTAAACTGGTCTAAACAGGGGTATATTTAATAGCAGAATTATATAGATGAGTTTAAAGGTGGGACTTAAAAGCTTCTACTGAGATGGCATCCTAAACTGTTCCCAGTATGGCATTCCAGAGTACTGGAGCCGGAAAAGAAAATGCTCTTGTGCCTGCAGACTTTTTGTGGGATCTGGGAATCATAAATGAACTGGGGTTCTTAGAATGTACATTTCTGGATAGAAGGTATGGTAGAATACAATTGGCGGTTTCATATGATGCTAAAAGGTACGTAAGTCCGAAAACCTTGAAATTGCATCTGAAGTGTAGCCAATTTGAAGCTGATTTACCCTCTATTGACTTAGGAGCCTCAATTTGACTTGCTTTAGTAATACTACAACTAACTGTACTTTAAAAATGTCGTTTGAATAGAGATTGAACAATTTTGGTCCCGGTATTGATCCCTGTGGTACGCCGCAAGACATACAGTACTTACTATACCTGGGCCAATATTTTTTAGGTCAATTATTTGAACGATAAATGACAATTATCTCGATAATTTGCCAGCCTCGATAATCGGCGTACGCATGCGTGTTTACGGGCTGCAAAAGCGGTAATTTTTTGCATCGGCTTCTGCAGCTTCTCCAGTACATGCACATAAACGGTAATGCGGTTTGTACTGCCGTATTAAATTAAAATGATCACAAAACCATGATTGGAAACCCCACATTAAAATAATTTTGGACCGTATAGCGTTAGCTTGCAAGCTAGCTTAAATGCTAACATTGAAACAAGAGACATTAACGTATTTCTCCATTAAGAAACGTCATACCCCAATCCAAACGTGTACAAACTGTGTAAACTACTACGATACTGTATTCCCACTGAACATAAGGGCCGTGCTGTCTTTGCACAGATGATCAGTCCATCTTAGACGAGCTCAGGCCCAGCGAAGCCGACGGCGTTTGTGGGTGACGTTGATAAACGTTTTTTGCCTTGCATAGGAGAGTTTTAACTTGCACTAAAAGATGTAGCGACCAACTGTAGTTACTGACAGTGGGTATCTGAAGTGTTCCTGAGCCCATGTGGTGATATCCTTTACACACTGATGTCGCTTGTTGATGCAGTACAGCCTGAAGGATCGAAGGTCACGGGCTTAGCTGCTTATGTGCAGTGATTTCTCCAGGTTCTCTGAACCCTTTGATGATATTACGGTCCGTAGATGGTGAAATCCCTAAATTCCTTGCAATAGCTGGTTGAGAAAGGTTTTTCTTAAACTGTTCAACAATTTGCTCACGCATTTGTTGACAAAGTGGTGACCCTCCCACCATCCTTGTTTGTGAATGACTGAGCATTTCATGGAATCTACTTTTATACCCAATCATGGCACCCACCTGTTCCCAATTAGCCTGCACACCTGTGGGATGTTCCAAATAAGTGTTTGATGAGCATTCCTCAACTTTATCAGTATTTATTGCCACCTTTCCCAACTTCTTTGTCACGTGTTGCTGGCATCAAATTCTAAAGTTAATGATTATTTGCACACAAAAAAAATGTTTATCAGTTTGAACATCAAATATGTTGTCTTTGTAGCATATTCAACTGAATATGGGTTGAAAATGATTTGCAAATCATTGTATTCCGTTTATATTTACATCTAACACAATTTCCCAACTCATATGGAAACGGGGTTTGTACATATCATGGTCACTGACTTGAATTACTTGAAATGCCTATGAAATTTTGACAATTTGACATTTGTCAGACTCCTGGTTATTTAAATGAAATATGAAAACACCCCGCATGGTCAGGTTGCTTTTTGAAATTGGACTCTTACCATCGTCATCCTTGTAATAGAATATTCAAATTCTCAAAATACCTATTTTTAGGAGGGCGCTACAAACCCAAAGTGGTCCGGCAAAGGATAGGAAGTGACTTGCAAATTTAAAATAAAAGAGCCGGGGGCCTGTTTTGTGGTAATTGGTAAACAAAAAAGCGGGTGTTGTCAAGGCGTAAAGGCCAAGGCCATGGTCATTGTAGTGCAATGAAAGCGAGTGCCTGTGTGGGAATGAGTGGACCGGTGCAGCTGGCAACACTCCCTCTCTTCCTTTGTCGACTCCAACCATTTGATGCCATTGAAACAAAGCAAGACGGAGAGAATGAGAGAGCAGAGGTGATTGCCAGTGTGAAGGTGCAGAGCGGCGTGATGCAATGTGAGATAGCAGCTGTTTAAAGGCTCGGCGTGGGTGTGTACTTGTGCATGCATGTGTGTGCAAAGAAATGATTCCACTCCCCTTAATCGCATCAGCCGGCCAGTGTAGTATAACTCTTTCTCTCCAAAGCTCTCTTCTCTCCTCTTCATCCGCATCTGCCCATCCTTCCAATCCCCTTCTTTCAATCGGCCAGAAAGTGCAACAGGAGGAGTAGAAGATGTTTGGGAAGCCTTTGACAGTTCCGCACCTGTGAGCGTAAAGGACAGTTTGTAACCTGACCGTCTCCGCTTTTGTGCGTCCTCTATTCTTTGGCACTGGATATGAACAAATTGAGCATTGTGTTTAGGCAGAGGCGGCGAGGACCGAGGAGGAAGGAAGCCGGTAATCCCTAACTCTGCACAGCAGTAGCCTGAGACAGGAGATGAGGAGCGAGTGTTTCCTTCTCATGGACAGTGCTAATGAAGTGTGTGCACCTTTTGTTTGACAGGGTTGAGTGCTCCAGTGTTCCCGTAAGGTTGCGCAACGATAGGCGACAGCACTAAATAATTCATTGATTCATATTTTAACTAGAGATGTCCGATAATGGCTTTTTTTTCCGATATCCGATATTCCAATATTGTCCAACTCTTAATTACAGATTCCGATATCAACCGATACCGATATATACAGTCGTAGAGTTAACACATTATTATGCCTAATTTTGTTGTGATGCCCCGCTGGATGCATTAAACAATGTAACAAGGTTTTCCAAAATAAATCAACTCTAGTTATGGAAAAAAAATGCCAACATGGCACTGTCATATTTATTATTGAAGTCACAAAGTGCATTATTTTTTTTTAACATGCCTCAAAACAGCAGCTTGGAATTTGGGAAGGTTGAGGTGAGCGGGGTTGTGGGGGGGGTAGTGCTGCAAGGGGTTCTGGGTATTTGTTCTGTTGTGTTTATGTTGTGTTACGGTGCGGATGTTCTCCCGAAATGTGTTTGTCATTCTTGTTTGGTGTGGGTTCACAGTGTGGCGCATATTTGCAACGGTGTTAAAGTTGTTTATACGTCCACCCTCAGTGTGACCTGTATGGCTGTTGACCAAGTATGCATTGCATTCACTTGTGTGTGTGACAAGATGTAGCTATTATGTGATTGGGCCGGCACGCAAAGGCAGTGCCTTTAAGGTTAATTTGCGCGCTGTACATCTCCCTACGTCCGTGTACACAGCAGCGTTTTAAAAAGTCATACATTTTCCTTTTTGAAACCGATACCGATAATTTTGAAACTGATACCGATATTTTCCGATATTACATTTTGAAGCATTTATCATTTAACCCAGTGGTCCCCAACCTTTTTGTACTTGCGGACCGGTCAATGCTTGAAAATTCGTCCGGGGGGGGTGGGGTGTAGTTAAAAAAAAATTTTTTTTTTTTTTTTTGTTTTTTTTGTCATAAATAAATACAATCATGTGTGCTTACGGACTGTATCCCTGCAGACTGTATTAATTTTTATTGATATATAATGTATATATTGTGTTTTTTATGTTGATTTAATTTTTTTTATTTTTTTATTTCTTGTGCGGCCGCAGCCCGGTACCAATCGGTCCACGGACCGGTACAGGGCGGTGGACCGATTGGTACCGGACCGCGGCCCGGTGGTTGGGGACCACTGCTCTAACCACTAAGTAGGCCTTTTTAGGTAGTTTTTTTTTTATATTAACTAAGTAGGTTGTGAGTTCAAACCCCGGCCGGGTCATACCAAAGACTATAAAAATGGGACCCATTACCTCCCTGCTTGGCACTCAGCATCAAGGGTTGGAATTGGGGGTTAAATCACCAGAAATGATTCCCGGGCGCGGCTACGCTGCTGCCCACTGCTCCCCTCACCTCCCAGGGCGTGATCAAGGGGATGGGTCAAATGCAGAGGACAAATTTCACCACACCTAGTGTGTGTGTGACAATCATTGGTACTTTAACTTTAACTTAACTATAAAGTTATGCAGAGGTGTGCTTATAACAATTTTATAGACAAATGTTACTATATTTATACTCGCGGCAAAGAGTGGCGGGGTGGGAAATGTTTTCTTCTTCTTACGGGAGGGGGGGGGGGCGTAACAAAAAATAATTGAGAGGCACTAGTGTAATGGAAGAAAGCGCCAGCACATTGTGACTCGGATCCATGCCCACTCTCGTGTCCCCACCCTGCGGGAGGTGTGGGGAGGGGGGGTGAATTAGCCAGTGTGGGAATATCACAAGCGACAGATATGCTTGTCCCCGTGCATCCTATTAGGAAGGCTCCTGTTTACGATTACAACCGGCTGTAATGACAACACAATGGTATGACCAGTGCTTGGAAGGTGGTTCGCTTGAGCGATGAGGGTCAGGAAGAAACAAGCAGTAAAGGATGAGAGGGAACAAGAGGTAATGGTTCCTTTTTTCCAAGGACATTCACACAGTGTCATGGAGGAAGATGAACGGGGGGTAAAGCAAAGAAAACATGGACGCATGAGTCCAATTGAAGGGTTTCATACACAAATAACAGTAATAAATCAAGCTCCCGTGTTGTTTTCTTAATCCAAATATGCATTACTTTTTGCGAGCGCGTCTGCCAAAGTCCTCATTGTGTTTCTTCCCGGGCTCGGAGAAGCGACCTGAGAAACGTCCCGGACCACAAGTCTGCTCTTGAAAGCCGTTTCGCTTCCACTCCGCACTCTATCTGTCTTGCTCACCTCGGCGTGACCCAAAACATGTGGACAGTGAATTCACTGTGTTTTCTGGACATACAGAGGAGATACGGAGGCTCCAAACCAAACCTCAGCCATGCCAGGCCCAAAAGGAGCAAAGAGGGCCCCCCCCTTTTTTTTTTTTTTTTTTTTTTTTTTTAAGGAAATCATCACAGAATCCAAATAACAGGGTTGGCTCCGCCTGGGGCCCACTGTCACGCCGATGATCGATGATGGAAGTCTCAGATGCTCGGCCGGTGGTGAACAAAGAGGGGCAGATATAGAGACAGAGGCGGGGGTCATCCCTGTCATGGCTGCTGGAGAGCGGGATGGAGGCAACCGAGGACGGACGCAGCACAACTCCCAGGTTGTTGATTGCTAGTCTCTTCTTTGATTCGAAAAGCAGACATGTCGTGCTGTTTTATTCCGTCTGTAACGTGTCCAAAAATGGCCGGCGTTGAGACAGCGCTACATTTTAGTGATTGCAGCTCCCGCAGTTACGGCCACAGGAATTCAGGCTCGCCTTTTTCCTCTCCTCCTCTCCGGCTGAAGGCTATCTCCCGTTCAGGTCGTCTCCCCACCTCGCCCGGATTTCTCTGCAACTCTTTCCTGGAAGGCCTTGGTGTATACAAGGGCCTATTTAGCCATTTGGGGGCCCAAGTCAAACCTAGTCATTGGGGCCCTCAGCATAACAAAAATATAATACCGTATTTTTCGGACTATAAGTCGCAGTTTTTTTCATAGGGTGCGACTTATACTTAGGAGTGACTTATGTGTGAAATTATTAACACATTACTGTAAAATATCCAAATAATATTATTTAGCTCATTCACGTAAGAGACTAGACGTATAAGATTTCATGGGATTTAGCGATTAGGAGTGACAGATTGTTTGGTAAACGTATAGCATGTTCTATATGTTATATTTATTTGAATGACTCTTACCATAATATGTTACGTTAACATACCAGGCACGTTCTCAGTTGGTTATTTATGCGTCATATAACGTACACTTATTCAGCCTGTTCACTATTCTTTATTTATTTTAAATTGCCTTTCAAATGTCTATTCTTGGTGTTGGGTTTTATCAAATAAATGTCCCCCAAAAATGCGACTTATACCCCAGTGCGACTTATATATGTTTTTTTCCTTCTTTATTATGCATTTTCGGCAGGTGCGACTTATACTCCGGTGCGACTTATACTCCGGAAAATACGGTAATTGATAGGGATGTAAAAAAAATTGTATAAATCATAATGTTGTTTTTACACTTACATGTTGCGGTTAATAGTATTCTACCTTTATTTGTCGTTATTTATACTTTCTGAATAAATTTAATTTTCAATCCATCAAGATAAAAAAATAATATCAAAATCAAATTACAGGATGTTATTTATGTAGTTTGATAATTTTCCTCGACTGGTGCACTAACATCATGTGGTTTATTGTATACATATATAAACCCATCCATCCATCCATTTTCTAACGCTTATTCCCTTCGGGGTCGCGGGGGGCGCTGGAGCCTATCTCAGCTACAATCGGGCGGAAGGCGGGGTACACCCTGGACAAGTCGCCACCTCATCGCAGTACATATATAAACCACAATATATACTTAATAATTTAAAGACCTCAACGGCGGAGTGGGCGGATGATGGTTGCATAGAAGCTCCACAACGGTCACAAAGGCGGAAGAAGGCTGCAGCAAAGATGGGCCCCCAATTGTCTTGGTGTCCATGCCATTGGACCCTGGCCTTCTCTTTGCCAAGGACAGTTTAAAAGATTTCACGCACAGGCGTTCTCCTGAAGGCAATCCCACCAACAGGAAGACAATCATACTCGTTTCGAGTGATCGCCGACGACATATATAGTATAATCTACAAAGATACAAAGAATTGCTATTGCGACATCTAGTGGACACATTTAGAACAGCGGTTTCTTTCATTCAAAAATTTCGGCTCATTTTTACACTTAGCCAACTCATCCCGCGGGCCGGATTAAACCTGTTAGCGGGCCTGATCTGGTCCGCGGGCCGTACATTTGACACCTCTGCTTTAAGTGAAAGCAATGACAATAAAGGAAATTCCTTCATTCACTAATGTTGCTGATTAACTCAAATGTGTTATTATTTGAGTTTATTTAATTTCATTTTTCCGTATCACAAATGGTTTAAATTTGTCCAAAAAAATTGTATAATTTAATTAAATATTGTATTTTTTTGTATTGTATTTTTTATTTTTTTCAGGCAAATTATTGCACTTTAAAAAATGTCTGTTACAGACTAAAAAAACAATGTTGATAAAGTTATCCTTTTTTTTTAATATTAACAAAGCTATAAAGTTAATAATTGATAGGGATGTAAAAAAAATTAATACAATTCTTACCGTATTTTTCGGACTATAAGGCGCACTTAAAATCCTTTCATTTTCTCAAAAATCGACAGTGCGCCTGATAACCCGGTGCGCCTAGTTTACAACATAATTCTGGTTGTGCTTACTGACCTCGAAGCAATTTTATTTGGTACATGGTGTAATGATAAGTGCGACCAGTAGATGGCAGTCATACGTAATAGATACGTGTAGACTGCAATATGATGGCAGTGAACAACACCAAAACTTTAAATGTTCCATTGAGAATATAGAACATTACACACGGCGCTCAAAAATCTGTCAAAATGTTGGTTTGACATGAATAGCAGTTTCATGTCTTCCTTTGAGCGCTATTCCCCGCATCTGCAAGACTATTTAAGTTGTTGCTATCCTTCTATGTGTAGACATTGTTGATTGTCATGTCATGTATGAATGTACTTTGTGGATGCCGTAAGTTTTTGCTGTCGTCCAGCATTTTGTTTCTGTTTATTTTTTAGCCGGTTCAGTTTTACTTTTGTTTTGCACAGCCATTGCCTTTTCCTTTACCTTTCCCTTTTGTTCATTTTTTGGTTTAAGCATTACATACCAGGTTACCCTGCCGAGCTCTACACAGCACAGACACTAAGCAACGGCACATTATTTGCAGATTATATTTACTGATTTTCAAAAAATATTTTTTGGACCAATTAGGTTAAGTTGCATAATTTCCCACGGCACACCAGACTGTATGCACAGTGGTTGAAAAACACTGTCTTATATAACAACACCTTTATTGACATCAAAATGCACCTTATGTTCTATGATCACGCTGCATTCAGGATTACTGAGCCCACTCGGAATTTCCAACATCAGACCCCAAAGTGTTCCGGTGGAAAAAGGACCAAAAAAGGATGACAACTCCGATAAACCTAATATCTGTTTGGTTTGTATCGAGACAATTTGCAGTCCGCAGTTCTGAAAACAAGCCTAATCTTTGTGGACTTAACACAGAGATGACGTCGCGCTCCACTCGCTGATACGGTTGTGGTGCAGGCTTTATTTTCCATTTTGTGACGGTGCGAATGCTTGTCCCAAGATGTGACTGACAGTCGACTAGTGCAGTGTTTTTCAACCTTTTTTGAGCCAAGGCACATTTTTTTTAATAAAAAAAATACGGAGGCACACCACCAGCAGAAAATGTTAAAAAATGAAACTCCACCAGGTTGTCATGTCTAATTTTGATTTGTTGTTGTTTCCTGTGTGTAGTGCTTTAGTTCCTGTCTTGCGCTGTTAATTTGGTGACCCTTCCTGTTTTGTTGGTGTTCTCCTGTAGCAGCTTCACGCTTTCCTTTGAGTTCTATTTCCCGCACCTGCTTTGTTTTCGCAATCAAGACTATTTAAGTTGTGCGTACGCTATCCTTCTTTGTAGGGACATTGTTGATTGTCATGTCATGTACGGGATGTACTTTGTGGATGCCGTCTCCGCTCCACACGCTGTAAGTTTTTGCTGTCGTCCAGCATTCTGTTTTTGTTTACTTTGTAGCCAGTTCAGTTTTACTTTTGTTTTACATAGCCATCCCTATGCTTCAGTGCCTTTTCCTAGCGGGACTTGCCTTTTGTTCATTTTTGGTTTAAGCGTTGCATACTTTTTACATACCAAAAAAGGTTGAAAAACACTGTACTAGACAATGGCACATTATTGTAATTGTTGATTTGCAAAAAATATTTTTTGGACCAATTAGGAGAAGTTGCATAATTTCCCACGGCACACCAGGCAATATCTCACGGCACACTAGTGTGCCGCGGCACAGTGGTTGAAAAACACTGGACTAGTGAACAGGATAAGCATGTAGTCATGTAATCTTCACTATCACTAGCTACTTCGTCAAAAGGAAATTAGAGTTCTGCTACTTATATTGTATGTATGTGACTGGCAACATTTAAATTGTACTTTATTCATAAAGCAGAACTCATTGTCCGAATATATTTTTTGGGTAATTTGTCATTAAATAGACGACTAATATATGAATTGACCAGTTATACAAATATGTACTTTTTTTTTTTTACAGGGACAGTGTACATTTATCAACATTTCTGTAAATGCAACACATTTAGCCACAAGGCCAATTTTCATCCGTGGTCCCAGGACAGATGTTGAGTTGAGTTGAGTTTGAGTTTATTTCGAACATGCATGCATACAACATGATTTCCAGTTTCTCTATTCAACATGTTCAAAAAGGAGTAGGAAGAAGCAGAGCTTATTTAATCCTCCCCCTTTTCCTTTACATAGCAGTTGCTAAAACTTTTGTTCACTTCCTGTTCTCAATTTATTCACAATAAACTCCAAGAGTAATAACAAAAATAAATGAATAATAATCATTGGTGAAGTAAGTTGTATTTCATATGGTGAGATGAGTAAGATTCTCTTGAAAATGAATGGATGGATAAGATAAATTCAGAATGTTTATCATGGTTCTTCTTCTTTGTACTTTGTAAACACTTTAAGTTTGAAGAGTTTCTTGAAGTGGATCATATTAGTACATTGTTTGATTTACTTGTTTAATCCATTCCATCATTTAATTCCACATACTGATATACTGAAGGTTTTAAGTGTTGTACGTGCATACAAATGTTTTGAATAATTGTTTTCTCTAAGATTATGTTTCTCCTCTTTTGTTTAGAAGAATTGCTATGGCGGATGTGTATACACACATCCGCCATAGCAATCCGCCTTGTCGTCAATAAGCTCCTTCTTTTTCTCTATGCTCTTGTTGTGGGGCATTCATCCTCCACTGTTGCCATTTCCAATACAAAGTAGTGTATAGTTCTAACTATTGGAAATGGCAACAGTGGAGGATGAATGCCCCACAACAAAAGGATAGAGAAAAAGAAGGAGCTTATTGACGACAAGGCGGATTGCTATGGTGGATGTGTGTAAATTTTCAGGACTTATGCAGATCCCAAATACACATTAGCAGGTACCAATAGGTAAGATAAAAGTTGGTTTTGTACAATAGGGTGAAACAAAATGCCGGATATCTCTCCTAATTTGGGTGTCTTTATACACACACACCATAATACTACTCGTATGTTGAAGCACAGTACGTCTGACTATGGTAGCCGTAATGCTCCGACAATCCATCAAGTGTTGCGTCTTTGTAGCTTGGGGATAGAGGACTACAATGGCAGATGTGTGTACATTTTCGGGACTTATGCAGATCCCAATTACACATTAGCAGGTACCAATGGGTAAAAAAAGTTGGTTTCATATCTCTCCTAAAAGGTTCCATTTTGGGGTCTTTATACAAACACACCATAATACTCCTCGTATGTTGAAGGAGCCGTAATGCTCTGACAATCCATCAAGTGTTGCGTTTTTGTAGCTTACCAAAGTCATACTAAAACATTTTGATTGATTTTTGAGCGCTGTGTGTAATGTTCTATATGCCCAGTGAAACATCAAAGTTTTGGTGTTGCTTGCTTACCGGTACTTGCTAGCGTCATTTATTGAACCGGCGTCAACCTGCAGTCCACATGTACACTACGGTTCAAAAGTTTGGGGTCACCCAAACAATTTTGTGGAATAGCCTTCATTTCTAAGAACAAGAATAGACTGTCGAGTTTCAGATGAAAGTTCTCTTTTTCTAGCCAAATGTGATGCTCCAGAAACTCAATCTGCTCAAAGGAAGGTCCGTTTTGTAGCTTCTGTAACGAGCTAAACTGTTTTCAGATGTGTGAACATGATTGCACAAGGGTTTTCTAATCATCAATTAGCCTTCTGAGCCAATGAGCAAACACATTGTACCATTAGAACACTGGAGTGATAGTTTCTGGAAATGGGCCTCGATACACCTATGTAGATATTGCACCAAAAACCAGACATTTGCAGCTAGAATAGTCATTTACCACATTAGCAATGTATAGAGTGTATTTCTTTAAAGTTAAGACTAGTTTAAAGTTATCTTCATTGAAAAGTACAGTGCCTTTCCTTCAAAAATAAGGACATTTCAATGCGACCCCGAACTTTTGAACGGTAGTGTATCTCTTATTTTTAACTGCCATCTATTGGTCACACCTATCATTACACCATGTACCACATAACATTGGTCCAAGGTCAGTAAGTACAACCAGAATTATGCCAGATATCTCTCCTAATAGGTTCCATTTTGGGGTCTTTATACAAACACACCATAATACTACTCGTATGTTGAAGCACAGTACGTCTGACTATGGGAGCCGTAATGCTCCGACAATCCATCAAGTGTTGCGTTTTTGTAGCTTACCAAAGTCATTGATTGATTTTTGAGCGCCGTGTCCAATGTTCTATATGCTCAGTGAAACATCAAAGTTTTTGTGTTGCTTGCTAGCGTCATTTATTGAACCGGCGTCAACCTGCAGTCCACATGTATCTCTTATGTTTAACTGCCATCTACTGGTCACACCTATCATTATTGATTGATTGAGACTTTTATTAGTAGATTGCACAGTACAGTACATATTCCGTACAATTGACAACTAAATGAAAAAGTTTTTCAACTTGTTTAAGTCGGGGTCCACGTTAATCAATTCATGGTATTACACCATGTACCACATAAAATTGGTCCGAGGTCAGCAAGTACAACCAGAATTAACTCATACACGGGTTATAGGGCAAACTGTCAATTCTTGAGAAAATTAAAGGATTTTAAGTGTGCCTTTTAGTCCGAAAAATACGGTACCGCAAAGGGCGGGTCTGGAACCTAACCCCCCCGCACAAATCGAGGGAACACTACTGATCTGTAATATCACATCCTTGTGGTTTCTCTTTGTTTTGTGCTGTCATGTCCGTCCACGTCTTTGGTCCGTGTAGAATTTTGAGTTCAGGTGAACCCAACCACACCACCTCGTCTAGCGGTCTCGGTCTGAGTGAGTGAACGCACCATAAAAACCACCGAGCTATGGTAATGTTGAGTGCTTTAAAAAAAAATCAGCCCTCATAATACAATACAAGAACCAAAATGACTCATTGTTACAGTATGTACGTAAAGTTGGATAAATCCTTCGTCTGTCTTTTTGTCCTGTTGTTCACACCCTCTGAAAGTGCCACTTTAGGGACTACAGTTTTAGTTGTCCAGCGCGGCCAGTAAAGACAGCTGCTTTCCTCACCAAGGTTCTTTACAAAGGTTTCAGAATAAACTTTGACGACAGTATGAGACGCTCGGAGCGAGACAGGAGTAGTGTGTTCTGTAAATGGGAAACTCATGGCTGGAAAACAACCCTCTCCCTGTGTACGTCTGCAGCGGTGGGTAGTCGGATTCTGCGGTGTTACAGATGTCCCGACGTGGAGTTTACTATGTTTTACCAAGTCATTTTTTCTCAAAAGTCCAGACGCGGCCAATTAATAGGCAGGAAATGACTCAGGTCCCCGCTGCAAGTGAGGATGATGTCTAAAGGAAATGACCACGAATGACCACCCGAGGAAGAAGAATGACTGACCCGTGTGTGTGTGTGTGTGATCTGTTCTCCTCGGTAACGTGATGCAGGTCCATGTAATCGTGAATAATGAAGCGTTTCAGGAGATAAATATAGGTTTCCTGCAAAAATCAACAGGTACGGTTAGAAAATCGGGACCTCAACGTTCACACGCTGGTGGTGTATGCATGTAAATAATGACGCATGTTATGAGAAGGTCTTGTCTGAGGTGAGTCAGAACACGCATTGGATGGAAAAAAATAGGATTTCTCGCTGATCTAGCACTGTCCTTAAAAGCTGTTGTGGACAAAGTCGACCTGCCAATTTTCCGCCTTCTGAGGTATTGTAGAACCGCGACAGAGGCAGGGGCGCCTGGAAGTGTACAGAACGTGCGATGCCGTGACTGGAGACACTCCGTTCTCCTGCCCTGTTGCACTGACAGGAAGTGGAGCTCTCTGATTGGTATTTTATGTCACACCAGGATTGGTTATTATAGCAATGTCCCTAGCTCGTTGTGTGGTAAAGCACAGGTACCAAACTCAAGGCCCGGGGGCCACTTCATTCTGTAGCCCACGAAAGACTGAAAATACAGAATTCTCCGGATTTTTTTCCTAAGCTTTGAACAACATTTTCGGTGTTATCGTTGATGAAAAATTAACTTGGATACAACATACTGAACTTGTCTGTAGCAAGATGCTGAAATCTATAAGTATTTTGAGTAAAGTGTGTTGTTTTATTGATCATTCTTTTATGTTGACAATATGCTATGGTTTAATATATCCACATACAGTACAGGTCAAAAGTTTGGACACACCTTCTCATTTCAATGCGTTTTCTTTATTTTCATGACTATTTTACATTGTAGATTGTCACCGAAGGCATCAAAACTATGACACCTGTGAAGTCCAAACCCTTTCAGGTGACTACCTCTTGAAGCTCATCGAGAGAATGCCAAGAGTGTGCAAAGCAGTAATCAGAGCAAAAGGTGGCTATTTTGAAGAGACTAGAATATAAAACATGTTTTCAGTTATTTCACCTTCTTTTTTTTAAGTATATAACTCCACATGTGTTCATTCATAGTTGTGATGCCTTCAGTGACCATCTACAATGTAAATAGTCATGAAAATAAAGAAAACCCATTGAAGGAGAAGGTGTGTCCAAACTTTTGGCCTGTGCTGTATAATGTATTGTAATAGTATTTGGGGTGATACTTGCAATTTATATCTTCATAAAATCTTACTAACCCAAAGGCAATTTTTGAGAACAATGATTTTTTTCCAATAGACTGTCTTCATCTCCTCCTCTTTTTAAAAAAAATACAGTATTTTGACTATATTTAATGTGAACATATATTGTATATCTCTTTTTATGTACAAGTATGTACATTTGCTCTTGATTTACCAATAGTTTTCCATAAAGTGTTTACATCTTCTTCTGAAATACATGCTTACCTAACAAGACACTGTCATGACTTTTTACTGGCATTGTTTGGAAACAATTAGGTTATGTAAATAAACATTTACATAATGGGGTAGCGGGGGGTGTATATTGTAGCGTCCCGGAAGAGTTCGTGCTGCAAGGGGTTCTGGGTATTTGTTCTGTTGTGTTTATGTTGTGTTACGGTGCGGATGATCTCCCGAAATATGTTTGTCATTCTTGTTTGGTGTGGGTTTACAGTGTGGCGCATATTTGTAACTATGTTAAAGTTGTTTATACGGTCACCCTCAGTGTGACCTGTTTGGCGGTTGACCAAGTATGCTTTGCATTCACTAGTGTGTGTGAAAAGCCGTAGATATTATGTGATTGGACCGGCACGCAAAGGTAGTGCCTTTAAGGTTTATTGGTGCTCTGTACTCCGTGTACACAGCAGGGTTTTAAAAAGTCATACATTTTACTTTTTGAAACCGATAACGATCATTTTGAAACCGATAATTTCCCATATTACATTTTAAAGCATTTATCGGCTGATAATATCGGCAGTCCGATATTATCGGACATCCCTAATTTGTAGTATGTTTTTTTGTTTGTTTTTTTTCTCTAAAAGTAATACGTGACTCATGCCTAATTTCAAACCTGTCTTTCCATACTTGATATTTGTTACACACCCCCTGAAAATTGGAATTCCATTGCCATTGTTTTTTTTCTGAATGCTTATTCCGTCACTGACAGCTCGCATTGTGTCCGCCAGCAGCGACGCAGGTGGGCAGCATTACAGAGTTGCTGCAGGAATGCTGATAAGATGAGATACGCTTGTACGTTTGTGCTTGTATTTCCGTGAGAATATGTTGTTGTTTTTTTTTTTTATTCCTAATGGCGGTCACATCATTTGGTCTGCTGCGTAAGAACAAAAAAATAAAAAAATAAATAAGACCTCACTCCCATGGGCGGAGGCTACCTTTGGCCGAGGGGGTGAAGGAGAAACCACATTGTTGGTCTCTCTCAGCATCACTCCTCCACACGACTTCATAGGAGGGTCGATGTCGTTAACTAGATGGGTTGTACTGAGACTTCAAACGGGAAACATTATGGCCGAGCACGCTCGCAGGAAATTGCACTGTAAGGCCACTGAACAAGCCTCGGTGCGAGAGAGGAGGCGTCCTATCAAGCCCATTAGAGCCCTAAACCAATACTAATGAAGCTGTTTCCTGTACGAACTGAGTGGCTCAGGGGGGAACTGGGGGGCTACATTTTAATAATGCCTCCTCCAATCTAAGACCCTTTTTTTTTTTTTTTTTTTTTTTAATTCAAAGTATCGAGGGGGGGGGGGGTGTACCCCGAGCTTGGAAAAGTTAATTACGCATGATTAATGGAGCGTTTTCCTTGCAATGATATCTGTGACAGCACAAAGCTGTCGCAAGGCTTGTCAGGCCCAATTCGAGCTGAATAAGTATTTATGTGATCGCATGTGATGGGCCTCCTCTCAGCAGAACCAGCCCTCATCAATCAAGCCCCGGCTGCACGCAGTAGTGGGAAATTGGTCTATCAGCGCGGCTGCCTCCCGTCCCCCTCCAACCCCAACCCCAAAACTGCCAGCGCCAACCCACGGCCACCTCCCCTCCCTCCCCATTCAATCAGGCCCGGGGCTACAATGCTTCTTTAGCTCTTACTTCTGACCAACGCAGAGGTCACGGGCAGGGGGGTGGGGGGCAGCCAGAGCCGAACCCATCCATTACAGCTCTTGTTTCTCTCAGTGGCAGCCGGACGGCGGGATTCTATTAAGAGCTCCGTCTATTCAGCACTGAGATTACACCAGGGCCCTCTCTCAGGGCACACCTCACCCTTCGCCAAGCCCGATACCTAGCCTTGGGTCCTTGCAACACCCCTCCACCCCACCCTTCAGTTTCCGTTTTTTTTTGTTGTTTGTTTTGTTTTTTTCAACACACCAGTGTTTTTCTAGAGCCACCATGACAATAATGAGAAAGAAAACGGTGTAAAGAGAGGAATGAAAGCAGACAGTTCAACCTGAACCCATTCTTGTTTGGGAAGTGGACACAGTTGCTGTCCACTTCCCCGCACAGTATTTGGCAGTGGGCCTCGGCAACCTTTACTATCAACTAGTGATGTCCCCATACCAATATTTTGGTACCAAAATGTATTTCGGTACTGATAAGTCATGTGCAAAGTTTAACAAAGTTTTTAATGCACATAGATTTTATCCAAGTCTTTCTTCCGCAGTCACGTCCGTATCCTCTCTCCCCTTCCTGCTCCCGGCCGCTTACTGTTAAAGACAACAGATGATTAGATTAACACGTACCACCTGTGAAATATAATCACCTGCCAGCTGTGTCTCGCCGTCAGCCTATCCGATGGTGCTCGTCCTCAGCACCATAGACAGAGGCGGTGACCTTTGCTCCTGCAGGCACGCTGGCCACATCTCCCTCCACAGGTACTTTTTGGTACTTTTCGAAATAAAGGGGGACCAAAAAAAATGTCATTATTGGCTTTATTTTTACCAAAACATTAAACATTAAACATATGTTTCTTATTGCAAGTTTGTCCTTAAATAAAATTGTGAACATACTAGACAACTTGTCTTTTAGTAGTAAGTACACAAACAAAGGCTCCTAATTAGTCTGCTGACTTATGCAGTAACATATTGTGTCATTTATCATTCTTTTATTGTGTTAAAATTATTAAGGACAAGTGGTAAAAAATGGATTGTTAATCTACTTGTTCATTTACTGTTAATATCTGCTTACTTTCTCTTTTAACATGTTCTACCTACACTTCTGTTAAAATGTAATAATCACTTATTCTTCTGTTGTTAGATACATTACATTAGTTTTGGATGATACCACAAATTTGGGTATCAATCCGATACCAAGTCGTTACAGGATCAGACAACGGTCATTTTCAAAGTCCTCATGTGTCCAGGGACATATTTCCTGACTATATAAACATAATATACATTTTTTTTTAAAACTAAAGAAGATTTTGTGATGCTAAAAAAAAATTGATGATCGACTAGATACGCTCTTGTACTTGGTATAATCACAGTGGATGTTAGGCGTTTGTTTATATTGTAGTGTCCCGGAAGAGTTGGTGCTGCAGGGAATTCTGGGAATTTGTTCTGCAGTGTTTATGTTGTGTTGCGGTGAAAATATTGTCCCAAAATGTGTTTGTCATTGTTGTTTAGTGTGGTTTCACTATATGGCACATGTTTATGACAGTGTTGGTGTTGTTCTTACGGCTACCCTTAGTGTGACATGTATGGCTGTTGACTAAGTATGCGCTTCATTCACACTGTGTAGTGAGTTCTAGGGTAAGTTGGTCCTCTTAATGGCTGATGATGGTCATAGAGTAATCTTGACCTGACTTTGTCAATTTTAGATTAATACACCACGTCAAACGTCATGACTTCGGTTTGTAGTGAAGCATATATAACTATCACTCGTCCTACAGGGATGATTCTTGAAATAAATGTACTTGACTTTTCTCCGTGGAGACAAGGATTAATGACTTAGAAGGAGTTACAACAATGCTGACTGTGGGCAAACCAGTGTCTTAAAGCGTGATGGGTGGGGGATCGGTATTTTTTAGAGGAGGTATAGTACCGAATATGATAGAGGCGGTATAGTACCGAATATGATTCATTAGTAGCGCGGTACTATACTAATACCGGTATACCGTACAACCCTACTATCAACCAAGCCATATTAGGCCCTTTTCCACCAAAAGTTCAGGCTTTAAAAGTAACCAACTTTTCTTACCTGTTGCTACCAGTTTTTGTGTATTTCAGATCCCCATAAGTCCCGAAAATGTAAACTCAAATCATAGCGGAGATATTTATAAAACTATTTTGCCAAACTTGCTTCAAACGAGACTTTAGTGATGCATAATGTTTTAGTTACAGTAGGTAAGCTTGTATTTTTTCCTCATTCCTGTGAGAATCCTGCACATCACTGACACATTAAGGAGGGGGACTATCCAGGACTACCTGTAGTGTGCTCATACAACCGCCAGGTTAACATCTGTGTGTTTTGTTTTTGTTTTTGTTTTTTTACCAATGATTGTCACACACACACTAGGTGTGGCGAAATTATTCTCTGCATTTGACCCATCACCCTTGATCACCCCCTGGGAGGTGAGGGGATCAGTGAGCAGCAGCGGCGGCTGCGCCCGGGACTCATTTTTGGTGATTTAACCCCCAATTCCAACCCTTGATGTTGAGTGCCAAGCAGGGAGGTAATGGGTCCCATTTTTATAGTCTTTGGTATGACTCGGCCGGGGTTTGAACTCACGACCTACCGATCTCAGAGCGGACACTCTAACCACAAGGCCACTGAGCTATTGCATCTGCAGATAATCATTCTCTTTCGGACTTATCAGGTGCGTAGTGCATTCCTCTGCGCATTCTTCACTCACGCTTCAAGTGAGGGATGAGGCAATAAGTGTGAAGTGAAGTGAATTATATTCATATAGCGCTTTTCTCTAGTGACTCAAAGCGCTTTTACATAGTGAAACCCAATATCTAAGTTACATTTAAACCAGTGTGGGTGGCACTGGGAACAGGTGGGTAAAGTGTCTTGCCCAAGGACACAACGGCAGTGACTAGGATGGCGGAAGCGGGGATCGAACCTGGAACCCTCAAGTTGCTGGCACGGCCACTCTACCAACCGAGCTATACCGCCCCTATAACTTACCCACACCCACATTAGGTACTTCAACTTGGCTGTTATCGCATCAGCCACCACCAAAACGGTATCAGTGCAGTGTCAGTGCAGCTAGTGAATGTGCCATACCCATCACTAACGATTGTAGTAGGGTTGTACGGTATACCGGTATTAGTATAGTACCGCGATACTAATTAATCATATTCGGTACTATACCGCCTCTGAAAAGTAGCGGTCCAAGTACAGGAGTGTATCTACTCGATACTACTATGATTACATCGATATTTTTTGGCATTGCATTATCTTGTTTCGTTTTTTTTTAATTCAGATTATGTTTATAAACTCAGGAAATATGTCCCTGGACACATAAGGACTTTGAATATGACCAATGTCTGATCCTGTAACGACTTGGTATCGGATTGATACCTAAATTTGTGGTATCATCCAAAACTAATGTAAAGTATCAAACAACGGAAGAATATGTGATTATTACATTTTAACAGAAGTGTAGATAGAACATGTTAAAAGAGAAAGTAAGCAGATATTAACAGTAAATGAACAAGTGGATTAATAATGCATTTTCTACCACTTGTCCTTCATAATGTTGACAAAATAATAGAATGATAAATGACACAATATGTTACTGCATACGTCAGCAGACTAAATTAGGAACCTTTGTTTGCTTACTCACTAATAAAAGACAAGTTGTCTTGTATGTTCACTCATTTATTTAAGGACAAACTTTCAATAAGAAACATATGTTTAATGTACCGTAAAAATGTTTTGTTAAAATAGAGCCAATAATGCAATTTTTTGTGGTCCCCTTTATTTAGAAAGGTATCGAAAAGTACTGAAAAGTATCGAAATAATGTTGGTATCGGGACAACGCTACACTGGCCCCACCAAATGGAACAGTTACAATGAAAACACAACAAAAATAAAAAATATTGTCAATATTTTAGAATAGTTCCAGCAAAATAGTAATATTGGTGTAAATCAGAAGTATTCTGATCCACATCACATCTCATAAATTCTACCAGTGATTTTTTTCCTTATTACAAAAAAACTAAAATAAAATAAAAAAATCTATAATAAAGAGTCAGTCTTTTGAATGGCTCTTTGAAAGGAAGGGCTCCTCAAGAGCCATAAATCCCATCTCTAGTGAGGACCCCCTTGAAGAATCAACACTCACACCCTCGAAATAGATCATTCCTCTCAAACTGAGGATGAAACATTTTTAGCGCGCGGCAAAGTGACGGAAGACCATCCCCGATATTTTATAAACACACTTCCACAAGTCAGGCCACAATCACGACTCGGCTGCAATCATGCAATAAACCCAGCAGACTGTCACTGCCTCCCAGGTTTAAGGCGCTCGTTTGTCTCCGGCCTGCCCGGGAAGACTCCTGGTTTACTTCTCATGTACTCGCACACCAGAGCGAGAACGGAGAGGGGGGAGGGGGGAGGGGGGAGGGGGGGATGCTGCCAGGGTCGCGGCCCCGCTTGGACGGATGGTGGAGAGAGACAGGGCTTCTGTCAAACAAACAGAAATTTAGGACGCTTCCTTCTATCGGGATGTCCGCTTTGTGTACACGCTCTCTTCAGCTTGGTTATGGACGAGCCGTCCGTCTTGTAAACAAAGGCATCGGTCTGGGTTGGAGAGGTAAGGGTGTGAAGAAGGTGGAATGTTCTCTCCTCCAAGTAGTCCCTGCTGGGTCTTTGTCTAGAAGACAGGAAGGAGGTGCAGCGTTGGAGTAACATGGTGTGAAAAGACAGGAAAAAGTTGCAATGTTGACGCTAAAAACTAGAGATGTCCGATAATGGCTTTTTTGCCGATATCCGATATTGTCCAACTCTTAATTACCGATTCCGATATCAACCGATACCGATGTATACAGTCGTGGAATTAACACATTATTATGCCTAATTTTGTTGTGATGCACCGCTGGATGCATTAAACAATGTAACAAGGTTTTCCAAAATAAATCAACTCAAGTTATGGAAAAAAATGCCAACATGGCACTGCCATATTTATTATTGAAGTCACAAAGTGCTTTTTTTTTTTTAACATGCCTCAAAACAGCAGCTTGGAATTTGGGACATGCTCTCCCAGAGAGAGCATGAGGAGGTTGTGGTGGGCGGGGTTGAGGTAGCGGGGGGGTGTATTGTAGCGTCCCGGAAGTGTTAGTGCTGCAAGGGGTTCTGGGTATTTTTTCTGTTGTGTTTATGTTGGGTTACGGTGCGGATGTTCTCCCGAAATGGGTTTGTCATTCTTGTTTGGTGTGGGTTCACAGTGTGGCGCATATTTGTAACAGTTTTAAAGTTGTTTATACGGCAACCCTCAGTGTGACCTGTATGGCTGTTGACCAAGTATGCGTGGCATTCACTTGTGTGTGTGAAAAGCCGTAGATATTATGTGATTGGGCCGGCACGCAAAGGCAGTGCCTTTAAGGTTTATTGGCGCTCTGTATTTCTCCCTACGTCCGTGTACACAGCGGCGTTTTAAAAAGTCATAAATTATACTTTTTGAAACCGATACCGATAATTTTGAAACCGATACCGATAATTTTGAAACCGATACCGATAATTTCCGATATTACATTTTAAAGCATTTATCGGCCGATAATATCGTCAGTCCGATATTATCGGACATCCTTACTAAAAACTGGGTTTTTTTTTAAGCCGATGCCGATACAGGTAACTTCCTTTTTTTTTTAAAGAACGACACCGATCACCAATTAACTTATTAGAACTATATATTTAAATGCAGTGTGTGCAGGCCTGTCATAACCTGCCACTGTAGGTCATGTCTTATTTTTTGTTTGTTGTTATTCTTCTTAGTTTAGTGTTTATCTATCACGCCTGTAAATATTTGGGCACCACACGATTCATTTTGATGCTTGGGGGTACCGATTCGATTCGGAATCGATTCTCGATTCAAAGCGATTCTCTATTCAAAATCCATGCATTTTAAAAACATGGAGTGCCAGTTCTATGATTAACTACATTACTCCATAAAAGAGATACACAGCTGTGATACATTTTTATATTACTTAAAAGAAAACTGTTTTTTTTAAATAAAATTCTACCCAAACATTTAATAAAGTCGAATACAAATAAGGCAACAGGAGAATTATCCCTGCACTTCTTTTTTGTAAAGTAAATCTGTACATTAGATATGGGCATCTACATCAACAATATTTGCCTGAGTGCCTGGATAGGACATATTTAAATAAATATAAATAGACTATATTGCCAAAAGTATTTGGCCACCTGCCTTGACTCACATATGAACTTGAAGTGCCATCCCATTCTTAACCCACAGGGTTCAATATGATGTCGGTCCACCTTTTGCAGCTATTACAGCTTCAATTCTTCTGGGAAGGCTGTCCACAAGGTTGCGGAGTGTGTTTATAAGAATTTTTGACCATTCTTCCAAAAGCGCATTGGTGAGGTCACACACGCTCTCTGTCTCCGTTCTAATTTATCCCAAAGGTGTTCTATCGGGTTCAGGTCAGGACTCTGTGCAGGCCAGTCAAGTTCATCCGCACCAGACTATGCCATCCATGTCTTTATGGACCTTGCTTTGTGCACTGGTGCACAGTCATGTTGGAAGAGGAAGGGGCCCGCTCCAAACTGTTCCCACAAAGTTGGGAGCATGGAATTGTCCAAAATGTTTTGGTATACTGGAGTATTCAAAGTTCCTTTCACTGGAACTAAAGGGCCAAGCCCAACTCCTGAAAAATAACAGCACACCAATTTTTTTGGACACCCCTAATATTTATTTTGCCAGTGCTCCTAGGGCCTGATTTACTAAAGATTTGCGATTACTAAACCTCATGCAAACTTGATAGCACACGCAAAGTCGATCTACTAAACGTGTGCAAAGTGGATTGCCTCTGCTAAGTAATTTTGCGTCTCTGTCTTCGTTAATACGCAAAAAGCCTGCTCAGTGGCCTTGTGGTTAGAGTGTCCGCCCTGAGATCGGAAGGTCGTGAGTTCAAACCCCGGCCGAGTCATACCAAAGACTATAAAAATGGGACCCATTACCTCCCTGCTTGGCACTCAGCATCAAGGGTTGGAATTGGGGGTTAAATCACCAAAATGATTCCCGAGCGCGGCACCGCGGCTGCTCACTGCTCCCCTCACCACCCAGGGGGGTGAACAAGGGGATGGGTCAAATGCAGAGGACACATTTCACCACACCTAGTGTGTGTGTGACAATCATTGGTACTTTAACTTTAACTGAAGAAAACGTCACCAAATGGGCAAATTTCCTGGAAGTATGATTTCAAATTGTTGGGACTTCTGCAGAAATACACAACAGCGAGTACCAACAGGTAAGAAAAGTTGGTTTTGCATAACAAGGCCCCTTGAGGTTGAGGTTCCACCGTACCAATAAGAAGTCCCGATGCCTGAGTTGAGGCCCTCAAAAGAGGTTCACTCTTCCAGCTCAGTGGCCTTGTGGTTAGAGTGCCCGCCCTGAGACTGGGAGTGATTGAAGTGACAAACTTGCCATCCAAACAATACACCGTTTGTTGACAAGAAGATCATGTCCGCCCTGAGTCATACCAAAGACTATAAAAAATGTGACCCTTTGCCTCCCTGCTTGGCACTCAGCATCAAGGGTTGGAAATGGGGGTTAAATCACCAAATGATTCCCGAGCGTGGCCACCGCTGCTGCTCACTGCTCCCCTCACCTCCCAGGGGGTGAACAAGGGGATGGGTCAAATGCAGAGGACAAATTTCACCACACCTAGTGTATGTGTGTGTGACAATCATTGGGACTTTAACTATTTAACTTAACAGTGTTTTGTTGCCTGGTTTGGAATTGGCCGCCTGAGAGCGAGTTAACAGGATCGGAATGCTTCTTCGGGGGCAGCGTAATCAGCAACCAACTTCCTCCGATTCAGAAACCGCGAGCCTCGCTCTCCACCTCTTTTGTTTCGGGGCAGAAACTGCGCTGACAGCACGGCGGAAGCGGCCGTCTGACGGTCAAAGATGTTGAAGGAGGATAAACCGTGCCCAGACGTGGAGAAAGAGAGAGGTGCTCGACAAAGTTGGATGTGACTAATTATGTCCGCGTGTTGACGTGTGCTCGTGCCGTCCAGCCATCCCTGAGTGAGGGGGTCGTGTGGGGCAGTGTTTTTCAACCACTGTGCCGCGGCACACACTAATGTCGTGAGATACAGTCTGGTGTGCCGTGGGAGATTATCTAATTTCACTTATTTGGGTTAAAAATATTTTTTGCAAACCAGTAATTATAGTCTGCAAATGATGTGTTGTTGTAGAGCTCGGCAGAGTAAAAGTGTAATACTCTTCCATATCAGTAGGTGGCAGCCGGTAGCTAATTGCTTTGTAGATGTCGGAAACAGCGGGAGGCAGCATACAGGTAAAAAGGTGTCTAATGCTTAAACCAAAAATAAACACAAGGTGAGTGCCCCTAAGAAAAGGCATTGAAGCTGAGGGAAGGCTATGCAGAACGAAACTAAAACTGAACTGGCTACAAAGTAAACAAAAACAGAATGCTGGACGACAGCAAAGACTTACTGTGGAGCAAAGACAGCGTCCACAATGTACATCCGAACATGACATGACGATCAACAATGTCCACACAAAGAAGGATAAAAACAACTAAAATATTATTGATTGCTAAAACAAAGTAGATGCGGGAAATATCACTCAAACGAAGACATGAAACTGTTAAAGAAAAAAAGAGAAAAAAGAGAAAAAAACACCAAAATAGGAGCACAAGACAAGATCTAAAACACTACACACAGGAAAACAGCAAAAAACTCGAAAGAAGTCACGGCGTGATGTGACAGGTCGTGACAGTACACCTACTTTGAGACAAGAGCTATAGTGATGCATGCTTGGTTATGGTTTAAAGCAGGGGTCCCCAAACTTTTTGACTCGGGGGCCGCATTGGGTTAAAAAAATTTGGCCAGGGGCCAGGCTGTGTGTATATATATATATATATATATATATATATATATATATATATATATATATATATATATATATATATATATATATATATATATATATATATATATATATATATATATATATATATATATATATGTATATATATATATATATATATATATATATATATATATATATATATATATATATATGTGTGTGTGTGTGTGTATATACATATATACATTGTCTTTATAATCCGTTTTGTCATTTAACATCAATTAACATTGATGTTCATCAACATTTAACATTGTCACGTTATCGATGGGAAAATTCATTTTTAGACAATATGATTTGCCTGATAGACTAGGAGACACCAAGAGTAACAAGTGGTAGAAAATGGATTAGAAAGGAAAGATTTTTAAAAAATAATAATAATATATATATATATCTCTCTCTATATATATATATATATATATATATATATATATATATATATATATATATATATATATATATATATATATATATATATATATATATATATATATATATATATATATATATATATATATATTTTTTTTTTTTTTTTTTTTTTTTTTTTTACCTGGGACTTCCTGTGGGCCGGATTTTGGATGCTGGGGGGCCGTAGTTTGGGGACCCCTGGTTTAAAGTCATATCCAACAATTGCGACGACGACTTTTACTGTCAACTGAGTTTCGTTTTTTAATCATTTCTGCTGGTGGTGTGCCTCCGGATTTTTTCAACGCCAAAAAATGTGCCTTGGCTCAAAAAAGGTTGAAAAACACTGGTGTCGGGGGTACTGGTCAGTCATCTCCAGCTGCACGTCTCAGACAGTTGTCTTTGTTAAATGTTGTGTGACAATGAGATTTTCCAAAGAAGTGCATTGTGGGAATGAGAGGGAGAGAGAGGGGGGGGTCTCGGATAAGATGGTCTGGTCATAGTCCAGCAGCCCTTCATCCGTGGCTCAGCCCTTGGATATATCTGCTCACACACACTCCTTCATCACCTTTGCGTCCTCACACACACACACACACACACGTACAATTGCACCCACTCATCATACTGTACACACACACCTCCATTCCAGATCTTCCATCGATCCTCTTGGCTCTCAGCCCCCCACCAGACACCTGCAAGTGATTGATCCCCAAATCAGTTCCACACAACACCAGTGCCGTAAAAACCATAACAACCCATCATAAAAGTTGATTTATCCCCCCAGCAAACCTTCAGCCACACGGTTAGAATATTAACCCAAAAGTGTACGACAACCGGAATGATCGCTCTGGTACTGAATTGACGCACATTTCGGGAAGGATCGTGTAAAAAAACGTGCCATGTGAGATTCCACCATGTCAGTGAAACAACTTCAGTGTACCGTGTCATAAAGCAGTTCATTTTCAATACAGGTGTACCGACTTTTAACTTCGGACATGATGCCCATTTTGAAGGCCTTTAGTATTGGCTGATACCGATATTGGTTCGATATGAGCGCGAATCATAGTAGTCCTTTTGTAGTGCAGAATGTTATGAAAGGTTTGATCAGGTGAAATTACTGAGAGAACAATGGCAACAATGAAAAACACAAACAGATTTATCACCATCTGGAATCGACCTATGCTGTCTTTAAGTTGAAGTGGAGTGGGAATAGTTTTTTGGTGATACCTAGTGCCCTGTATCATTCATCGAATTAGGCTCATGACGCAGTCTAGTTTATTTTATTGTAGTTTAGTTTATTTAGTTTAGTTTAGTTTGGTTTAGTTTAGTTTAGTTTAGTTTAGTTTAGTTTAGTTTAGTTTAGTTTAGTTTAGTTTAGTTTAGTTTAGTTTAGTTTAGTTGTGCAAGCTACCCATGAGCTGCAGCATGCAGGCTATTCTTTATGTAGGCAAACACAACTTTATACACAAAAAGACAAAACATAACATACACCAGTCGTTTTATATACATATATACTGCATATAAGTGCACATAGGTGTGTATATATGTGTACATGTGTGTGTGTGTATATATATATATATATATATATATATATATATATATATATATATATATATATATATATATATATATAGTCGAGGAATATGTGGTTTATCCGTTATACAGTGCTCAATACCGGGATAGAGCGGAATAAACATCCCTACAAGCCTGTTTTGCAGGGATATAAAATCCCCTGAAGAGGAGACTTGTAGGGATGAAATAGCCTCTGTGTTTTTTCCTGACCTAACGTACTGTATATACAGTATATATACCGTATTTTTCGGAGTATACAGTAAGTCGCTCCGGAGTATAAGTCGCACCGGCCGAAAATGCATAATAAAGAAGGAAAAAAACATATATAAGTCGCACTGGAGTATAAGTCGCATTTTTGGGGGAAATTTATTTGATAAAACCCAACTCCAAGAATAGACATTTGAAAGGCAATTTAAAATAAATAAATAATAGTGAACAACAAGCTGAATAAGTGTACGTTATATGAGGCATAAATAACCAACTGAGAACGTGCCTGGTATGTTAACGTAACATATTATGGTAAGAGTCATTCAAATAACTATAACATATAGAACATGCTATACGTTTACCAAACAATCTGTCACTTCTAATCGCTAAATCCCATGAAATCTTATACGTCTCTTACGTGAATGAGCTAAATAATATTATTTGATATTTTACGGTAATGTGTTAATAATTTCACACATAAGTCGCTCCTGAGTATAAGTCGCACTCCCGGCCAAACTATGAAAAAAACTGTGACTTATAGTCCGAAAAATACGGTGTATATATATATATATATATATATATATATATAGGTATATACGTACATGTTGCTACACATTGGTAGACATGTTTATATTTATATATGTATATATATATATATATATATATATATATATATATATATATATATATATATATATATATATATATATATATATATATATATATATATATATATATATATATATATATATATATATATATATATATATACATATATATATATATATATATACATATACATATTTACATATATGTACATATGTGTATACACATGTATGTACATATGTACATACAAGGTTTCTCATTGTTATCCCGTTGGGTTGAGTTTTTTCTTGCCCTGATGTGGGATCTGAGCCAAGGATATCGTTGTGGATTGTGCAGCCCTTTGAGACACTCGTGATTTAGGGCTATACTGTATAAGTAAACATTGATTGATTGATTGCTGTACAAAATGTATATATATATGCATATATATATATATATATATACATTTCGTTGGACCTGTACCTGTACATACACAATGACAATAAAGATCATTCATTCATTCATTCATATATGTGTATGAATTAGGGATGTCCGATAATGGCTTTTTTGCCGTTATCCGATATTCCGATATTGTCCAACTCTTAATTACCGATACCGATATCAACCGATACCGATATATACAGTTGTGGAATTAACACAATATTTTGCCTAATTTGGACAACAAGGTATGGTGAAGATAAGGTCCTTTTTAAAAAATAATAATGATAATAAAATAAGATAAATAAATGAAAATTATTTTCTTGAATAAAAAATAAAGTAAAACAATATAAAAACAGTTACATAGAAACTAGTAATTAATGAAAATGAGTAAATTTAACTGTTAAAGGTTAGTACTATTAGTGGACCAGCAGCACGCACAATCATGTGTGCTTACGGACTGTATCCCTTGCAGACTGTATTGATATATATTGATATATAATGTAGGAACCAGAATATTAATAACAGAAAGAAACAACCCTTTTGTGTGAATGAGTGTGAATGGGGGAGGGAGGTTTTTTGGGTTGGTGCACTAATTGTAAGTGTATCTTGTGTTTTTTATGTTGATTTAATAAAAAAATTAAAATAATAAAAAACGATACCGATAATAAAAAAAACAATACCGATAATTTCCGATATTACATTTTAAAGCATTTATCGACATCTCTAGTATAAATACATATATACTACTCCTTTTCAGACATTTGTGTGACACTGTTAATATGTTATGCATTATTGTGTAACCTTATTTCCATGTTTGAAATAAATATACATATACAAACTCGATATTTTACATTCGAAATAATATACATTTATCATATCTCATATCACGAATATGTATAATATCTTATATCTTAGCTTTTTATCTCAATAAACCACATACAGCAGTATTATACACATTCATACAGAACACGTACACAAAAAATAAAACTTCAAATCCGGATGATTATCATATTTGACAAAGATCATTTTTGCTAAGTGCCATTTGTGTTCAAGTAGTCAGTGCTCCGGGTTCAATATAATCCCAGCCTGACTCGGGGGCCACTTTGATGTCACTGAAAGTCAGTCAGGCCTTTAACAGCAGTCAGTTTGTGTCCTTTATATTACCGCCCCTGATTTGTTGTTTTCTTAGGTAATCTTGACTTTAATCATCGCCCTCGCACACTCAGCTCCTGACCTGAGCTGAACAGAACTCGCGCAGTGCCGTGGTCTCACAATCGCGCCTTCATACGTTCACAATCTGGTTTTTTTACTGACATTCTTTCACACTTCCTCAGGTTACAGCTTTGGCCACGTGTAAATGGTGGACATAGAATCCCCGTCAGTAACTTTTATTAGATTGCCCTGAATGTCTGTCCCTTCAGAAGCTTGAAAAACTGGGGAAAACCACCAATTATCACGTTCATCCCTTGAAAATATCTGCTACATTTAAACGCAAGTGTTTTCTTTCTAAGTCTAACATGTCAACCTGATATTCATTCCAATATTAGCCTTCCAGTTGGACACGGATGAGGAAAAGTGAAGGGTCTCAGTATTCCTTCTGCAGCTGGACTTTAAACAGCTGGGTAGAGATAAACATAATGAATGTGCGACACTTACTCCTGCTTGCTCTGAAGTGGCGTGTTCCATTCCGGCCTTTTACTACATAAAATAAGGTCTTTCAGAGATGATGTCTGTGAGCTTTATGTAGCCGATTTGCTCACCCTGCACCGTCACCTCCTTTTTACCTCTGTGGTTGGTTAAAATGCTAACCTTTGCCTCTTCAGCACACCTCATTGCCCACATACAATGTGTCGGCTATTTTTTTTCCTGCGCTTTGAACCCTGCGGCTTATAAAATGGTGCGGCTAATGTACCGTATTTCCTTGAATAGCCGCAGGGGCGCTAATTCATTTAAAACCTCTTCTCACTCCTGCGCTTACCAAAAGCATGCGGGATGGGCAAGCATGCGCTAATTATTTTAAAACCTCTTCTTACTCCGGCGCTTACCTTATCATGAAAAGCACATTTAATAAAAAAAAAAACGTTATTATGGTCTTACCTTTACTTATAAATGATGTGCATCTGCAGCTGCTTCTGATCAAAGGCAGTCTTCCTTAACTTTCATCAGTTTTAAAAGTCTCTGGAGATATTCCTTTAATTATTACCTCCTGCTTCGATTGAAAGTCCAGTTTAGAAAACTGTTTTATTTTAGATATGTAATCCTCCATGGTAAAAGTGCAAGAAAACGATCGCGGCTCACGCATGCTGCTTGTTGTCTTCTTCTGCAGCACCGGTCTTCTGCAGTACTGGTAGTCGCAAGAAGGATCACTAGCGCCCTTTACCACCAGGAGGCGGGAGTCATTTAATGACACATATTTGACCCGGCGGAAGTGCCAAGTATGCGCTAATTATTTTGCGAAACGAGTTTGACCCGGCTGTAATTCTAGGCAGGCGAATACTATATTCCCGGCGGCAATTCAAGGAAATACGGTATGTGGTTTTTTTCGCAAACGACCATAATGTTTTGTGTTCAACAAATAGTTTTCATTAAACACAAACGGAGACACTGAAAAGGTATGTTATTGTGTGTGCTATGGCGCCATCTTCTGGACGAGTTCGCTCACCACAGGTACCGCGGAGTGAACGTCTAAAGCCTCAGTGTCAAAGTCAAGGGCCGCGGGCCAGATCCAGCCCGCGAATGAATTACCTATGATATTTGATTAGTAATAGAACCGGCCCACAGGCCACAGCCGCCTGCTGCTGTTTTGCCTGCACCAATACCCCATCAGTGTTGGCGTTAGTCATAAAATTGGGGTCCCACTTTTTTGTAACCGTTTTGAAAACAAATGATAAATGTATGCATCATCCTGTTGTATCCACATTCTATATTGTGTTTTGGAAAAAAGGTTGTCATAAACATTACCTTATTCATTTGAAAAAATAATACAAAAGAAAACACATTTTTATGCATATGTAAATGTATTCAGTTATAAACAATCATTCACTTTCTACTTTCCTTCATGGAACTTTACCGCTGCCGGTGTTTTTTTACCATATTTTTATTGTAATGTTTTCAGAATGTGTTTGTTCTACTTTTGGCCAAAGTAAGACAAAGAAAACAATCTGAAGTTGTCTTTGTTTTTTAGTTTTAATGCCATGATTTTAATAGTCCGGCCCGCAGTTTGCACAGATTTTCCTTCATGCGGCCCCTGAGCTAAAATGAGTTTGACACCCCTGGTCTACAGTATTTCTTTCCGTTTAGTGTTTTGAACCGGAAGTACAAGTGCCGTTCCATCTTCTAGTCGTCCATAGCGTTTTACTCAAAAGGATTCCACATTCTTCACTCCAAGCAACGTTTGTAAGTTTTACAATATAACTAAAACTATTTATACTTACTAAGCCGTCCGATGTATGACACGTGTATTTGGGATCTGCATAAGTCCTGAAAATTTGTAGTCTGTGGCGACACCGTAGTTGATAAGCTTCTTCTTTTTCTCTATGTTCTTGTTATGGGACATTCATCCTCCGCTGTTGTCATTTCTAATATAAAGTACTGTAAAGTTCTTACTTATATCTGTCAGTAAACTCGCCATGAAAGCGCTAAAACATACTGGTGTAGTGAGTTTACATTATTCACCCAAGGGACTTTACACCCAAGGAACTTTAGTTATTAGAGTTCCGGTCGGACGTTTTATCACGGGACACATTTCTGGCCTTGTTGTTGTTTCCGGATGAGGAGATGCTGCTCCGTTATTGATTGAAGTAAAGTCTGAATGTCATTAAAACAGTTAGCTCCATCTTTTGACACTTCTTCCACTCCCGTCCTTGCACGCTACACCGCTACAACAAAGATGACGGGGAGAAGACGCTGCCGAAGGTGAGCCACGTAAATAAGACCGTCAGACTGTCAGAAAGCGGCTTGAAGATGATCTGTAAAACATAATCTATGGAACATTTTGACCAAAGAACCACCATTGCATGTTATGTACACCAGTGGTCCCCAACCGTTTTGTAGCTGCGGACCAGTCAACGCTTGAAAATGTGTCCCACGGACCGGGGGGGGGATTATTATTATTAAATTGTTGGGGTTTTTTTTCATAAAGAAATACAATCTTGTGTGCTTACGGACTGTATCCCTGCAGACTGTATTGCTCTATATTGATATATAATGTATATATTGTGTTTTTTATGTTGATTTAATAAAAAAATATATATATATTTTTTGTTTTTATTATTTCTTGTGGGGCCCGGTACCAATCGGTCCGGACCGGTACTGGTTGGGGACCACTGATGTAGACCACAGGGAAGTGTTTTCCATTTATAAAAAAAATAAAATAATAATACGACTCCTTTAATGCGCCTTTTGTGTGAAAATAGACCTGAATAGACCCGCTCACCAGCTGTGCTCTTTATAATCCGGTGCGCCCTATGGTCCGGAAAATACGGTAATCAGATTAATGACAAGGCTACTGTGGATTAATTTAAATGAATCACGGTTAAATATATTTTATTTTAAATTCATATCAATCATGATTTTTTGGCATGAGCAAAAAGATATATCAATGCATTTTATTAAATGCTTTCAACGAGGGCTGTGGCTATCGAACACTGTGGTCGTCTATTTGTTTGATTAATCGAGTAATCGGATAAAACTCAATGCGTATTGTCGGAAAAATAGTTGATACAAACAATGAGTTGGGTGGTTTGTTTTGTTGCCATCATCTTCTAACAAATTCGCTTGTCTGGGCTCATCTTGCGAATTCGGTGCGAAAACGAAACATATCTGCACCACAACATTTGGCTCGGCACTCATCTATTGTCCGCCAAATTTGTGTTGCCCTGCGGTGCTTCTCGCTAGCGACGAGCGAGGCTCTGTCCCAAGCATCCTGTGAAGTGAATGATATTTATATAGCGCTTTTCTCCAGTGATTCAAAGCGCTTTACATTGTGAAACCCAATATCTAAATTACATTTTCAAACCAGTGTGGGTGGCACTTGGAGCAGGTGGGTGTCTTGCCCTAGGATGACGGAAGCCGGGATCGAACCTGGAACCCTCAAGTTGCTGGCACGGCCACTCTACCAACCGAGTTATACCGCCCTATATAGCCTGTGTGTGTAAGACAGCATCCTCGCCTCCACCCACAGAGACCGAGATAGAGGGTGGCGTGCAAGAGGGTTCACTCCATTCAATTCATTCTGCCATTAAGCAAGTGCTTACTTCACTTAAGAATAAGTGAAGTAAGTTATATTTCATATGGTGAAATAAATAAGATTGTCAATAAATTCGGAATGTTTAAAAAAAAAAAAAGCAAGTGCGGTCGGGCGCTGAGAGCGAAGCACAGAGTGGACCCTCTCGCGCCCTGTTTGCAAGTGATAGGCGAAGAAAACTAACACAAACACGATTTATTTTTTTATTTATTTTATTGTTAAATTAATCAATCCAACAAAATAATACACAATAATACAATAATGATACAATTCCAATTCCAAAACCAAACCCGGCCCAGCGACATTCAGAATAGCACACAAACATGACACAAAACAATCCAAAAGTAGTCCAACAAAAATTAATAATATCAACAACTGTATCAATGTTAATAAGAATTATCGATTATTGATTATCGCCCAAGGTCCAAATTTTAATCATTTTAATTATGATGGATTATTATGGATTAATCCTGTTAATTTAGACGGTCCTAATTTTGACATGCTCTAAATCAGGGGTGTCCAAATTTTTTCCACTGAGGGCCGCACACTGAAAAATCAAAGCAAGCAGGGGCCATTTTGATATTTTTTATTTAAAAAAACAATACAATATATGTATAAAAAATATACATTTAGGCCTCCACTCAAGCTTGATCCCGGGTACCCCAAAGGGTTTTGGTCAAAAAAATATAAAAAATGTGTCATTATTCAGTATTATTATTTTTATTATTATTCAAGTTTTAAATCTCTAGATAAACATTAGGTCTATCTGTCAATATAACGTTTTTTGTAGGCTCTTTTTGTCAAAGAAAACCCAGTTTTTTATGGAAAAAACCCAAAATATGCAATATTTTCACCCAATAAAATTTTTAAGTGGAAAATTTGACATTATATAATAATTGGAGCCTTAAAAAGGTCAATAACTCATAACACCATTGATTTTAATTCATTATTATTTTTTGAGCAATGACACTTAAAAACAAATCACACTAACATTATTGGGGATCCAAAAGGGTCCTGCTCATTAAAGTGTTAAAAAATAAATCATAATTTTTTTTACTGTTTACACAATAATCTCAATAATCTCAATTTCAGATCTATCCGCCAATTATAAATGTTATTGTTGTTTATGTTTTTTGTTTGTTCGTTTTAGGCCCTTCTTTAAAAAAAACAGCTCAGTTTTTTATATGGCAAACGCAAAATATGCAACATTTTCCCCAAAAAATATCTCAAAGTGGAATTTTAATGTGACGTAATTGGAGCCTTGAATAGGTCAATAATTCATAATGACATTGATTTTGATTAATTATTATTTTTTAAAGAAATAAACAGCCTGCATGGCAGCTTTGTGTTATTAGAGTAACCATTGCAACATTTTCTTGTTACATTTCACCTGTTTGCTCTTTTATACCATTTTTTTATGTTTTTAATTTTTTCCAATCGTATTTTTAAAATGACCTGCAGGCCGCAAATGGCCCCCGGGCCGCACTTTGGACACCCCTGCTCTAAGTAAACTGCTTGACTAATTGATTGATATTACATAGAAAACCGCGTATAGGTCTGACCCCTCGTGTTACAGTAAAGTGATGTGTTAAAAGTCAAGATAAAAAATGGGACAGATCGCACGTGAAGCTGTCAAAAGGCAAAACAAACAGAGCGAGCACAAAAATATCCAGGCGCTAATTCAGCAAACACGCCAGGCCTGTTTTTTTCGCAGGCCGCGGGAATTGTCGAGGAAAGAAAAAAAAAAAACATCCCTCTCGCTCTTTTCTGCCGGAATGCCTGACTGACCCCCGGCAAATGAAAATAATCCACAGTAATTAGAAGTGGGCTGGTCTGTTCCTGAGAGCCCCCGGGAGGCCGGGTAAACATGGCGCAGGGGCCATTGGAAGGAGGTGGGCTGGGGCTGGGGGGGTGGGGGGGGGGGGGGGTGACTGAGCTGACCTTGTCCACATAAAGCAGTGATTTATGAAGTGCAGGGCACAGCAGCAGGGCTTCTGTCTTCTCCCGCAGAACCAAATTACTGAGGTGGAGATTAACACGCCGCTCACGACAGGCCTACTTCCAGGCCCGAGGAAACTTTTTATTTACATTTTCCTCTTTCATTTCCTCCGCCGCTGTCTTATTGCTAATTGCTTTGTATGGACACTTGTGGAGGTTTTTAGTCCCGTGCGCTGATGCTGGTTCAGTTGATGGGTCCTAAATACTGATAGTCTATATCAGGCATGGGCCATTATTTTGTCTCAGGGGGCCAAATCTAGAGGGAAAAATGTGTCTGGGGGCCGGGATATATATTTTTAGGAACACTAATACAAAACCTCACAATAATGTATGACAGACCGCCTTAAATGGAATGGTATTTTTCATTTTTTTACTGAATGAGACACCCAGAA